>NC_068397.1:15380377-15687877 GCF_023724105.1 Carassius gibelio | reverse complement strand
AAAAGCCCAATATCTCATTTAATCTCTCTTGCACCTCCTGTGTTCACAGAGAGCTGGCAAAATTAAGTGAGAGCAAAATGATCAGCATATCTTATGTTAAAAAAAATCATTCGTGCAGTCTGGCATAAGCCCATGCAAAAAGATGGGAATGTGTCCCGATAGTGAGAAAGCAGCGGAAATGTGTAACCGTGAGGTGCAGTGCACGGGTGTAACGATGAAACATCATATCTGACGGGGTTGTGGGTGATGTGGCTCCCATGTTTACTGGTTAATGTGTAAAACCATACAGTTCTGATCGCTCCAATATGATGCACCACATTGCAGAGAACAGCTGACTTTATAGCGGTGCCAAAAAGCACCCTTAAATGCTACTGAATGACAATCCTCCCCTCCGCCTTCCTTTAAGGTACACAGCTGAAAACACACACAGTCACTCATTCATTCATTTCACAGATGAGATCCACAGCTACAGTCTACCTACAGTTGTAAATTCAGTAGTACTATCCAAAGTAAGGCATTCTTTTGACATCTACCAGTATTAGGAGTTGGTTCAGATTGTGCAAATGTTTAAAGCAACCGAAAACAAAACGTACATCAATACTGTAAACATCTGAGGTGCTCGAACTCGAATGCAGTCCTATTCGACATTTGTTAATCCTATGTGGAGTCAGGTTCCTTCTGTCTCTTTGGCAGTAGTGGTTTCTTCAGGCCAATGAAAGCATTTACAATGCACTGTTGTGCAAACAAGTCTGTTTTTTTTCTTTCTCGCTGCTGGTAATACTGTTTTAACTTATACTCAGCTGAGCAAATCCCATGAGTTTAACGTCGTCTGGAATTTCAGAGCTGTCCACTCCCGATGCCTAAATGGAAGAAAGATAAACACAGAGCCAAATATAAAACAACACCTTTGGTGAGTAACTGACAGCTGCATCACAATCTAATGACTTACCAGCTTGAAAGTGACATTTTTGTGGGTTTGTGGATCATCGACGATTTTCTGCAAATTGGCTGCAACTAAAAGAAATGAATGCAAGTTATTTTCAGCTTCTGTCTTTTTGGTGTGGGGCAGCAATTGTATTTTTATCTCGACAAACTCACCAATGACTAAGTCTCTCCCATCCACCAGCCCTGCAGACACAAGCTCCTGAGACACTCCATCAGCTGTGTCTGGATATAGAAGACCATAAGTTATACAATTTGACAACTTGCGCGATTAGAAATGAGCAAGAAACGGGGAGATATTTAGTGCACAAACCTCTCCCAGGCATGAACTCAAATCTGATATCGTTCAGCTCCTTCTTTGTATTCCTGGAGTGAAAATAAATCAATAAATAAAAAGTCTTCGGATTTGTTAAACCGTTTCATATGAATTTTTTTTAATTTTATTGTAGAACTAACCTGTTATTTGAGGTTTTTTTTTTTAAATACAGATACTGTTATTTTTAATATTTTTAATTTTAGTGACTGTGTTATGTGCTTTTTTTTATTTCTATTAAGCTTTTTAATTTGATTTAATTTCCTTTTTAGTAATTATTTAATCGTTTCTGTAATTCCACTTCCGCAGTTGGTTGCTGAGGAAGTATTTCAAATTTGTGTGTAAATGTTCCATATAATATTTACGTTTCATATGATTTCAGTTCTATTTCATTTCATGAAAAGATTTTTTCGTTTTGTTTTAGTTAACAATAACAACACTGTAAAGGCCTTTCTTTCAATCCTGCACCAATGTGCATCCCTCTAAAAACATTTCTAATTATGACTGATAAATGAAAAGAAAAAGAGTAATTATATCAGTTTCACACAAAAATTGTACTTTTAAGTTACTGGGATAAGTGCTTGCATTTTTACACAATGTAAAATGAAAAGATGAGCCAACACAACCCTGTTGGAAAAAATGCAAGTGTCCTCAACAGCATGGTTAACTCTAACCTACCAGATCTATTTGGTAATAAAAAAGAATTCTAATGAAAAATACCTTAATCTTAGAACCAGGCTGATGGGGGTTTTGCCTGAGTCTTGCCCTGTCGTAGCAGGTCCACCGGCCTGCAGGGATACAATTTTAAGATCTAAAGTCAAACTTACGTTATGAACCAAGTCCACTTGTTTGGTCATTCTCACTGCTGACACACACGTGACTCAAAGCAGAGCTCACCTGGGAGCCTGGAGAAGACGCTGATATCGTTGCAGTGTCATCTGCAGCATGTGGCACTTCAGCTGCTGGCTGCAGGAAGCTTGGTGAATCCGCTGGAAAGATCTTTTCGAAAGAGGCAGAAAACAGATTTCCTTGAGAATGGCTTAGAGGTAACTCAAAAAGTAGGGAATGGAACTAAACTCTCACCTCTGCATTCTGCACAGCCTCGTCCTTTACTCTTGGTGACTAAAAAAAAAAAAAAAAGAGGATAATTCAAAAGACTTGCTTTATTCAAATCCACAGGCTAAAATAAAGCAGACTTTGGTAACGTTGCAGCAGATGAGTGTGTACCCGTAAAGCGGCCACTGCAGCCTTTCCTTCCTCACTCTCCACGTCCAGCTCATCATCGCTCCATTCCCACTCTCCATCTTCAGTCTTGTGCAGTCGACCGCTGGAGCCCGGAACCCTTCGCACCTGTGCACACACACAACAAAATGCTTGAGGCACAAGGACTAAAATGATGGTGTAATATTTATCAGTAAATTTCTCACCCACCTTCCTTGATCTCTCTCCTATTGTTGGCGCCCTGTCCAGCAATTTTTCCTTCAAGTATTCATTGTTCTGTAAAAAAATTGTGACGAATAAAATTCAAGTTTCGAGCCAGAAAATTAGTTCTAAATATACTCACAATTTTTATTACTATATATTATGAATAATTTTGCAAATGAAATGAAATCAGGTTATACTATTCTAAAAATACATTAGAGACAGCATCCTCTGTGGGTCGTAATGTAGCACTGCAGTGGCGTACAGGCCTCTGTGTTTACGCACAGACTACAGTGCTACTGAGCCGCTAGGAATGAAAGTCTGCTGAGGCAGCACTGTGTTTGTTACAATATGGCCTGAATCCCATGAGCAGGAAATGGCCTTTTGAAACTCTAATCCTGAGCATTTGTTACAGTAAACCAAGCAGGCTGGACCAGTGGCTGGAAACGTTTAGGTGACAACGACTGTAGCCAAACTAAATAATTTTGCCTACTGGAAGTAGCAATTACATAAAACAGACCACACATTTATGATCTTAGATTACCAGTAAATGAATAAAATCCCTTCTCTGGTAATTTCCTGTACTTTACAAAATGGGGTTAAAGTATCTCACCTTGGCTTTTGTGAAGAACTTGTGTTTTAAGAGTTCAGCAGCTGTAGGACTGTTGAAAAAACATTGACAATTGATAATATGACCAAAAACAGCTAGTCTTGATAGAATCAAGAGAACTTCAATGAAAAACATGCACTACCGTTTTTCTGGATCCTTCTGGAGGCACAAGGAGATCATCTTCCGAAAAGATTTGCCGTATTTTTTAACCATCTCTTTATCTGTAACTCCAGTCTCTAGACAAGGAGGGTCATTCTGCAGGGTTAACATGAGAACCTAAACCAAAAAAGGGGAGTAAAGAAGAAATCAAGAAAGACCAAGACAAATCATTACTGTGGACAAAGTATAACTCTAAAACATTACAGGTGCTGTATGTAAGTTTTTGACTCTACTAAAGCATAAAAATACCATAAAATGTTTGCAGATTCTTCTTTGAAAATGTGCGTTCTGGGCCAGAATATCAGTCTTTGTTTTGGTTTGTGAAACACGCCCACTGACAGTTTACCCAATTGTATTTCAGTGACCCAGGTTGCCAGTTGGTGGAAACACAGAGTATTTGATTTAATTCATAATAAAGTGCGCTTGTTCCTGTTGTTGTCATCAATCTGGCAACCTGTGTGTCTAATCTGAGGAGTGGCCGGGTGAAAAAACCCTCTCCAATATTTTCAATTTGGACTTCAACACCTAGTTCATCCACTCGGTGTCAAGCACGAAGAAAATTCTTCTTCTTCTCACACATTTTGTTCATCAAGACACATTTTTTTATGAATTTGGAAGCCTAAATACAAAAAAAGTTAAAGTTCGCTATAAACAAACAACAACAGAGTTGCATAACCTCAACATAAGCACCACTAAGCTTTTAACAAATCTTTTTAACTTCATTTAAAATCTACAAGCTGCAATGTTCGAGTTAAAAAAAAGAGTGCAAGAGCAGAAGTAGAAAATCAACAAGGTTGCAAAAGAGGACTAGTGAGTAGAGAGTTTGACTCCTAACCCTAGGGTTGTGGGTTCGAGTCTCGGGCTGGCAATACCATAACTCTCTGAGTATGGGTCACCATACCTGGCTCTAATGAACTTCACTTCACTTCATAACTTCTCCTGTTTAGTGTGATGAGGTCTAATGTCCTAATGTTAGCAACCACCTTTTTCAACATGCATAAAAACTTCAAAAACAGTGACTGAGGTATTACTGATGTATTATATGTAATAGAATACAACATGAATTTAAGCATGTGTTAACCACCAATCAATCATTTAACCAAAACCCATTAAAAGAAACCCACTGACTTCATGCCAATGGAAACGAAAGTGTAAAATGCCAACTCAATTCCAGATTTTACGATTCATCACTCCTTTGGCAGGTTTCATAGCAGACTCTCCATGAACTGAACACGAACAGTGACTTGCTGCTTACCTTCATTGGAGGATATTTGTGATATGGAGCAGCCCCAGTTGCCAGCTCAATAGCTGTAATCCCGAAACTCCAGATATCAGCTTTGAAATCATAACCCCTAACCTGTCATTGAACAAACACATTAGCATTAAGTTTCCAAAATATATGAAAGGCAATGTAGGAACAGGTGGGACAACACTAACCTGCTCCATCACCTCGGGCGCCATCCAGCATGGAGTTCCTACAAACGTCTTCCTCACTTTGTTTCTAGTCATGTCTCCACCAGTTGCTAAAAAGGCACTAACACCAAAGTCTTCAGGAGGAAAAGCAGATGACAAAGCTATCATTATATGCTTTTGGTGCCAAGCACCCCCTATAATCAAATCAAAACCTTCCTAGTCCAGAAAACGAGCATCTAGAGGACATTCCCAGGCTTTGAAAGCAAACAGAATTATATTGCCTTTTTCCTGTTTGCTTTAACAAAATAACTTTTTTCCCGCCAAGTATTACATTCAGCAAAAAGTTACATAAACACTAAGGAAATCAAATATTACATTTTAAATAAGAATAATTTACATTTCTAAAAAACATTTTACATTTGAGATGATTAAAAAAAAAAACTGTATATTGAAACCCTACTACTTAGCCAATTACTTGTCAATAATCGGAAGACAAAAATAATGCATTGACAGTGAAACTCCACCTGCAATTTGAACAGAGCCATCTTCTCCTAAAAGAATATTTCCAGCCTTCACATCCCTTAACAGAGTAAAAGCACAGGTCAGTGTATTGCTCAGTGACTCAAAGTTTGGACTGGAAAAGGAAGCACCCATAAATGTGATAAAAGACACCAAACCATTCATATACCTGTGAATCTGACCGTTTTTGTGCAGATAATCGAGACCTTCAAGCACCTCTTTTAGTATGCTGGCAATGCTGGCCTCATCCATGACACCCGATTTGTGCTCCCCTCTGGAAATGATGTACTTAATAAAATCAAGAACTGAGCCTGAAACCGATATGAAGCGAAGGATATTGCATTAGGTAGCACTTTGTTTTCAAAAGCTCAATTAATAACTTTAGTTCATTCAAGACCAGCTTTTAAACTGACTGACCACCACTGAGCAACTTCATGACCAACCAAAGCTCATCCTTGACCACAAAAGAGGTGTAATAAGACACAATATTTGGGTGATGGCACTGGCTCATTGCCTGGATCTCTTTCTAAAAAAATAAAAATGAAAATGTTAGGAAGCATTAAACTTTTAAATATAAACAGAGGTTTCTGAAAGGCAATTATGGTAAGTAATCACAAACAAAAGATCCCATTCAGATCGCTATGAGTGCTTAACCACATCCTTCTGGGAGAAATTACTTTAAGATGCTGCCATTCATGAGTTTTATGCTACAGAACTGAAAGAGAAAAGACCCCAGAATTGCAGTGAATAGAAATCTTTAAACACAAATTTACATCAAACTTATTAATTGAATTAAACCTATTCTACATCATAAAAAGACACAAGTGTAGCAGGGCTCCAGACTGCGACCAATTGGTCGCATTTTGCGACCAAATTTTGAGAGTGTGCGACTGAATTTTACATCCAGTTGCACATGTGCGACCAGTAGATTTGCACACGCACGCACGCAAACACACACACACACTTGCACACATACTAATGAGACGCGAGCACATTGAACACATTGAGTGATGCCTGTCTGTGAAGCGGCAAATGCATGTGAGAAGAATAGGGAATGGCCACTGTAAGTGGCTAAAATGTGTGGAGGGGGAGGGGCCTAGAGATAATTCAGCGCGCGTAGACATCTGTGGGAAGGAAACAGAGACAAATATCTTCACAACCTGATATGTGCGTGCGTCTGAGCTATGAGCAAGCGAACTATTGATTCGTTCTTCCGACCTGCGGCTAGTGTACCAGTGCCAGAGTCTACAGTGTCACCGTCAGATGATGATTCAGAGTCAGAGGTTGGTGTGACGAAAAAAGTCTGCACCAGGGCCGGCCCGCAAATGCTAAGGGCGCCACTCATCCATAGGGGTGCCAGAATGAGTGAACTAGTGAATTTTTTTTATTTACATATTTTTTTTTTTATAATAGGCTACTATTTAAAAAACATTAATTCGAAATACTTCCAAATAAAGCAAAAAAAAAAAAAAAAAAAAAAAAATCTGGCTCTTCAATCTTCCCCCGCCCATCGAGTGCTTGAAGTGCGTCAGAAACAGAGCGCGCGCACGATCAGTTGTTGGTAATTTGTTGTGTAGCATGCCCAACGCCGCATCCAATGTAGACAGCACTGCTTTTGTTAACAAAAAGCTCGTAGAAACGGGCCTGGCAGCTCACGCCAGTTATAGACACGGTGAAAGTTTCCTGATTGTGACGGAAGGCCGAATTTACATGACACATTATAAATGAGCATAGTCTGCGATAGATACAGTGCCAAAAAGAAGAGAAGAGGATAAAGACAGAGGTAAAGAGATGTAGTGAAAGAACAATTTATTGCATAGGAGTAAGATACTATAATTTCATGGCAGTTATTTTTACCTTAAACTTAATGTTAGCAGTTGATCTGAGTCCCCAGACTGTGATTTTGTACAATCATGTCATTTTTAAGACATATTTTTTATTATCACTTTTTTATTAATGTTTTACTCTACATTTGTGCAGTTTTGGGGGGATACAGTACAGGCCAAAAGTTTGGAAACATTACTATTTTTAATGTTTTTGAAAGAAGTTTCTTCTGCTCATCAAGCCTGCATTTATTTGATCAAAAATGCAGACAAAATTTAATATTGTGATATATTATTACAATTTAAAATAATTTGTTTTCAATTTATTATACTTTAAATTATAATTTATATCTGTGATGCAAAGCTGAATTTTCTGCATCATTACTCCATTCTTCAGTGTCACATGTGACATCCAATCTATCACATGATCCTTTAGAAATCATTCTAATATGATGATTTATTATGAGTGTTGGAAACAGTTCTGCTGTAATGTGTGTGTGTGTGTGTGTGTGTATGTATATATATATATATATATATATATATATATATATATATATATATATATATATATATATATATATATATATATGCTAAAGCATGAACACAATGACAGGGTGAAATGGGCTGTGATGCATGGGGCGCCAGGTAAAATCTTGCCTAGGGCAGCAAATTGGTTAGGGCCGGCCCTGGTCCACACTCACCATTTTCGAGAAGACTGGCTGTAAGAATTCAGATGGCTGAGGTACTACAAGCATTAGAACTACCTTTCACCAAATACAAAAGCCAGCTCGACCTTCAAAGGAAGAATGGCTTAAAACTTAACGAAACATACAACAACGATACAGCATGCACACAAACTTTTTTACTAAGCACATTTTTTATTCTGAGTGTATGGAATTTTGTTTACTATTTGTACTGTCATGACAGCGATGGTGCTGTCAGTTTATCTTGTTGTTGCATCTTCAAAAGTGCAGAATAAAATGTGACACTGAATTTGAAACAGCACATTGTAATTTCTGCATCTATTATTAAAGTATTTATTAGTAATACAGTGGAAATTAGTAGATTTGGTTAGCATGTTGATTTACGGTGTGCGCCCCTAAATTTTCTGGTTGTGCCCCTAAAATTTTCAGTTGGGGGCCACTGTGCTCCTAGTGAAAAAAGTTAGTCTGGAGCCCTGTGTAGATAGCTAGTCTGGTCTCAAAGGCCATTCGAACTGACGGTTTAATCACAAACCAGAAAGTCTTTCCTTGTGTCTGTGCCAGTTTAATCCTCCTCTGATTGACAGACATGTGGCTGCCTTGCGCATGACCCTGCCATTTGGCAAAAAAGGTCATTAACTGAGGTGAATGGGTCAGATCTACATTGTATAATTTCTAATGAAACTGAAATCTTGACAATATGTATGCCTACAGAAAAATGAAATTGTATTGGTAGATTTAGTTTGCAGAAATTAGTTCAATAATTAATTTACCAAAGGGTTCAACTAGTCTGTTTTTGTTTAAAGAACATTTGCATAATGCACAGATTTATAATTTGAAATATTTAATCTCACATGCTGTAAAAAAAAAAAAAAAATCATTTTAGTCTGAAGCACATTTAATTATAATAAAACAATATAAAAGTAAACTACCATCCATAAATAACCTGTTTAAACAGAGCCATCCTAATCAAATACCTTTTTGTGGTGTGTCTAATTCTATGAGCAGTAAACAGACATTACCAGAAGCTCATCCATGCTGGTCTGGCATTTCTCAAGATTGATGCGTTTAATGGCCACCTTCTCTTTCCTGGGTTTGCAATATGCAGCCTGGACCACAGCTGTTGCTCCACTCCCTATACAACAGCAAAAAAAGATACAACATTTGTGTTTGTTTGTTTTTTATCACTGATTTTGTAATACAAACAAAAATCTGCATTTGAAATAATGTACTAAGAATATATTAGAGATGACTGATGCAGAGAATCATAGTATCTACAATCCAAAAATTAAATATGTGTTATTAATTATTAATGTGTTATTAATTTTTACCTTTTCTCTATTTTTTTTTCCTGATAATTTTGGTTGTAATAGCATACATTCAGCCAGAAGTCTATATAATGATAATAATAATAATAAAATGGCTTAGCATTTAGTATTTGGAAAACAAAAAAAGTTTTTTTTTTTCTTCATTAAAACACTGATGTCGTCATGTAAACAAATGGTCAAATTAAAGTGCATTCATCTGATGTTGGAAAACGTGATTTTTTTTTAAATATATAATATTTAATGACATTGCTTTTTTTGTCCTTTAAGGTGCTCTGTGTAACATTTTTAATATGACACATGAAAGTTAAACAATATCATGGAATGTTAATCATATGGTACCCCTAATGTTAATTCATATGGATGAATGATGATGTAAAAATGGAGTTATGTTTTGATATGCATTCATTTCAGATTATACTACACTTCCTCGTATTTGTTTCTCTTTCCTTCAGCTTAATGACAACTTCCCTCGTATAAGGGAGATGAAACACCAAATGCAAATGTCTCAGGACAATCGAATCAGCTCTGGTTATGCGTTTAGAAGTTAACTAGCTAACTTAGTTAAAGTGTTCTTGTAATACGTCAAACTTTCATCTAAACAACCGCCTATCTGCATGAACATTATATGAAGCATCTTGTCACCTAACTAGCCAGCAAGTTGTCAACTGTAATGGTTTAAACACCAAGCCATATGTCATATATAAATCAAGATGAAATCCATAAATCAATAAGTAAATCAGTCATTGTCCGCAAAGCATTACAGTCTGCTGGCATGTCGGGTGGCTAGTTAGCATGGCTAACACAGACTGAACATCTTACAGTCGATGACTCGATTACTGATGGAGCTGTGAAACAACACAGACCATCTGGGCCCCAGAGATCATGACACAGATGTCTTAATCTCCGTTCTGCTATCACTGATGTGATCTGGATGCGGATGTGTGATGGTTTAGCTCACCGATCACCTCCTGTAGCTCATAGTCATCCTTGTCGATTGACCAGGTTTGAGAGCTCGGGTCTTCGGACATGACTGCAGTCAGATCGCGTCACACGCACGCGAGCGATAGAAAACGGACGAGCGGGATTTTAGGCTTGATGTACTTATGCTGATCTTGCCGACTGCTATCAGTCTCAACACCCAAACTTTGCCAACAGAGATGGTGACCCCGCCTCGGGCGGAAAACGGTCTTCCTCGTGTTAAAATCTTGGAGGCGACCTAAATTATGCCACGTTACGCCACCTACCGGTTATGACGCAGAGTCAGCGGGGAGAACAGCTCCTCAGTCACTCCGTCCATATTAAACATGTTATACTGTTATACTTCACGTGAGTTCTTGTATGTAACAATTGTAGATATATATATATATATATATATATATATATATATATATATATATATATATACACACACACAGAGATGTTATGAATAAAGATGAATTTTAGATGTTTTTTTTTTCTTATTTTACTCCCACCAGATGTCACTAATCTGGCTTCAAAAATTGGATTTGAAAGGCATTGACTCTATTTCAACATGAAATACGGCATGTATTGAAAAGTTTACTATATATATATATATATATATATATATATATATATATAGAGAGAGAGAGAGAGAGATATATGTTTATTTTCAATGAGAAGAAATTGTTCAAAATAATTTAATAAATATTAGTTTCAAGAATTCATACAAAACGAAATATCAAATATTACTGAACAAAAATATATTTACAGGAGCAATATGTATGAGGAGCATGACAACAACACTATAATGCTAAAACAACATTCTCTCTATCCAGTTCTATGCAAAGCAATGTGAACTAGAAATACTGTGCCCATTGTCCAAACGCATCTAGAAGTTACTAGAACCTTTTTTAAAAACCAGTTAATATAGAAATTTGGAGTTTAAATTACACACAGTAAATCGCTATAGTAATTACATTTATTAAATTAATAAATCTGATTTCATTAACCAAAAAGTAAAGAAAGTTGTAGTTACAGGTGACCTGAGTGAACTAAACATCTAGTTTCTTTAAAAGACATTTTTTCAAAAATCCTCTGTCAAAACTTTGCTATACCCCATGCAATATTTGATATACATAACCTCTTCCAAAATTCATTAAATTATTAAATTCTGGTGATCAGTTTATATAATAAATAAAAATTATTTTGTTTTTGTGACAAAGACTGCAACACTCAAAACATAGACTCCCACTACAAAAAAATCACATTAGAAACAGTGAACACTAGGGAGCTTAAATCCAAATTTATAGCTACACTGCCACCTACTGGATTTATTTCAAATTAAATTATTTCTGCCCCATTGATTGAGGCTGGGACTCCACTGTGCTGTGGTATCTGGCACCAAGATGTTAGCAGCAGATACTTTATGGCCTTTATGGATTGGACTTGTTTGTTCAGCAGATTCTCAATTGGATTAAGATCTGGGAAATTTCGAGGCCAAGTTAACACAATCCATAAAAAGGTGTACAATGGTCTGCAACAACCCTAGGTGGGTGGTGTGTGGCAAAGTATCATCCACATGGATGACAGGACCTGAGGTTTCCCAGCAGAACATTGCCCAAAGCATCACGCTTCCTCCGGCGGCTTGACTTCTTCCCATATTACATCTTGGTGCCACCTGTTCTCCAGGTAAGCAACGCACATGCATCCAGCCATCCATTCAAGTGATCTAAAAGAAAACATGATTCATCAGTCCAGGCCACACTCTTTCATTGCTCAGGGTACAATTCTAATGCTCACGTGCCCACTGTTGGCCCTTTCAGCGGTGGACTGGGCACCCTGATTGGTCTGCAGCTGAAATGAAGAGATAATGAGTGTTACACACACACACACACACACACACACACACAGGGTACGGAGAGTATTCAGATCCCCTTAAATTTTTCACTCTGTTATATTGCAACCATTTGCTAAGATCATTTAAGTTCATTTTTTCCCTCATTAATGTACACACAGCACCCCATATTGACAGAAAAACACAATTGTTGACATTATTTGCACATTTATTTAAAAAGAAAAACTGAAATATCACATGGTCCTAAGTATTCAGAGCCTTTGCTCAGTATTTAGTAGAAGCACCCTTTTGATCTAATACAGCCATGAGTCTATTTGGTAGTTTTTCACACCTGGATTTGGGGATCCTCTGCCATTCCTCCTTGCAGATCATCTCCAGTTCTGTCAGGTTGGACGGTAAATGTTGGTGGACAGCCATTTTCAGTTCTCTCCAGAGATGCTCTGGCTGAAGTCAGGGCTCTGGCTGGGCCGTTCAAGAACAGTCACGGAGTTGTTGTGAAGCCACTCATTCGTTACTTTAGCTGTGTGCTTAGTTAGGGTCATTGTCTTGTTGGAAGCTGAACCTTCAGCCCAGTCTGAAGTCCTGAGTACTCTGGAGAAGGTTTTTGTCCGGCATTCATCTTTCCCTCCATTGCAAGTCGTCCTGTCCCTGCAGCTGAAAAACACCCCCACAGCACTATGCTGCCACCACCATGCTTCACATGGGACTGCATTGGACAGGTGATGAGCAGTGCCTGGTTTTCTCCACACATACCACTTAGAATTAAGGCCAAAAAGTTCTATCTTGGTCTCATCAGACCAGAGAATCCGTCAGGTGTTTCTTAACAAACTCCATGAGGGCTTTCATGTGTCTTGCACTGAGGAGAGGCTTCCGTTGGGCCACTCTGTCATAAAGCCCTGACTGTTGGAGGGCTGCAGTGATGGTTGACTTTCTACAACTTTCTCCCATCTCCCGACTGCATCTCTGGAGCTCAGCCACAGTGATCTTTGGGTTCTTCTTTACCTCTCTCACCAAGGCTCTTCTCCCCCGATAGCTCAGTTTGGCTGGACGGCCAGCTCTAGGAAGAGTTCATGTCATCCCAAACATCTTCCATTTAAGGATTGTGGAGGCCACTGTGCTCTTAGGAAGCTTAAGTGCAGCAGAATTTTTTTTGTAACTTTGGCCAGACCTGTTCCTTGTCACAGTTCTGTCTCTGAGCTCTTCAGGCAGTTCCTTTGACCTCATGATTCTCATTTGCTCTGATATGCACTGTGAGCTGTAAGGTCTTACTTATATAGACAGGTGTGTGGCTTTCCTAATCAAGTCCAATCAGTATAATCAAACACAGCTGAACTCAAATGAAGGTGTAGAACCATCTCAAGGATGATCAGAAGAAATGGACAGCACCTGAGTTAAATATATGAGTGTCACTGCAAAGGGTCTGAATACTTAGGACCATGTGATATTTCAGTTTTTCTTTTTTAATAAATGTGCAAAAATGTCAACAATTCTGTGCTTTTCTGTCAGTATCGGGTGCTGTGTGAACATTAATGAGAGAAAAAAAAGAAACGTATGCAATATGGCAAATGGCTGCAATATAACAAAGAGTGAAAAACGTAAGGGGGTCTGAATACTTTCCGTACCCACTGTATATATACACACAGGTGCTTCTCAATAAATTTCCACTCAAATTGTGAAACTCGTATTAAATAAATTCAATGCACACAGACTGAAGTGGCTTAAGGCTTTGGTACTTTTAATTGTGATGATTTTGGCTCACATTTAACAAAAACCCACCAATTAAATATTTCAACAAATTAGAATACTTCATAAAACCAATTTAAAAAAACATTTTAGTGAATTGTTGGCCTTCTGGAATTTACTGTACATGTACTCAATACTTGGTAGGGGCTCCTTGTGCTTTAATTACTGCCTCAATTCAGCGTGGCATGGAGGTGATCAGTTTGTGGCACTGCTGAGGTGGTATGGAAGCCAAGGTTTCTTTGACAGTGGCCTTCAGCTCATCTGCATTGTTTGGTCTCTTGTTTCTCATCTTCCTCTTGACAATACCCCATAGATTCTCTGGGGTTCAGGTTTGGTGAGTTTGCTGGCCAGTCAAGCACACCAACACCATGGTCATTTTGGCAGATGCCAAATCCTGCTGGAAAATGAAATCAGCATCTTCAAAAAGCTGGTCAGCAGAAGTGCTCCAAGATTTTTTGGTAAATGGGTGCAGTGACTTTGGTTTTCAAAAAACACAATGGACCAACACCAGCAGATGACCTTACACACCAAATCATTACAGACTGTGGAAACTTAACACTGGACTTCAAGAAACTTTGGCTATGAGCTTCTCCACCCTTCCTCCAAACTCTAGGACCTTGGTTTCCAAATGAAATACCAAACTTGCTCTCATCTGAAAAGAGGACTTTGGATTGGACCAATGGTAACAGTCCATTTCTTCTTCTCCTTAACCCAGGTAGGACGCCTCAGAAGTGGATTAACAAGAGGAATATGACAGCTGGAGCCAAATTCCTTGACATGTCTGTGTGCGGTGACTCTTGATGCCTTGACTACAGCCTCAGTGCATTCCTTGTGAAGTTCTCTAATTCTTGAATCCAGTTTGCTTGACAATCCTCATAAGGCTGCTGTTCTCTCAGTTGGTTGTGCATCTTTTTCTTCTACACTTTTTATTTCCACTCAACTTTCTGTTAACATGCTTGGATACAGCACTCTGTGAACAGCCAGCTGCTTGGGAATGAATGTTTGTGGCTTACCCTCCTTGTGAAGGGTGTCAATGATTGTCTTCTGAACAACTGTCAGATCAGCAGTCTTCCCCATGATTGTGTAGCCTAGTGAACCAAACTGAGAGACTGTTTTGAAGGCTCAGGAAACCTTTGCAAGTGTTTTGAGTTGATTAGCTGATTAGTATTTCATAATATTCTGAGAAGCACCTGCATGTGGCAGAGTCATCAGTATAATAATTATGTGTTTTAATACATGAAATGGGTTGGATAAATACTACAAGAATATTATGGAATTTAATAAATAAAAAAATCTTATTTAAAGTGCCAACTTTAGAAAGAAATCAGAAACATTAATTTACTGTTGTATAAACACCGTTGTATTTATTGATTCTACTTTATTGTCATGTACATACTTTGATGTCAATTGTAAAAAAATAAAAAATGCAATACACATCAGACTCTGAAGATTTTAATGCTATCTCTCCTGAATATTTTAATGCTATCTCTCCTGAAGCATTACTAAGAAAAACCTTGTATTCAAGAGACAAAATGTTCAATATTAAATGTTAAATAGTAGCAATGAATAATGTTGTGTGACAATGGAAAACCAGCTGTTGAAAATTAATAAGGCGCAAAATGTGGGGCTTTCCAGGTTCATTCAGTGGTAAACTGTTACACCCACATTTTGAAAGAGTCATTGTAGGGGAAGACCAATTACTACTCAAGCAAAGAGACTGAGCTGGAAATCTCAAAGTCAACATGTTCAAAACAGCAATAGAGTCTCATTTCACAAAATTTAATATGCAAGAAGTAGACAGTGAAAATCCTAGCTCCAGGAATCCTTCAAGAAGATAAGGTCCACCTCAGGAATTGTGGAGCAACAATGCCTGAAATCTTTGAATTGCTGCAGGCAATATAGTAAGACTTTAAAGCATTGTGATATAATATTTTTCTGCCTGCTAAAAAGCTCAGTCGTGGGACAAATGCTTGTAATTAGTAAAGATAGCAAAGCAATCAACGTCTATAAAAATTAACAGTAAAAAATATATTGCACACAGAGTACTAAACAGCATCCCCACACTTTTGTCAACAGCAAAGTGACTAATGCTGCAAACGTCCTTTAAATGTTTTGCAGAGTCTTTCCCTTAGGCTGTGCTAAATGGAAATGTAAAACAGGAAGTAGGTTTTAACTCGAAGTGTTTCAATAACTGTGTATATTACATTAAAACTATGACAAACTGTAAAAAATAAAAAAATATATACTTTCCAGCAACACTGATATGGAAACAAATATAATATAATTTAACACAAAACACTGTAAAACAATATTTTTGTTTATCTCCTCAGTGTAAAATGAAGTTAATGTAAAGATCCACACATTGTTTAGTTGTATTGTCAAGAAACGAAAGTCATGTCGCATTAACAATGTTGCACACAAAGCATATTTCAACCACATCTAAATGGCCAGCTTGTAGGAATACCACAGAGGTGAAACATATGTTAGGACTGCAACGGTTTTAAAACCGGATTGGAAAGGATTGATGATCAGATAGACCTAATCATTGCCAAACCATTGCAGGCACTCAGGACAATTTTCTAAGCTGTTGTAAAATACTCTATAATAATAGAGGGGGAATTACATACTCTATGTACCACCTCATTGTACCACTGCATCTTTGTGTTGCTTGTCACTAATTCTGCTGAAGAACTACATTGCTTAGTGGAAGAACTGTTGTTTGTAATTTTGTTTTTGCTGTTTATTTTATGAAACCTCTTGGCAGGTATATGTAGTAACCATTTTATAAAAGCAAAAAGGCCATGATTTACAGTGATTTAAGAAGAGCTCTCTGCATTGTGTCTAAAATACACTCATTGCTGTTCCAAATCACTGTAAACCATGGCTTCTTAAGGATTATTTCTCTATACATTTTATTTATAGGGAGACTAGTACTAGTTTTCACACTGGTTCTATCATGTAAAAAAGGTTACACATAGTGTGTTTTCAAAACCATATTACCTTTTTTGTTCTTCAAACTAAAATTCCAGTATGTTCATATTTTTGCTATAGCTCTTGGATGAACACCCACACAAAAAAACAAAATCACACTGGCAAATATTCAGGTTAATGTATTGTATAATGAAGGTACATATTAACTAAACTGAATTTTTTGGAAAACAGCATTTTATGGCCATTTTAATTGTTATATATAAATACATTATGCAAAATTATGAATTACAAAAGGTCTTGGTAAAAAATCATTTGCTATTTTTGTTACCTTTCAAATTTAGCTTATTAGTAAATCACTTTATCAAATAACTTTATCATAGTTTCTCTGTTCACATTTTGCTTAACAAACCTCAAAAAACATCGGAGAATAAAACATAACTCTGTAATCATCCGACAAATTAAAGAGCCATTTTTCACATAAAACCCTTACACTTCAGAATCAGTGCGGTAACACTGATGCTTTTTATGATTTGGTATGGTAACATTATTACTATGTTACGATACACTGTGAAGCCCAATCTGAACTGAACCAACACTACTGACTCAAGCTACCGTCTTTTAGAGCTGCTTTCCAGTCTCCATAGTTGAGTTTCCATAAGTTATTCTAGTATTTTCCTGTTTATCACTGTGAAGCTGCTTTGACACAATCTGAATTCTATAGAGCTCTAGAGGTGATTTGACTTGTTACTCACTCAGTTTATTGCTTAGTTCATACTTGTCACTCAATGTGTCTAAAACTGTGAGTAACTGGAGTAAAAAGTGTGACAACTCGCCTCTGTCTCTCCATTCATTGTGTTGTTAATGCAAGATAAAAAGAAATAAAGTAAAGGCTAGAGGCAAGTACAGACAGATGGAAAACCTGAAAAATTCCAAGATGTCATCTGTACAACATTATCCTTTTTTTTTTCATTATCAATTTTCCTAACTAAATAAATCATCTTTAAATTACTCAACAGGTTCTATTAACATCCGTTCGTAATATTTTATCATCCCACCAGACTGGCCCTCAGGGCACTAAAGCATTGTACAAGATAAGCGTACACAGAAATACACAAATAAAGACAGAGTGCATTGAAAAATGAGGTAGTTGTAAACTAACAACATTTTGAATATCTCTCAAAGATTTCAAGTGATATATAAACTTTCATGTTCTTCCTCATAAGAGCTCATCATAGCAGAATGGTACCATGACTCCATAAAACTGAATAAAAGCCATTAATAAGAATGGATCTCACAGTTTTAGAAAGCTGTTGTCATTTAGTGTAAACAACAATGGGCATGCTGTCTGAGGCTCAAACTACAGCCACGCATGCTACTGCCAGATAAAAGTGATGACTGAATGTGGGAAATCTTACTATTGGCTGGAAATGGCAGCACCGAGGAAAAACACAAAATACTACAACATGTGAACAGTCAGAATCCATAGTGGTTGTGATTGGAGCCCTTGTGGCACTGATCCCTAAACTGAATGAAAGCTACAGATTTAATTACTTTCCATAAAAGGCATGTACTATCGCTTCGTCTGAAGTGAACCACTGTAATACCAGCAAACATTAGTAAAGATTAAATAATAATGAAGGGGACCATTGAGAAGTGTAGTGTAACATTTCTGCTCTGCTCTTTCACCTACTTCCTTGTTCTCTTTTGGTAACTGCTGAACTATTCTCCTTTAAGTTGACGACACCATTCCATTTAAAAATACCATTTAACTCCCATTCCCGCAATGAAAGATGCAAGAATAACAGGTTTGTGAATATGAAGATATGTACTCGAGACATAAATTTGATCATTTGATTAATATAAAAACAGCCAAAATCTGAAAAAAAATGCATTAGAATTTCATATTTCCATTTTAACATTACTTAATGCATTTTAAGCTACTTTACCAAAAGAATGTTTATCTGAATACTACTGTTTTTAGCTTTATGGTGTTCCCCTAGCATTTAAATTGGCTTTCTGATTATTCATCATTGTTTCAGTTTTGCAGTCCGTTTATTTTTTTCTGAAAAAAAAAAAAAACTTGGAAAGTTTTATACTTACCTGGGGTCCGTTTCCCAAAACCATAGTTGCTAACCTGTTGGTTGGCAATGGGAAATTGAATTGCAACCAACAAAGTTGCTAACTTAGTTAGCAACTATGGTTTTGGGAAACGCACCCCTGATTGGCAGTTCCAGTAGCCTACTTCACAATGTTTTTGGAGAATTTACAGTACATGTGTAAAATGGAAAGGAAACATTGTAGCCCGTTTACAGTACATGGCTCTCTATAGTAGCCTATTTTATTCTGATTGTCAAAGATGATATGTAGCAGCTAAATACCTCTGTGTAATGCTGTATAACTCTCGTCTTGGAAACAACAATCACAATTTCAACTAATTTCAATTATTTAACTGATTTATTGATAGTAGCCGAGGAATAGTGAGGCCAATCATCCTGTTTGGGTTGGGTTGGATTGATATATATATATATATATATATATATATATATATATATATATATATATATATATATATATATATAAGACTAGCTGACTGTATATTATCCTTTACCTTATGTTCAGATTGGATCTTAAAGTCCAACTTGACAATATATAAATTACAAAATAATTAACATCTTGATCTGGGCTTTCCATATGGCTAAATAATGTTATTTTATTAATCTCTACTGTTAAATATGTAATAAAAAGAACAAAATAAATAATAAAATAAGACTTTACATCTGTAAAGGTTAAAAACATTCATGTGCTTGCACAACATGGAGAACATGGCATTCATGGAAATGTTTTAGACTTGAGTCATGGGCTACACTCACCTGGCGCTTTACGCTATGAATTATTGTTGAACTATTGCGGATTTACGTCAGTTGTGTTCCATTAGACCAACACTCAAAATCAACACCGATAAAGATTTGCAGAACGTAGATGACCGTCGTCTACAGCTCTATCACGAGGGTTGCAGGCAGTGCAAACTCATCTCGACTCTAATCTGCGTTCGATTGAGACTTCCTGTGTGGCAGAACTGAGAGCAGGCGAGCGCGTAATCAGCACTGCCTACAGACTAGTTCACGGTAACACTCTCTAAAATCGCCGCCTGGACCCACAAAAGTACTCGTTCGGACTTAATCGGGATTGAAACGCTTTATTCTAACTATAATGTTGTTGCATAGACGTTGAGTGCGAGAACTAGACAGCAAAGAGATCCTCGGTGCGGGTCAAGCACATCTCACCCGACCAACTGAAAAAGGAGGAGAGGCCAAAACGACAACTGCAACTGGAGGAAAAAAGTGTCTACAATCCTCACGGATTGCCACAACGTCGAAGATTATCGTGACATGATGGCTACGGAGGAACTCTACGAGGTGAATGTCGGCGATTTTCCCGTTTGTGTCCGTTTAGACGCAGATAATCGATTCTATTTGTGTGTAACGTTAGTTGTACATAATTCGACGCGTCCCGAGGCTCGTGTGGACTGCACTAGCGAATAGTCTTAACAACTGACTTAACTCGCTCTGATATTGGTTAAAACTACGACGGTAGGGTTGCATGCTAACAAAATAACTAGTAGCTCGGGCTAGCTTGGAGCCAGTGTGGTTCTGGTAGTAAGTTTGCGGAGTTTCGTGTGGAGAGATGCTGGTGGAGGCAGTGGATGAGGTGGGGAGGGAAGGAAGGGCACTTTGGAGAGTGGTATTTCACCAAGCTAGCTGCTAACCATGAGGTCTTTGGGGTGTGATGGACACATCAGGACAGCTGAGAGTCAGCTCGCTCCAGGGTGTTGTTTTCAGCTCTGCGGGAACTTTGTTTCACCCACTTTCCAGCAGGACCTGTGTATTTCACTTGCTACTCTTGCAGAGCGTTCAACCTGCTTGGATCAGAACTAGCCATCCAGCACTCTTGTGTTTTGATCGCCTTTGATTGGTTTTATTTCCAGTTAAATAATTCTTACGTTTTGAGGCTATGTTCAGAATTAAAGTAAATAGAGTGAACATGGCGTATCATTTCTCATAAAGAAAGTCCAATGTCACTTGTTGGTATGTTTGATGGATTGACATTTCAATCTAATGATTTAGTTAAGTGTGGTTTAGGATGTTCTCAGCCTTTTAAACTGGGGTTATGATGGAAAATCTTGGAGTGGTCAGTACATATCTCACGTTTGGGCTGCATGAATATACTTGAAGTATGCAGTCACATCAGTCCTCTGAATTATGTCAAATACGGTTGCATGATGTATTGAGAAATGGTCAGATGAATAGGCTAATTAGATACTAAGGACTACGTATGAGATTAGAACTGATGTGCTTATTGGGATACGTTTGTTGATTAGATCAAAAGTGTTACAAAGGTGTGATGAAGAGAACCAATCTACTTAAACATGTCTTACCAGTTTATAAAGACCTGGATGAATAATGTCCCCATTTTTTACACACCTTGATGCTACTGTACATTCAGCTGGCAATACCAAAACTCTTAGTCATGATAAATTTCCATGTGTTTTCAAACAAATGGTGCCTTTCTGGTTGTGGCTTGGGCAAATTGTTTCATTTCTACTATTTGCACCCCAGATGTTGACTTGATAAGTACTGAAATAAAAAGTTCTTTATTTCTTCTTCCAATCTCTCTTGAAAGTCTTAAATGTTCTGGTTTTAATACAAGTGTATTAAACTTTTATAGAACACACAGGTTCTGGTTGAAACTTGCCATTCGTTTTCTCAGTTAGCAATAACCTATTAAACTTTAAAGACAGACCTGCCATTTTTCCAAGCTTGTTAGCAGTGGTATGCTTCTGTATCTGCAAGTTAGTGTGATCCAAACCTTTTTCAAATTTGAATTGCTTAATTTCCACTAAATAAAACTACACAAACAAAAAGAGAGATACACCAATTTCACCAGTCATTGTTACTGTGGAAATTAGAAGGGGTGGTAGTAGGGGTGGTGTTGACGCAGTGGATAAGACACATGCCTTTGGTGTGAGAGACCGGGTTCGAATCCACTGTGAGACACCAATGTGACACTTAACACCTAGTTGCTCCAGACATATATAGCAATTGTAAGTCGCTTTGGATAAAAGCGTCAGCTAAATGAATAAATGTAATGTAAATGTAGAAGACCTCAGCAGTGACCACCATTAAGTGTTGCAAATAACATAATTGAGTTGAGCATATAATTGCATAATAATATTTAGCAATATTAAGATATGTGAAATAATTATATGTATACTTAAAGACATTAAAGAGATAGTTCAGCCAAATATTAAAATTATGTCATTAATGACTTACCCTTATGTTGTTCCAAACCCGTAAGACCTCTGTTTATCTTTGGAACACAGTTTAAGATATTTTAGGTTTAGTCCGAGAGCTCTCAGTCCCTCCATTGAAGCTGTGTGTACGGTATACTGTCCATGTCCAGAAAGGTAAGAAAAACATCATCAAAGTAGTCCATGTGACATCAGAGGGTCAGTTAGAATTTTTCGAAGCATCGAAAATACATTTTGGTCCAAAAATAGCAAAAACTACGACTATACTCATCATTGTCTTCTCTTCCGTGTCTTTTGTAAAAAAAGTTCAAAACAAAGCAGTTTGTGATATCCGGTTCGCGAACGAATCATTCAATGTAACCGGATCTTCTTGAACCGGTTCACCAAATCGAACTGGATCGTTTTAAACTGTTCGCGTCTCCAACATGCATTGATCCACAAATGACTTAAGCTGTCAACTTTTTTAATGTGGCTGACACTCCCTCTGAGTTTAAACAAACCAATATCATGTACCAGTAATTAATGTACTCAAACAGTACACTGACTGAACTGCTGTGAAGAGAGAACTGAAGATGAACACCGAGCCAAGCCAGATAACGAATGAACGACTGACTCATTCTCGAGTCAAGAACCATTTCTGTCGGACGCGTCCAATTCGAGAACTGATGATACTGCGCATGTGTGATTCAGCGTGAAGTAGGGGTGTGACGGTTAGTATATAATCAGCCAAAACCGTGTCACTAAAATATTTTTTACAAACATTTTTTATCAAAAATTATTTTCATTTTTTAGATAGGATCATCAGATGCGCAATATATCGGGAGACATGGTTTTTACCACTTAATGAAGTTTTGTAAATCGTCAGACATGATATTTACCACTTCATTAAATTTTGCTTTGTAGAAAACCTTTCTTAAAAACGAATTTCGTTTTGAACAAATTTTATCTTAATTTTAATAGATGTTTCATCAACCAATTGCATGTATTTTAATAAATAAAAAGCAAATATAGCAGACAATGATAACCGTGACATGGAAGCACCAGCGCGCCACGTTCACTTGCACTGCACTGTGAACTAGAGCGCATCTCATCGCAAATGAAACTCAGCGTAGGCCTATGCCTCATACTTTAGCATTAAATATCTTTGCTGCATCCTTTCTAGAACAGACAATGGCTTTTTTTTTTTTTTTTGCGGCTCGCATCAGCAAAGCATAGACGGCAAAACAATCAGAGGATGGCGGGCGGGTGCGGCTTTGAAATTTGCTCAAAAAACTTTGGCGCGGATGATGAGTTTTGTGACAGATATCCTTAATAAACGGAGGTCTGAAATCTCTGCCCCTTTACCGATCAGAGCGCGCGCTGACACGGAGTTAACCCGCTATCTCCAAGATCAACCAATTGACTCTACGGCAGATCCACTAGCATGGTGGCGAGACAATATGAAACAAAATGAAACACGCTAAACCCCCCCCCCCCCCCCCCCCCCCGACGGTTATGTTATGAACCGTCACATTTGACTCACGTCATAACCGTCATCACCAATTCTGAAACCGGCACACCCCTAGCGTGAAGCAAACCGACACACAGAGTGTCTGAACCGATTCTTTTGGTGATTGATTCTGAACTGATTCCGTGCTAGTGTTCTGAGTGCGAGTAAACCGAAGGCTTGAATCTGTCAAATTTTTGCTATTTTTGGACCAAAATGTATTTTCAATGCTTCAAAAAATTCTAACTGACCTTCTGATGTCACATGGACTACTTTGATGATGTTTTTCTTACCTGGACAGTTTACCGTACACACAGTTTCAATGGAGGGAATGAGAGCTCTCTGACTAAATCTAAAATATCTTAAACTGTGTTCCAAAGATAAACGGAGGACTTACGGGTTTGGAACAACATGAGGGTAAGTTATTAATGACATAATTTTAATATTTGGCTGAACTAACCCTTTAAGTCAATAGTATTTTAATGTACCATTGTTTCTGAGTTGATTGCCATCTTTATTGGACATTTTTCTGAAATCCCATTGGGCAAAATACTTACAGAAGCATGGATAATTTTGTCTCCCTCATGAGTTGGAGAACTTTGCCCTTGTGGTAAATGAACCTAATCAGTAAAACCATATGTTTATCCCAAGGGCATCATTTTGTTGAATTATTTGTTCAATAAACTGATAGCAGATGGTGTTTTAAAAATTTGAGTTGATGATTTGCCGTTATGGGAAAAGAATGATCTGATTAACAAATTTGGGACTGAAATCGCACGTCCAATGTGACAAAAGGAACAAGAGGAACAGGAACAAAAGCTACACAGTTGTAACTTCAGCATCTGTGAACTACAGACTGATGGGAAGAAAAGGGAGATGCTTCATCAGAACTCAGACCACATGAGTCTATAAACAGTTCCAAATGCTATATAACACATTTATGGAAATGCTGTAGTGAAACATTAA
Source organism: Carassius gibelio (assembly GCF_023724105.1). Lineage (NCBI taxonomy): Eukaryota > Metazoa > Chordata > Actinopteri > Cypriniformes > Cyprinidae > Carassius > Carassius gibelio. The sequence continues at coordinate 15,663,398 of NC_068397.1, read as the reverse complement.
TCATGCACTAGTCATTAAGCTTTCTGGTGTGTGTTTTAATAACAAGTCTTTTATTGAAATTATGTGGCAAACTATATGTTGGGTTTTCTTTCCAATGATGAAAGATGATCAGAGTAAATAAGGTTTGTTAAGAACACTTCATCCAGAACTAATCAAAACCTAAATGAATCTTTCTTGACATTCAGTCAATAGTGTTAAGATGTCTTTATTTAAAAGACAATATTTGTCTGTATTTATGAGTACAGGCTAAGGCTGCACGATGTGTCGTTTAAGCATCGATATCGCGATGTACGAATCCGCGATTGTCACATCGCAGGATGTGCGATGTAGGCTGTTATAGTTGATCCGTTATTCATTAACTGTACGGGCAGCTGCTTCCCGGCCCTTGACGAATATATTTGCGGATTAATTGCACAGTTTAAGTCCTGTCAGTTTAACAGAGCGCATATAAGAACGAGCAGAGAGAGAGAGAAAGAGAGAGAGAGAGAGCCCCAGCTGCTTGCGCACGCTCACCTTCACCATCTTCAAACAACACAAGCGCTGTCTTGCTCCCTCCCTCGCACATATTAATCAAAATCAATTGGCACGATGGTGTAGAAAAAAAAAAAAATTCTGTGATGACATGTTTTCTGTGTTGTCGAATTTTGTGCGGTATCCTAAACTGCAGAGACAATTACACAACGCATGCTGTACACATCTGATTCGCGAAGTAATGATTCCTTTGAACCGATTCAATTTAATGAATGGTTTAAACAACTGACCTGGCCAACACTGAACTCACGAGATGTCTGAATTGGTGTATAAAAAAATCTGTAACACTTTACAATAATGTTCTCTTTATTAAACTATTTAACTTCATTATTTAACATTTACTATTACTAAACTGCACTTCTACAACATTGTTATTTTCAACATTTAGGCTATAGCCTTCATTGTTGAAATCAAAAGTTGTACAGTATTTGTTAACATAGTTAATGCACTGTGAAGTAACATTACCAAACAATGAATGAACAGCTGTGTTTTTATAAACCAAGATTAAAAAATATAGTAACAAAAGTATTGCTCATGGTAAGTTCATGTTAGTTAATATGTTAACAATTCAAACCATATCCTAATGTTACAAACAAATAATTTACTCTAATTTAAATAATATTCTGATGTTTAAATCATTAAAAATGAGAATGTAAGTGTGCTCACGCCATTTTTGTTTGTAAGAAAAAATTAGATTAGATTTCATATCGCAATATGTATCGCAGAAAAATAAAATATCGCAATGTCATTTTTTCCCAACATCGTGCAGCCCTAGTACAGACTACAAAACTTGGCTTGAAGGGATACAGCTAAGGCTGGGCGATTTGGCAAAAAAATTTAATCTCAGTTTTTCCATAATGTTTGACCGATTCTATTTTTTTTTTTATATATGTATGATTTTTAGCTAGTCAACTTGAAAATGTAACTACAACATGATTCAAAAAACTTTTTCTTTATTAACCCACTATTTAAAAAATACATATATATTCCAAGTGCAGCACACATTAAATTGTTATAGGGTTAGTTCACCCAGATAGCAAATTTATGTAATTAATAATTTACCCTCATGTTGTTTCAAACCCGTAAGACCTCCGTTTATCTTTGGAACACAGTTTAAGATATTTTAGATTTAGTCCTAGAGCTCTCAGTCCCTCCATTGAAGCTGTGTGTATGGTATACTGTCCATGTCCAGAAAGGTAAGAAAAACATCATCAAAGTAGTCCATGTGACATCGGAGGGTCGGTTAGAATTTTTTGAAGCATCGAAAATGCATTTTGGTCCAAAAATTGCAAAAACGACGACTTTATTATAGGTGCACCCTAGTGATTCAGGACAAGCTAAAAACACGGTTTGGAAAATGGATTCATGGTGTACTCGCTTATTATATACATTTTTCTACATTTTGAACACAAACAAAGTTACGGGCAACAGCTCTGATTGGTTGATTTCTTACCGGGAGCGGTCCGTAAATGCAAATGGCAATAGGATCACTGGGAGGAGCCAGAGGAGTTTGATTTTTTCACAGATTATCTGTCTCATATTCTACTGTCAGGACATAATGACAGGTTTAACAAATATGTAAAAAATATATATTTACAAAAGTTACCTACTGCAGCTTTAAGCTGTTAAATTTTTTAATGTGGCTGACACTCCCTCTGTCGTAGTTTTTGATATTTTTAGACCAAAATGTATTTTCGATGCTTCAAAAAATTCTAACTGACCCTCTGATGTCACATGGACTACTTTGATGATGTTTTTCTTACCTTTCTGGACATGGACAGTATACGGCGCACATAGCTTCAATGGAGGGACTGAGAGCTCTCTGACTAAATCTAAAATATCTTAAACTGTATTCCAAAGATAAACGGAGGACTTACGGGTTTGGAACAACATGAGGGTAAGTTATTAATTACATAAATTTGCTATCTGTGTGAACTAACCCTTTAACATGATATACATGTTAAACAAATCACTTGTTAAATATCTTTGCAACAAAAAGATGCATAAATTACAACTACTTATTGTACAAACTTGTCTTTACATATTGTGTTCAGAAATAATACGAGGAAAATGCTTTTAAAAAAATTCAAAAGTCAAGGTAATTCAAATTCAAAATGACTGAAGGTATAACACCAGTAGACTGTTATTAACTGTAAATGTTCTGACAACATTTCAAACAACCGCAGCTTTCAGCCTGTCACCATGATGCAAACATAAAATATCAGATATGCAGTAGTAGCTCTTTAGGGTTTTTTTTATTAGATTGCACTGCTTTTCCATAGAAAAAACTATGGAAACATGGATGTGTTTGACTGTTGTGTTCACATCTCTTGCAGTGTCTCATGTTTGAAACACCATTGTAAAAACACTGCGCTCAAGTTAAAAGAAGTCCACTCCCATCTTCTTGGATGTTTTACCTATTCCATTGCCTTCATTGCATCTTTGTCAACACAAAAGCGCATTCTGTGTGAATGGCGTGTAGCCTATATTTATGGTCCTTCACAGAGCACGTCATACGTGAGCAGTTAATCACATGTGTCAACATGCGGTTGGATTGTTTTTTACTCTTTGCTGTTATCACCGTCTTATTGTCAAAGTGTCTACTTCTAACATTTGGTAATATTTCTATTAGGGCTGGACCAGAATATTAGATTATTCGAATATTCATTCGGTGGGTTGGCATTTGATTTAAAATTTTGAGATTCGAATTAGGGCTGCTCCAATCATGATCGGCCGATCGTTATGCGCATCTCATCAGTAAAGCTGGTTATCTAATCAGCAGGTGCGTGATTTCATATAGAGCAGCTGATAAACTGTGCAAATCCATGTTCATTATCAGCTTGGATTTGCACAGCTTGTTAGTTAACAACGGCTCCATGTGGGGCGGGACTATACTATGGGGCGTGTTTTGTATTGGGAGGTGTAAAGATCATATTCCATGAAGATATTTTGTACATTTCCTACCGTAAATACAGTACCCTCCATAAGTTTTGGAACAGTAAAGACAAAATTGTTCTGTTTGCTTTGGAGTCAAGAAATCTGTAAATATGATTAAAAGATGAACATGAGACAAAACTACAGAATGTCACGTTTTATTATTGGGTGATTCAACATAAAGATGTTTTACCAGCTAAGAAGATCAGCACTTTTAGAGTTTCATCTCCCTATCTGATCTGAGTATAAGTATTGGAACAGTTGCCTCACAGGTCTTTCTAACTGTTCAGCTGTGTCCTGTTGCATTAATTCTTCAGATATTTAAAGCAGGGAATGTGTCTTATCAGTTATATTCATTATATACAACCTCCAGAAAGCTGGGGTGATGATCTGTCAATCTACAGTCCTCAGGAGAATTTGACACAATTACAGAAGCTACACGGCAAGATGAAAACCTCTGATCAGCACCAAAAATAGCAAGGCAAGATTCTTCACAAATGTGGGCCAGTAGAGTTTTGAGACTGAGTTGATGGACCGATGAGACAAAGATTAACCTTTATCTAAGTGATTGGAAAGCAAAAGTGTGGAGAAAAAAAGGGAACTGCAACTGATCCTAAGCATTCAACCGCATCTGTAAAGCTTGGTGGAGGTGGTGTCAAGGCATGGGCATGCATGGCTGTCTCTAGAACAGGACCTCTTCATATTTATGATGACTTAATGTATGATGGCATTAGCAGAATGAATTTGGAAGGGTACAAAATCATCTTAGCTAACAATAATCAAGAAAATGCCACCAAGCACTCCAAATTGGATCAGGAAAATGACCTAAAACACCCTGCCAGTTCAGTCAAGGACTTTATCAGGACACAACATTTTTTAAATCCAATTGAACATTAATTTCACCAGAGCCCCTTTCACACTGCCATTCCGGCAAATACACGGGTAAAGTGTTCTGGCAATTGTTCCCGGGTCGCTAGATTTTGCACTTTCACACTGCCAGTGATTTCCCGGGATATGTGCGTGCTTTCACACACAACCTGTAAAGATCCCGTAATGACACGTGACATCAGGGCGTGATGTGTAATGTACGAGTCGAAAACGTTAGGCACGTTATACTTTCACTGAAGCAACTGAACCCGGCAATGTTACTAGGTCCCCGACCCGGGTTCAATGCCGGAATCAATCCTGGGACATGTTTGCTTTCACACAGAAGGCGACCCGGCAATGTTCCGGCAATATGCCGGGTCCGACATGCAGTGTGAAAGGGGCTCATCTGAAGAGGAGACTAAAGACAGAAGCTCCCCAAAACAAGCAACAATTGGAATTGGCTGCATTAAAGGCTGGAGAAAAGCATGTCAAAGCATAAGACCAAGAGTCTGGTGATGTCTATGTGTTGCAGACTCACTGCTCTGATTGTGTACAAGGGATCTGCAACTAAATATTACATTTTAATCTTTTACATCTGCCTTGAATTCGACTATTCCAATGCTTATGCTCACATCAAATAGTGGGATGAACTCTAAAAGTGCTGTCCTTTTTATTTGGTAAAACATGTATGTGTCGAAAGACCTAGTAATAAAATGTGACATTCTGTAATTTTGTCACATATTCATCTTTTAATCATATTTGCAAATGTCTTGACTCCACAGCAGAGAAAGCAATTTTGTCTTTACTGTTCCAATACTTGTAGGGGGGAACTGTATATCAAAACTTCATTTTTGATTAGTAATATGCATTGCTAAGAACTACATTTGGACTTATTACTTATATCAATGTTTAGATTCTTTTCACTCTCATCATCAATGGGAAGCTTATTTCTTCAGCTTTCAGCCTCAGATGTATAGCCTAAATCTCAGTTTCAAAAAATTTACCCTTATGACTGGTTTTGTGGTCCAGGGTCACATTTGATGTTTTTACAACTACCTGCTTTTAATTTATCTAGCATATGAAATAATTGCTATAAATATGGAACTTTTACATCTGCTTTAAAAACATAAGTAAAAGTGTATTGATATAAATTGCCTTTTCCTTCATAACTTTTGAGTCAATGCTGTTCTTTAGTCTTTCAATCTTTCAGCATTATTTTACATAAATTGCACTAAGACATACTTTATCTGCATGCCCCTCTTTAGGTGGAGAGAATAGTAGGCAAACGTAAGAACAAAAAGGGCAAGACTGAGTACCTGGTCCGCTGGAGAGGCTATGGCTTTGATGGAGACACCTGGGAGCCAGAGAATCACCTGTCCAGCTGCGTCGAGTTCATCCATGAATTTAACCGGCAACACAGCGAGAAGCAGAAAGATGGATCTCTTCGTTCCGCACGCAGCTCTCCCAGCACAGCCGGAGGCAACACAAGCATCAACGCCCGCAAACAAATCAGCAGGCCTCAGCAGTCCTCAGCAAGTCCTAACACAGGGAAGACCTCTCCACTCATCCCAAGCACACTCTCCACAAAACGGCTTCAGCCAGCACAGCAGTCACCGCACAACAGTGATGCACATCAGCAGAAAAGTAAGCGATTGGCTGGCTTGAGTAGCAGTGGCACTGCCGTTACGAGTGCAGTCACTGACATGGCTCCAACGGCAGCGACAACAGCTGCTCCCACTGTTAGCGCGCTGCGGCGAAGTATGGACCTGGCTAAATCTGGCATCAAAATCCTAGTGCCAAAGAGCCCAATGAACAGCCGCACTGACACAGAGGAGTCTCCCAGCGAGGCAGCGCACAGTCTGGAGCAGGGAGGCCAAGAGCCAGATGCTGTGCCCCCTGAAGTGGCCTTGCTGGAGAAACCCGCCAGAGCGGTGCGTGTACAAGGAGAGGAACGGGCTCGTATGGGCACCAGGCCCAGAACACAAACAGCCCTTCCGCCACCGCAGATTCCCATTACCCCCGCTGCCGTCCGCACATTAAATGGGAAAGGTAGAGTCCTCTCGACTTACACTGAGAACATTACATTCTTTTGAGGTTTAGTAGAGAGTGTTTTAGTTCCAGGCCTGGAGGCACCACTAAATTAGTTTGTTTCAGCCCTACTCGTATAATTTCATGCATTGTGTGTTTCTAGTTATGGAACAACATAATAAACGCTAATAAACAAGCACTTGCTGAATGAAAGCAAATGTGTTGCTGCAGAACATCAAGTGATTTTTGAGGGTACCTGCAGGAGTCGAATCAGAAGGCGTATGTTATTCTGAATATGACGATACTAGCTGTCCATTGTTAATTGGTCTTGATTTGTATAACAGAAGAAAAAAATCACATCTTGAAATGTATGTCCATTTTAAAATGCAATAGATCTAACTAATAATTTGTGTTGATACTTGCAGATGATTTTGATTAAAATTAATTAATTTCAGGCCATGATGTTGCATCCATAAATATACACAACTCTTCAAAAGTTCAGTTCAGTACGATTTTTCAGTGTTTATAAATGAAGTCTCTTATTGCTCACCAAAGCCACGTTTCCACCGCAGGAACTTTACCCAGGAACTAGGGACTTTGGGCCTGTACTCTGTGTGTTTCCACCACAGGAACCAGGAACTAAATAAAGTTGTGGTAAAAAAAAATGCCCCTCAGAAAGTCCCTGATGGTGAGGTAGTACTTTTTCAAAGTTCCGGAACTTTCGGGGGCGGGACTTGTGCACTAAACATGCTGATTGGTTGAGTTCAAACAGCATTGTAATTTCGACCACCATTTATTCGGATGATTTTCAAAATATTACTGTTATTTGTGTCATGAAATGTAATTTTAAAAGTATTTCAGGCGAGAATGTAGATGTTTAAAACTCAAATCTGTGGTTTATTTATAAAGACAGCGCCTATTTAAAAATCTGTTTCACAGATTTCGGAGGCGTGAGCTCCACGCAATCAGCGGGAGCTCAGTGATCATCTCTCCACCTAGAAGCAGCCTCACCTCGGCTAGACCTTCTGATGTGTGCTGCTGGCTTTTATGGCTCTTTAGTGGTTAAACATAAAATATAATTTGTTTGGGTAAATCTTACAGGTTATCTTTGGTCTGTATTCAATTTATCTATATGTTAAAATGAAAATAAAAAGGCAAATTGATATAAAATTTTGTTTATACACGTATCCCTGAACTAAGTACATTTCTGCAGCTATTATGTTTAAATGAAAACAAAAGGAGGCAGTGGTATTTGATATCATAATTTGTTTTATTGTAAATGTACAGTGAGGAAAATTGCAGTAGTCAAGGCGAGCTGACTGATGTTGTCAAGTACGCTGCTTAATTACTGGATTTGCATCGTCGCGAACATCACACTCCAGAGTCGAATGCGCAAAGTCTGAACTACCCAGGATGCACGGCCAAAGTCGGCGCACTTTGTATTGAGAAATGCGCGCAGACCTACGTCACCAGTCTATTTGCCTAATCTTCCCAGTACTTTACACCGCGGTGGAAACGCACAAAGCAACAGGTCTGGGGGAAAAAAAGTTCCTGGTACAAATGTTCCGGGTAATTTCGGTGGAAATGCGTCACAAGACTGCATTTATTTGATCAGAAATGCATTAAAAACAGTAGTATTTTTAAATATTATTACAATTTAAAATTATTTTTTTTATTTTTTTATTTTAAAATGTAATGTATTCCTGATGGCAAAGCGGATTGTTTTTTTTTTTCAATGTCATTCCTCCAATCATCAGTGTCACATTTTCCTTCAGAAAAAAATTTGAACATGCCGATTAAGTGTGTAAGAAACAGTCCATTAATGTTGAAAGCATCTTAAGTTTTAGGTATTTTTTTAAAAATAATTATATATATTAGTGCTGTCAAATGATTAATTGCATCCAAAATAAGTTTTTGTTTACATAATGAGTGTGTACTGTGTATTTTTATGATGTATATGTAAATGCAAACACATGCATGTATTTTTTTTTATAATATATAAATTTATATAGAAATGTAAATACATAAGAAATAAAAAGTACGCAGGTATTATGTAAACAAAAACTTTTTATTTTGAATGTGATTAATCGTGATTATTCATTTGACAGCACTAATATATTTATTAATATTTACAAAATAATAAAATGGTGATTTTATCATAAATATGGTTATTATTATAGTATTGCTATATTTTATATCATATTTTTGCATTTGATGTTGTTTCATAGGCGTGACCACCCTCATGGAGGCCTCGTCTGCAAATGGGACAGCCGTTACTCAGAGTGGTGCAGCAGGAGTGATGAGCAGCTCAGGGCTGACAGGCAAAAGGCGCTTTGAGGACCGTGCAACTTTCGACAAGCGTCTGCGCTTCAGTGTTCGTCAAACTGAGAGTGCTTACCGCTACAGGGACATTGTAGTTAAGAAACAAGATGGCTTCACACACATTCTGTTTTCTACAAAGACCTCTGAGAACAACTCCCTGAATCCTGATGTGAGTACAAATATATTCCATGTTAGAAATGTTGAGTTGACTTTCAATTTAAAATGCAAAAAAAAACAAAAAAAGAGTTTTGACTCTTTAAGTATCTTGACATTTTACTCATTGGTTTGTATAGTTTAAAAAGTAAAAACCTCAATCTCTGAATTAAGGCTGGATGGTATGACACCATCTGATTTTATATAGTTTTTATACAGTTAATATATAGTGTTCTTTCCAGACTGTGTCATAGAAAGGTGCATGTAATGGAAGCCATTTTGTTGTGACACGTCTTGTTACATTCTGACATAGGTTTCTATTATATATGATATTACTCATACTGTGATATTGGTACCCCCCCCACACCACCCCACTCTGAAGTGATATATTGTCACTCAAATGGTTTTTAGGTCATGAAAGAGGTTCAGAGTGCCATGGCCACAGCTGCAGCTGATGACAGTAAACTTGTTCTACTGAGCGCCGTGGGAAACGTCTTCTGCTTTGGCCTCGACTTCATCTATTTTATTAGGCGGCTCACGGATGATAGGAAAAAAGAAAGTATCAAAATGGCGGAGACAATCAGGTACAAAATGATGAGAATATAAATATTATGACAGCTATTTTACCACCATATTTCAGAGAATGTTTTGTAATAGTGAGTGAGTGATTGAGTGAGTTAGTAAATGACGTGACATACAGTCATAGTAGCTATATATAAACCAATGTGTTTTCTGTTGTCTTCAGAACTTTCGTCAACACATTTATTCAGTTCAAGAAGCCCATCATTGCTGCTGTGAATGGGCCCGCCATTGGGCTTGGAGCATCTATCTTGCCCCTGTGTGATGTCATTTGGGCCAATGAGAAGGCTTGGTTCCAGACTCCTTATACAATCTTTGGCCAAACCCCAGATGCCTGCTCCTCCGTGACATTCCCTCTCATCATGGGAGTCGCCTCGGTGAGTATATCAAGTGTGCCTCTGCATGAATAACTTGTCTTTTTTGGTTTTTGTGTGTGTGTGTGTGTGTGTGTGTGTTGGAGTTGCACAGACTAATCAACTAGTCGACTTCAATGCTCTGCCATGACGCTTTAAGCTTGACGTCGACTAGTCACAGGTCCTATAGAGGGCGCAACAGGATAATAAATCCTTTCCAAAAAGCGAAAATTACAAATAAATGTATACTCCGAAAGCTCCACAAGACATGTGTGATGATTATATTACTGGATGCTCAAAATTGAACGGGAGAATGCACATGCTAAACAGATTATTCTACAGGTAAGTTAATTGCTTTCCTAATCTAATGCATTGCTGCACTGTATTGCACACATACAGGGAACAGACAGTAGCTCATACATCACGCACAGATCGCGCTCACACAGAATCATTCAGCGGGGAAATGTACTGTCAACACTGTTCTTTGATTTCTCAATAAAATAACTTAGAAACTGAAAAGTTCAAGCATATATTTCTTAAATACATCCAACAATGTCTACAACTACTACTAGAGAGATGCTGCCATGTAGAAATAATTCACACACCCAATTGTTGTCACTCATGCATTCATATAAATGTAATCTTTACTGTGCTACTTTATTAATATCTGCTTTAGAACGAGCAGAAATCTGTGAGAAATAAAACAACTCAAAGGCAAAACAACTGATAAAAATGAGATGTTATAAGAGCAATAACTGTGGGTAGCGCTGTGTCATATGCCATAGCTGTGCACAATGCGTTTGTCACAGCACCAGACTTATTTGTTCATTAATGATGTCATCAGCGACTAGTCGACTTCGACTTGACTTTCATCACATAAAAGTTGACTTTAAAAAATCAGAAGTCGTTTATTAGCCTTAAAATGTATTTATAGTATCAATTAATGGAGTAATATGGCAGCAGAGCTTTTAACGAAACCAAGATAAGAGAAATCCACTGGCAAGATTTGTGGAGTGACTACCTCCGCTTGTGACCGTACCGCCTTGTCTGTTTGATCCCAACCAGAGGGTTAAAGCAGGCATGAGAAATAAGAAATGTAGAAAAAATGACTGGTGCTCATCTTCGCAGTTGCTGTTAAATCATACATATATGAAGAGTTAATTTACAAAAACAGACAACCGACTTTTTTAACAATTTTCAAAAATCATGTTTGTTTTTCATTGTGCATTTCAATTAATTTAAATCAAACTGCAGTAACTAACACAATAAAACACAAAAACATAACTTAATAAAAAAAACATGATTTTTGAATATATAAAAAAAAACTGAGTTATCTGTTTTTGCTAAAATTCTTCGTTCTTTTCTTTGTCCAACACCAAGATGCACTGTGAGCATGAGGGATTTGTCAGTAAATTTAAAAAATCGTAAATTCTAAATGTTTTATGGGTGTATATATTCTTGTATATATAAAAAAAATTATAAAATTAGTAAGCATATAATTACAGCGATAATATTAATTAGAGGGCGATCAATATTGGATTTTTTCAATGCCGATAGCTAAATTGGATGACACTGATCCGATACCGAATAATTAACTGATAGTTTTTCAAATGGATACTGAAAAAAAAAAACTAAAATAGTGCTTTATTTACAAAAAAAGAAAAAATTACTGAACCATACTACTAGTAGTAGTAGTAGTAGTAGTAGTAGTAGTACTAATACTAACAGTAATAGTAAATGTTGAAATTACCACACTCTAATAGGGCCCTATGAATTGTTTAATTTTTTTCCTAAATTCCATTTTATTCGTTTCCAAGTTCTGTTGTTTAATTTTTTTCCATTTAAATGTTACTCCACTCCTTTTTAATAGTTAAATTAAAGTTTATTAAAAATAAAATAAGTCTAATTAAATAAAATCATGAAACTTATACATTTTCAAATCAATTTAATAAGTTTAACAACAATTATATGATTATAGGGCCCTATGAAATGTTTATTTTTTTCTCAGCATATTTTTTTATTTACCAAATTCTGTTTTAGCATATCTAATTATTTGAATGCATAAAACAACTTAATTTATTTTTTCTTAAAGAAGCCTAATGATTTTTCCCCTCAAAAAGTCTGTGTATTAAAATGTTTATTATCAAATCAAGGTATGAAACATAAGTAATTAAAAGACAAATAAAATAAAGCAACCTTTTTTGGCAAACAAAGGGGATTTACTATCAAAATTAACATGGAAGAAATGTTGTTTCAGTAGTAGTAGTAGGCTATGTACATTCTAAATTGTCCAGTCTAGAGGAAAATGCTGTTTTTTTTTAACATAGGAAATCTGGTTTTCAAAGGACAAGTTTTTGACTGTAGAGGAAGTAACAGTACATCCATCTAGTTGCAAAATGTAGTCTACTAGATTCTGTGTACTGTTTTTTGGTCCAGTAAGTAATATATCGGTCTTATCCTAATTTAATAGGAGAAAATTATTGATCATTCAATATTTTACATTTTTAACACACTCTGTTAGTTTAAATAACTTTGAAGTTTAATCTGGTCTTGTTGAAATATATAGTTGAGTATCATCAGCATAACAGTGGAAACTAATCCCGTATTTTCTACAAATATTACCAAGGGGCAACATGTATATTGAAAATAGAAGAGGACCTAGGACAGATCCTTGTGGCACTTCATATTTTACTGGTGATAAATGAGATGACTCCCCATTTAAATAAAATGGTAGCGATCTGACAGGTAGGATCTTAGAGCCTGCCCTTGAATACCTGTATAGTTTTGTAATCGATCTAGGAGTATGTCTTGATCTATGGTGTCGAAAACAGCACTAAGATCAAGTAAAACTAGAAATGAGATGCAGCCTTGATCTGACGCAAGAAGCAAGTCATTTGTAATTTTAACTAGTGCAGTTTCTGAGCTATGGTGGAACCTGAAATTCTTCATATGGATGATTTGTTTGCAGGAAGTAGCTCAATTGAGCAGACACAACTTTTTCTAAAATGTTATACATAAATGGAAGATTTGAAATGGGCCTATAATTTGCCGGTTCATTAAGATCTAGGTTTCTTAATAAGAGGCATTTCACATGTACTAATTAAGCTTTTAATGTGATTTAAACTATAAAAGTACATTAAAAAAGAAACATCACAAAAGTTCTTCAACATGAAAAGCAATAGAAATGTAGTAACTAAATCATTTAATCAGATAACTGCGCTCTGCAGGGCTGTGGGACACAGGACAGATAGTCTTATTAATTCCTACAATTTGTTAATTCATTCCTATGATTTATTAATTTGTGGCAATTGTCCATGTTTCACTAATTTTGTTCCCTAAATAACTCATGATTTAAATGAGGGAACAAATTAATAAATAAAATGAATTCTTAATTCATTAAATCTTTAATTTCCCTTCCCATGTTTACCACACACAGTATTAAAAGTGAAAGATAATAAAATAAACCTGCGAAATTAGAAGATTTATATTCTAGACACGTATATTCTAGCGATTAAAACTTGCGTCACAATCTGTTCATTATCAAAACAAAATAGTCAACTAAACATTTTAAAGGTTACACTGGTCAGTTTAAATAGAGCGTAATACCAATCCACTCTGCTGTTCCAAGGACGTTTTTGCTCATATGAATAGGATCATCTTTTCTTTTGTGTGAATGTGTAAGTAGTTTACATTATAAATAATAGTTTAACGTTCAAATACATTGCGCATATGGAAACACGTTGCGCATATGGATTTGTGCCAAATGAGACATGAAAAGTAATCTTCAAATAAATCTAGTCATCCTCGTCTGCACACACGCACTGTCATGATCTAATACACTGTATGTCGGATTTTTAAAAACAAATAGGCTAGGCCTACCGGGACTCAAAAATTCAAAATCTGACATTTTCTAGAACAGAATCCAGCAGGATCAAATTACTGCACTTGAGCATTTAAGTTGCATCTCAGGATTCAAGCTCAATCTCTCTAAGAGTTAATTATTTTCTATAAATCGTGTAGCAAAGAATTCTTCTTTTTCTCACTACCCATTTGCAGTAGTCCCTGATAAATTTATATATTTAGGTTTAGTTGTTTCGAGAAATATCTCTGAGGCTGTTTAAGCTCAACTTTACTCCACTCTTGAAACAAACTTGGACATCCCTTGAAAAATGGTCTAAGCTCTCCACTTAGATTGGTATGATCAATGTAATTAAAATGAATATGTGCCCTAAATTTTTATATTTGTTCCAAACTACACCTACTTATAGGGATACACAAACTTTACAAGCAAGCTGGTCGATTTTTTTTTTTTTTATCTTTAAGCAACAAACAAGAAAGAAGGAAAGTGTGCATAAACAAGATGTTTATTTGGTATTTAATAGGCCAAACTGGCTTTTGGCTATTGAAAACAATAACCATAACCATCTGAAATTAACGGCATTATCTGCACAGTAAGTATACTACATTTAATACAAACATAGATGGTACAGACATCAGCATTTAGCTTTTATATTTGAATTGGGTTGAAACTACAGAGAACTGGCCTTAAATTAAAAGATTAACTGTAACCATCTGTAATTAAAGGCAATAAATGCATAGTTCTACAGTCCAAACAACACAATCAACACACATTCAATAAGAGGTTTCTTAATCAGCATTCAGCATTTTAGTTTTTAAATTTGGTTTTAAACTCAAAAAAAGGTATTTACCAGTGAGACTAAATAAGTATTCTATATAAATGCATTATTCCAAAATGTTAAAATCAAATAATGTTGGTGCGAATAAAATAATGATGCAAAGTGTTTCATTCATCCAGTTAAAAAAAAAAATATGATAATGTTTCACTTTTTTTTTTTTTTACTTGAGTCAATGAAAAATAAATAACTATTGTCTAAAGTAAAAAAAAAATGAATGTGAATCATTACCCTAATTTTTTTTTATTGGATGATTGAAACCCTTTTTTTTTTCAGTGTGCCACAGCAGGTGATTTTGAAATGAAATTAAGTGTATTTAATTTTAAGGTAAAATAAAGATAACCATCCTATACAGAACTGATGTTTATTTCTGGCTTTTCAAATGTGTATGCAAGTTCTACAAAAAAAAAAAAAAAAATTCAGTTTTGTCACAGTTTAGTTGGCGTTGCTTGTGCTGGGCACGGACAGATACAGTCCACTCACGCAGGGAAAGGGGCTCTTATTTGGAGAAGGGGCTGGCTGCAGACTTGCATTTTCAGACTTGCACTCTCAGACACTTGCACTTCTGCTAGTGACGTCACTTGCAGTCTTTATTTTTTATTTTGCTCTATTTATTGATAACTTTTTGTTTGAATCTCTCAACATATTACAGCAGTAGCCAGGTGGTGAAGACAGAAAAAAGAGACTAAATTACAATGTCACTTGCAATCGCCACTTGAACTCACCACTACCTGTGACGTCACTTGCAATCAACACAAATCGTGCATGTTGCCAATAGAGACAAGACGCTTTGGTGGTGATTAAACGATTAAACCTAATTTAGTACTATAACGTACAGGGTCCTGCAAGGAAAAGACAAGAGCGGCAAATCCGTGGCCAGAACACCAGAATATGAATGCAATGCAAAAATGTCTCCAATATGCATTAATACGCAAATTACTTAAGCTGTTAACTTTTTTAATGTGGCTGACACTCCCTCTGAGTAAAAAAAAAAACCATATCCCGGAGTAATTAATTTACTCAAACAGTACACTGACAGAACTGCGGTGAAGAGAGAACTGAAGATGAAAACCGAGCCAAGCCAGATAACGAACGAACGATTGACTCGTTCACGAGTCAAGAACCATTTTGTCGGACGCGTCCGATTCGAGAAACGAGAAGCTGATGAAACTGCGCATGTGTGATTTAGTGTGAAGCAGACTGACACACAGCGCGTCTGAACTGAACTGAATCTTTAGGTGATTGATTCTGAACTGATTCTGTGCTAATGTTATGAGCGCGGGTAAACCGAAGGCTTGAATTAAGGGCAATCATCGCCAATAACGTCATTACGTCGAGCGCAAAAGAACCGGTGAACAGTTTTTTTCAACCGGTTTATTGAATCAAACTGTCTTGTGAGAACTACTGGTGATCCAAAAACCGATGCAACCGGATCTTGACTCAAGAACGAGTCAATCTTTTGTTCTTTATCTGGCTCTGCTCAGTGTTAATCTTTAGTTCTCTCTTCACAGCAGTTTACTGTTTGAGTAAATTAATTACTCCGGAATATTGGTTTGTTTTAATTCAGATTGAGTGTCAGCCACATTAAAAAAGTTCACAGCTTAAGTCATTTGTGTATTAATGCTTATTGGAGACGCGATCCGTTTCAAATGATTCAGTTCGATTTGGTCAACTGGTTCAAGAAGATCCGGATATATCGAGTGATTCGTTCGTGAACCGGATTATCACTACACTGCAGTGAATGCGCTCACAACAAACCCGGAAGAGAAGACAATGCTCACTAAAGTCATAGTTTTTGATATTTTTGGACCAAAATGTATTTTCAATGCGTCAACAAATTATTACTGACCCTCTGATGTCACATGGACTTCTTTGAAGATGTTTTTATTACCTTTCTGGACATGTACAGTATAATACCATACACACACTTTCAATGGAGGGACAGAAAGCTCTCGGACTAAATCTAAAATATCTTAAACTGTGTTCCGAAGATGAACGGAGGTCTCACTGGTTTGGAACGACATGAGGGTAAGTTACTAATGACATCATTTTCCTTTTTGGGTGAACTTTCCCTTTAATCACCACCGCAACATGTATGATTTGTGTTGATTGCAAGTGATGTCACAGGTAGCGGAGAGTGCAAGTAGCGATTGGAAGTGACATTGTTATTTAGTTTCTTTTTTCTTGTCTTCACCACCTGACTACTGTTATTAAATGTTGAGAGATTCAAACAAAAAGTAATAAAACAAATTCATCAACATAAAAAAAATAAAGACTGCAAGTGATGTCACTAGCAGAAGTGCAAGTATCTGAGAGTGCAAGTCTGAGAGTGCAAGTGCAGGTCTGCAGCCAGACCCTCTTGCTTGTTTGTGCGGCAGTACAACAAGGGCTGTTCGCTTCCTGCTATCTGTGCCTCAGACGTGTAGCTCTGCACTTCCAGTGCTGATCGGCTGCCTGTGTCCTGCACACAGATTTTGAAATACTTCCACACAAATGACATGATAGCAAATGATTACAATGTAGTCTTGTGCACGCGGGCGTACTTCCGGAAAAATCGGCCGAAAAAAGACCAAAAACCATCTGATTGCGGTTTATGGCCAGTCAACCCAGTCAACTGGTGCATCCCTACCTATTTACATTTAAAGGGGGGGGTGAAATGCTATTTCATGCATACTGAGTTTTTTACACTGTTAAAGAGTTGGATTCTCATGCTAAACATGGACAAAGTTTCAAAAATTAAGTTGTACGTTTGAAGGAGTATTTCCGTTTCAAAAATACTCCTTCCGGTTTGTCACAAGTTTCGGAACGTTTTTTTCGAGTATGGCTCTGTGTGACGTTAGATGGAGCGGAATTTCCTTATATGGGTCCTTAGGGCACGTCTGCCGGAAGAGCACGCGCTCACGTATAGCACAGCACTGAGAGCACAACAGACATTCATTGATCAGAGCGAGAGCGTCGCGAAATGTCACAAAAGGAGTGTGTTTTTGGTTGCCAGGGCAAGACAACCCTGCACAGATTACCAAAAGAGAAACAGCATTAAGGGACCAGTGGATGGACTTTATTTTTACAGAGGATCAACAGAGTTGTGCAAGTGTTTGTGTTTGTTCCCCTGCTTTTCGAAGATGCTTGTTTTACAAACAAGGCCCAGTTTGACGCTGGATTTGCACATCGTTTATTTCTTAAGGATAATGTAGTCCCAACGAAAAAGGGTCACGATCGTGTGTTGGAACCACATGCAGTGAGTAAAACTGCTTCAAATATCTCTGTGTTGTTAACTTAGCTATCGGCGTGTAACGTTAAGCACATCAAGTAAACAACATGCGATGTTGTCATTAAACTGCACTTTCCACATGTACAGCTTAAAAAAAAAAAGACGACAAAGTGGAACTTAGTCATTTTCCAAAACCACTAAGCAAATATATACAGTTTCAGTACATACCACATAGAGATGTCATTGCTGATGCTGGTCTTGTTAAATTTCAGCCTCTGGATCTGATTCTGGATCATAAATATATGCTGAATCTGACTGTTAGCCATGGTTTGTTTTGGTTGGCTTTGTCCTCACGATAATGAGACACAGCTTCCAAACGCTCTCAACGCAAAAGCCTACTGGCGCTCGTGATTCTTTAGCTCCGCCCACACGTCACGCCTCCAGCCGGTCGTGTTTTTCCGGGAAAAATTGGTACAGAGATCTTTCTCTTATGAATATAATAAAATTAAAGACTTTTTGGGGTTATGAAGGATGCTGTACTACTCTATAGGTACTCAAGATTAACAGGATATTGAGTGAAAATGAGCATTTCACAACCCCCCCAACCCCCCCCCCCCCTTTTAGAATTTATTTTTTTTTGTTCATTTAAATAAGATAATCTTATATTTGGAATAAGAAACCCCCCAGAATACATCGATAATTTCACCAAAAACCTAAAGAACAGGGGGGATGGCCCTCCCTAATTTTCAACTATATAACTGGGCTTGTAATATGAGCTCTGACTTATTGGCAAGGTTCCCATTACATAAATCATTTATCGGATTGGGTCCAGATAGAATCCTCAGCCTGTCTTCCTTCCTTGCTTTCAATTCTTCCATTTTCTCCCTTGCTGATGGGTCTAGACTCTCAATCATTGCACCCAATGGTACGGAACTCCATTCAGATTTGGGCCCAAATTCGCAAATATTTTGGATGGCAAAGAGGTTCAATTTGTGCACCAGTTGCCAGAAATCATACATTTTCTCAGCCTCTGAACGACCAGGCATTCTTGCTATGGCAAGAAAAATGTATTTTAACATTTAAAGATCTTTTTGCTGATGGCCGCTTCATTTCTTTTGTCCAATTAGAATCTCAATTTAAAATACCTTTTCCTTCCCTTCCTGAACAAAACCCTATTGATCAACATTTTTCTTACAACCCAGTTCAAAGAGGAACCATCTCTGGCTTGTATATAAAACTTGTATAGTTATTATCCACTTCTATAACTGCACAAAGAGACTCCTCGCAACTGGACCTTAATATCTGCCTGACAGCTGACAAATGGAATGAGGCTATATATAGAATTCATGGGTCTTCTATTTGTGTTAGACACAGACTTATTCAATTTAAAGTGGTACATAGACTTCATATTTCCAAGGCCAGGCTGGCAAAGATGTATCCTTCTGTTGACCCCACCTGTACAAGATGTAAGCAGTCCCCTGCTAATGTACATTAGCCCATATGTTTTGGCTATGTCCTAGTATCTCTGTTTTTTGGTCAACCTTTTTTTCTTTTTTTTTTTAAATCTTATTCCATAATATTTTTTAAAGATGTTTATGCAAATCCTTTAACTGCCATCTTTGGTATCGTATGTGAAAATAACACTGTCAAAAAGTGAATTGCACTGCATCGCCTTTACTTCTGTAAAGGCGCTTGATTTTAATTAATTGGAAACAGTTATTTCCCCTTTCTTTTAAACAGTGGGCCAGAAATGTGTTTCAATTCCTGAGTTTGGAAAAAATAAGACTTAATTTTAAGGGTTCCAGGTCTAAGTTCACTGCCATATGGCGTCCTTACATCAATTATTTCCAAAACCAAGTATAACTGTAAGTAGACAAACTGATGCTGATGCCGAAAGGTTTTGCTTATGATTTACTGACAGTGCTGCTTGAAAGTTTGTGATCCCTTTAGAATTTTCTATATTTCTGCATAAATATGACCCAAAACATAATTAGACAAATCCTGAAAGTAGACCGATAATCCAATCAAACAAAGCAAACGAAAATGTATACTGTATTTATTTATTGAGAAAAATTATAGTGTTAAATATTTGTGAGTGGCAAAAGTATATGAATCTTTGCTTTTAGTATCTGGTGTGACCTCTTTTGCAGGAAAAACTGCAAGTAGTAATTCTTGTAAACTGCTGATCAGTCCTTTTCCGGTTTGTAGGAATTTTAAGCCCATTCCTCAGTACAGAACCACTTCAACTCTGTGATGTTGGTGGGGTTCTTCCTATGAACTGCTTTCTTCAGGTCCTTCCACAAAATTGACTCAGTCATTCCAAAACATTAGCTTTGGCCTCCTTCAACCATTCTTCAGTAGAACAATTTGTGTGCTTGTGGTCGTTGTTTGCTGCATGACCCACTTTCTCTTAAGATTCAGTTCTCTGAAAGATGTCCTGACATTTTCCTTCAGAATGTGCTGGAATAATTCAGAATTCATTGTTCCATCAATAATGGCAAGCCATTCTGGACCAGATGCAGAAAAACAGGCCCAAACCATGATACTACCACCACCATGTTTCACAGATGGGATAAGGTTCTTATGCTGGAATGCAGTGTTTTCTTTCTCCAAACATAATGCTGCTCATTTAAACCAACATTTTCTATTTTGGTCTCAACCATCCACAAAACATTTCTCCAGTATTCCTCTGGCTTGCCCACACGATTTAGCAAACTTCAGATGGACAGCAATGTTCTCTTTGGAGAGGAGTGGCTTTCTTCTTGCGATTTCCTGATGGTGGACTCATGAACCTTATCATTAGCCAATGTGAGAAAGTTCTTTAGTTGCTATGAATTTATCATGCTGCCCTTTGAAACCTAGTGGACTTTTAACATGTCTTGCTTTTAGAGTGTTCTTTGTTGGGTGACCGCTCCTGGGGAGGGTAACAATGGTCTTGAATTTCCTCCCAATTGTACACAATCTGTCTGACTGTGGATTGGTGGAGTCCAAACTCTTTAGAGATGACTTTGTAAATCTCTCTAGCCTGATGAACAACATCAACTCTTTTTCTGATGTCCTCCGAGATCTCATTTGTTTGTGCCATGATACACTTCCACAACATGACCAAACTTTGACAGATACCTATTTAAATAAAACTGCAGACACACTAAAAACACCTCTGAACAGATGGACTCTTAATTTCACCTTCAAATGAACACCTAATCCTAGAGATTCACATACTTTTGCTGCTCACAGATGTAATATTAGATCAGTTTCTTGAATAAATAAAATACAAAGTATATATTTTCATTTGATTTGTTTGATTGGGTTATCTTTGTCAACTTTCAGGACTTTCAGGAAGCATGAAAATGTTTCACAAACTTTCAAGCAGCAATGTTATGCATGTTGTGTTGATATGTGAATGTATGTTTTGGATTGTTATTCAAATAAATATAAATAAAGAGCACAGCCATTCTTGTTCAAGCTTTAGTCACTTCCTTGATTGAGCATTGTAATGCTTTTTTTATGGTCTGCCTTCAAAGCTTCTCAAAAAACTTCATTTCATACAAAATTCAGCTGCACACATTATTTGCAGAACTCCTATAACTGAACACATTTCTCCCATATTACAACACTTGCATTGGTTCCCAGTTAAATACCATATTAAAACATCTAAAAATGTTACAACAACAAGTAAAATGGCAACATAAAAATAATTTGTTTATAATCTTCGTTATGAGACTTGAAAAAAAGAAGTATATTGGTATCAGCCATTAGCCAAAATGAGTTAAATGAGAAAAAATATCAGCAAAAATCCAATATTGTGTATCCCTAGAATTCTGATTTGTTGTTTCTCTGCTGTCAATGTAGGCTAATGAAATGCTACTGAGTGGGAGGAAGTTGACAGCTCAGGAGGCTTGTGCCAAAGGACTCGTGTCCCAGGTTCTGTGGCCAGGGACCTTCACACAGGAAGTAATGGCTCGCATCAAGGAGCTAGTATCTTGTAATTCAGTCGTAAGTCATCCTTTCATTTGTTTTAGTTTTTTTTGTTTGTTACATTACATTTTCTCAATGCATACGTTCACACAGTCCCCTCTACTTTTCATATTGAGTTTTTTTTTCTTTAATGGCCTTTCATTGTAACTCCTGCATTTGATTCTCATAGTCTTTTTAGAATAATTTGGAAATGAGCATTAATCCTTCAACATGATTCTTTAAACCAGTGTTCAGCAACAGGCGGCCAATGGACCAAAACTGTCCCCCAGCAAAAATATCCTGCCTGTGGCCGCAGCCAGATTAATTTTAATAGCGGCTGGATCTGAAATATATCTGTCATGACAGCAACAGTTTCTCACAATCACTACGTCTTTATTGATTTTGCCTTCAAAATAAAAGTGAGAACTTTTTTGCAGCAATGTTTTATTTTGAGATGAAATGAGAGATTTTAATTTGAAAAGTTTCTGAAAGACATTCAAAGGAGTCTGTGGCTATCCGACCTCTGCTTAAACCCTGTTTAGACCTTTGAGGATTTTAAATCATTGGTACATAATGTATTTTTTGTTCAAATGCAGATATGATAACACTTCTGTACAAATTCACAATGCATCCACATCCATAAGTCATTTGCCTTCTTTCCCTTTTCTTTCTTATTTTGTTCCCCTCATTGTATTTGTCATGCCGATGCTGCCGGAAACACTGAAGGTTCTGCGCGAGTCCAAAGCACTGGTGAGGAACATTAACCGGGCCGCCCTGGAGCAGGCCAATGAGAGGGAATGTGAGGCACTTAAGAGGGTCTGGGGCTCTTCTCAGGGCATGGACTCCATACTCAATTATCTCCAGAAGAAAATCGATGAATTCTAAGTCAGTTAAATGTCCTACGGGTGTCAAAACCTCCATCCTCAAGTGCCTGAAGTTATTTAAACAAGGTTAGTCGGTAGTAATTTTTTTAGCAGGATTTTCATGGAACAGTGGAAGACTGGCGTGGTCAAACCCGCACTTCATCTTCGTCCAGGACGTATTTCATTTTCTTCAGACTGCAGAAAGCAGCATCTCATTCTGCTACACTTGATACTGACTTTAATTCAAAGTTTGTGATAAATCTTGCACTGCGCAGAAGGACAAAATGCCTTGATATATGTAAATTCTGGTCATCTTTCTGCTCAATTTCTGTTGCATCAACTAATGAATTGGTTTGTCATAGAGGTAATACAGATTTGGGCTACTCTTTGAGCACCACTTATGCAGACTGATTGAGAAAAAATTGATAATATCAGTTAACTGAAGAAAGGGATGCATGAGACTTGAATGGGTTACATTTTGCTCGTTTTGGATATCGCTACACTAACAGATTGTAATTAGAATCAAGTCTTTAGCAAGCTTTTCTTCAGTAGGTACTTTTTATTCAGCAAATAGAAGTCATCTCAAGCCTTGTTCATCTTAAATATTCATGCAACTCCTGCTGGCATTTACATCGGCCAGCGCTTTGAAGACCTTTTTATGAATGGATAGTTACATAAAGAAAAACACACCACCAATGCTTCGAGATTTAGCATCAGTGCTGTTAAACAGACTTGAAAGCTACTAATTGAATTTTTGATTTGCATAATGATCAAGTGAACAAAATGAATAATTAAGTACGTGGATTTGCAAGGCTCTGGCTTAGTAGGAATTAACAGTTATTTGTATCAAAGTTAACTTTTGTATGTTTTGCTGGCTTAATTTTACAAGTTTTCTGCTTTGTGTTTCATTTATATGTTCTGGACGTACAAACTGTTTGCTTTGGAGTAACATACCACCAAATAATTTTGATGTAAATGTTCTTGACACAATATTTCTAATTTAATAACTTATGACATTATGAAATCGATTGAGGTATGTTCCTTTGTGAGTCAATAAAGGATGCTGGCGTTTTTAAATCGGCATCCTTTTTTCTGCTGGTTCAAACAGACTGGACTGCTGTATCATCAGAAGAGCTCTGGAGATTAACAACCATCTCTAAGGGAAGATCTACTAGAATCCACCCCAAACATCTGTAGTGATTAGCTAGCATGCACTGTTATTAAATGGAGTGGATTTCCTTCATTACAGTTCTTTATAAGATGGGTGGGGATGGAGTCAGAAAATGGGTTGCGAGATTGTCCACACAAAATTGCCTAAAA
Organism: Carassius gibelio; assembly: GCF_023724105.1. Lineage (NCBI taxonomy): Eukaryota > Metazoa > Chordata > Actinopteri > Cypriniformes > Cyprinidae > Carassius > Carassius gibelio. The sequence continues at coordinate 15,639,586 of NC_068397.1, read as the reverse complement.
TGTGACTTTGCAAACATATTTTCCCTAGTGCTAAAGTCCTACCTCTCAAAATCCATATTTAGATTTTTAGCAACGAAGCGTCCTGTTCAAAATCTCATGCTTTAGCATGTTTCTGGTACAGGTATCTATGCACTATTCCTTATTGTGTGTTTTTCCCCTTCCCAAATGGTTTTGTAAAATGAATTCTTGTTTACAAAATTATATTTATGATTGTGCAAATATACTTATTGAATGCTTTTGTTCAGTTATTTTTTTTAATTGGAGCTTTTTCCAAAACAATGTGGCAGGTTATATTTGATAATGAAGTGCTTTGTGACATTAATAATGTCTTTTACATTTTAACTTGATATGTAAACTCTATTGATCTCTGATAATTAACATTGAATATCTGTTAATAACCCTGAAAGACAAAACCAGAAACACATCCTCATTTTCTTAACGCAGCTTTGCAATATCTGATATCTGTGTGTGGCTTTTTTTTTTCTTTTGTAAATTAGCGGCGTTATTTGAACTCAACCCTCTCTTTTGAATTCTGTATACAGGGTGTTGTAATTTGATGTAAAACATTGCTGACTCTATACCTGAGGAAAAGTCTTTGTTCCAGTCACTTCACTGACAAAAGTATATCTATTATCAGCATTTTTTGACTTTCAGCATATGTGATCAAAAAATTTGGTCAAAATTAGATTTTATATATATATATATATAAGTAAGGCATATTTCTTATAGTTGATATACTAAATGCTATCAATTGTACAATCTGTAAAGATTCTTTTTTAGGTTTCAGAACATGTAACAGCTGTGAAAATGACTGGTCCAAATAAATTGATATTCTGTAATTTTTTTTTTTTTTTTTTTTTTTACTTTTGTCCTCTTATAATTTAATAATAAAAAAAAAACTTGAAACAACAGTGTACATTTTATATTTATGTTTGTATTTTACATCATGACGTCACATGTCCATCAGTGTCAAATGTCCAGTGTTTTAGGGTGGGCAGCTGTCTTGAGCACCAGGAGCCATGTGTAACCAGTAGTCCTGATTCTTGAAGCCAACAAAACTGTAGAGATTTTCACCACCTTCGAGGAATCCACGTTCTGTGGCTCCCCATGACACAGGACTATCCATAAATCCATGCACTTTAAGGGAAATCCACAGTGTAAATTTATCTAAACACTGTCTGGATGATTCAGGGCACAGAAATAAACTGCTTGTAAGTTTCAAAAGTACACTATGCCATACTTCTAAAAACAGTGTGTATTGTAGAAATATTACTTAAAGCAACACTATGTAAATTTTGACCCACGCAGGCTACAAAAGTCCAAACATAATCACTTAATATAAATTTACCGTAGTGATTTGGGAGAAGACAAAAGATCAGTTTGGTAGATTAATTTATGATGTACTCGCTCATATTCACATTATGGTCACAGAAAAAGTTACAACACTGTTGTATAAACAGTTTTCAGACAGTTGAATTAAAATGTATTATAATTTAACATTAAATAGGGAGGACTTTATATAAAAGGTTTTGGCATGAAACTCTAGATAGCGCAGTCCGATAGATCTAACTCTGTATAACAATGACATCACATGTCACGGCTGATTGGTTCTCTCCTGTATCGGTAGCCAACGAGTTAGCTGCTCAACATTCAAATACTTGACTAGTGCTTGTGGTAGCCGTTTGCAGTGCACTTCAGAAACCCTTCACCTTCCCCAGTTCCACCTGTATAGATCTGCTACAGGGTTATCATATACGTAATGGGAGTTATTCTATACTGTCATAGACAATTCATTTTGTCTCTTTGTGCAACAGTCTTTAAGTACTGATTGCACAATATATGGAGCCAATTCAACTGTTTAGCAGATGACAATCATACAAGAGCACTTAATGATATATCTACTGGCTTTTGTGAATTTAACACTTTAAAACCGTTCATCATATCACTCACCAGCGGATGTCCAGGTTAACCGCTCCAAGCCAATCCAAGAAGTGATATGGGTCACACAACGGTGTCTTTCCTTGTATATCTGATGGGTAAAGTGTGGGACATGGTATATTTTCACAGCTATTAGAAGACATACAATTGTCAGACAGGTTGCTCACGTCACATCTACGTCATCAAGCTCAGTTTGAGTCTCCGCAGTTCGCTCGACCCCCAGGAAGTGCGTGCCTCTAACTTGACTTCACTTGTCTCCGTTGAATCCAATGGGATCGCTGTGTCCATTTCTTTTACTGTCTATGGGATTTCTCGGGTTATTCTGATTTATTATAAATAACGTCCCATGAGGGTAAATTAGTATAACTTAAAATTAGTTACTACCAAAACTAGTAACGATAATAAACCTAAAAAATAAGTAAATAATTAAAAAAAATTATAATATGATAAAAACTAGAATGACTGTATATAGGCTACCCTAAATGATCCTGCTCCATAATGCATAATGGTTAGCTAAAATACCTAGAGTTGACGTCTTTTAAAAAAGAAAAGAAAAAAAAAAAGGAAAGGAAAGATCAAAGATAGCAATTCCCCCTGAACCATTTGTTATTTATAGGTTATATGTAAAACCCCAGAGTCAAATGTCCCCAATTACTTAATTTACCCCTTTCAAAATCCTAAGGAATTGTTAGGGAATTTAATCATAAACCGACTGCCCCCTGTTGCCATAAATGGTGTAAACAGATCCACGTGCAGAAAAATGTGCTCTCTGTCATGTGCGCACAAGCACTCTGAAGTACGTACTGTTTCTGCACTAGACAATGATTTACAGACCAGACAACATACAGTAGAAGACTAAATGTGACTTTAAAGATCGGATGTTCTTTACGATTACATAATAACTTTTGTTTTAGTCTACCAAGGGAACAAAGTATATTTTCTTAGGCTACTCTAAATAAATATGAATTAAATGACATTAATTACAGAAGAAAAATCATGTCACTTGTCAAAATAAACAGCTTAAACAAAAAATGCTATTGATTGCAATGTAAAATCTTTGTTTTTTTATTTATTTATTAATAAATATATTAAATAACTATGATTATGTCCTCAAAGCTTTAAGCGGGTTTCTGGTTTTTAAAAGGTTTTTTTTTTTTTTTTTGCTGATTACATCACCAATTTGTTTGCAAAGACCAGTGACGTTGCTGTGACGCAACTCATGTGCACGTAGTATTTGTCAAGCATCTTTCTTACGCAAAGACTGCTGGTCCAGCTTTTATATTTAAAAGACCTTCCGCTCCTCAATTACATCTGAATTGGTCGTTATGATGAATACTCATGGACCAGGAGCAGTCAGAGGAAACTTCAGACAAGACCGAGTGTCTGTCTGAACCAGAATCATCATCTTATTCACCAAAAACTGACAGGCAAAGAGCCAAATCTCTGCCTGTAGATCTATACCAGCATCAATCTTCCTCACACAAGGAACATCCAGTCCGTGGAAAGAGAGTCCAGTTTGCAGACATGATGGGGTTGAACCTGGCAAACGTCAGACACTTTGACGTCTCAGATGATGCAAATGAAACACCTGGACTCCAGAATCATCCTCCAAACCAGCCGCTTCAGCATCTGAGTTTAGTACCAGCCTTTGAAATGCCTGTTAGCTCGCTGGAGTTTGATATGAAGTCACGGCGTCTGGGAGTCGCATTGGAGAGTGTCACAACTGCTTCAGAAGTGAAGGGTGTGATAAGAGTGATGCAGAGCAACGCAAGAGAAGTTGGGGTCAGGTACACTTCAAATAACTGGCTGACATTTTCGGATATACATGCTTCATTAAGATTGAATGAAGAAAGGGGGCTAGAGTGGGAGAAGTTCGACTTCGTTTTGCACACGCCATTCTATTTTGACAAAGATTCATCAGTGCATTTCGCAGTGTATTGTCAAACTGATCACGGAAAATATTGGGACAATAATGACGGACGGAACTACACTTTGAGGATTCAGACTATGGATCAAGGATCTAACTGATGCATCGATCTGAAATTTAGTTCAATAAAGTGAACTTGAATTTTAGTTGCATGGTCATTTGTCTTAATAATTTGAGCACATTTAAATGAAGACATACTAGCATATTGAAAGTAACATCTTTAGTATTGTCTTACAGATCTGCAAAACAAACCAGTGTTGCTGGAATGTAGGTAATCCATTTGTGTAATTGATCTATTTACAGTGATTCCCATATACTAGCCATTCATCATATGCATCTCATTTATTTGCTAAAACATAGAACAAACATACATTTACAGTATACGCTAATATACAATTTTATAAACATAGTCCACTGGTGTTGCAGCTCCCAGGATAAACAGATTTGTCATTAACAAACCAGACATTTTGATTCTGAAGACACTTATAAATGAGGCTCTTTTTCAACAATGGTCTTCTGGGCAGAATACAGATGGCCAATGGAAACCTGTCAGACAACGATAAGAGATACTGTCTTTGATATAGTACACTAAATGTGATTTTAATTATTAGCATTAGCAACTCTAAATATTATTATGTTCTCCTATTTGGATAAGGCCATTCAAGTTCGTTGGCCATAAAAATCATAATGGAATATTAAACAAATCTGGCAAGGCTTGCCTGTCTCTTGATGAGCGCCAGATTCTCTCGAGCTTGATTTAGGAGCACATCCAGGGTTTTGGGGTTGTCAACATGAAGGTTCTCCCTGAAGCCATCTTTCACTCTGCGAAGTGCGTATGTTCTGAAAACAAATAGCATTTTATAGTAAATAACCAGTAAATGGGAAATAATGGTTGAAATATTAAAAGAATTAAAAAAAACATGCGTCATTTACATATATAAGCGTTTACCACATTACTAGTTTTATAGTAATGTAGCGACAACAGACAAATAAAATATGCACAAATATAAATAATTATAATCTATAGCAAATATGTCAGGGTGAATAATAAAAAGCGTACCTGTAATTATATGAGGGGAATTGTTTACTCTCTTTCATAAGCATCCTGTAGAGAGAGATCACTTGAGCTCTGCTGCACGAGGCCATGTTGGTTCAGTGTCCTTCTTCTCGTGTTGCGTTGAGTTGCGTTTGATACATCGCCATCTAGTGTCAGGATCCGAAGAGCAGATGACCGTGGAATGTAACACACTATGTGCATTCCGACAATAAAGAGTGAAATGCCATTTTAGTATTAGTATATTTCAGGACATATTTGCAGATTACCGACCCCTTTGAGAATTTCATTCTTCCTACTGTATATTAAAATGGAAATGCAATTTACTGGAGGTGCACTTATCATGTTTCAATGCTACCTTTTATAAGTGCTATATAGGGCAGTTGACATCACATTAGGAGAAATTGTGCCTGGGGAGATGACAGAAGATCCCTAGGGCCGGACTGTTGGCATATGGGGCCTCATCACACTATCTGTGCTGTGTAAAACAAGACTGTTTACTTTTGCTAAATGAAAACCATGTGGAAAAAAACATAACAGACTCCAGAAACAACTGGGTCTAATGTAAGTTCTGTATGTATCTTTTACTGTTATAAAACTAGCAAATATATCTTCTGGCGATCAAGAAATTACACTACCATCTTCAGCATTCATGCTTGCTTGTTTGTAATTAGAGGTGCACAATAACAGAATTAAACACCGCCATCTCAAAAATTCATGTTTGTTTGTTTGTTTCATAAATAGTGATATACAGTAGGGGAATTAACTTCCAGAATTCATGTTTGTTTTATAATTAGTGGTGAACAATAGGGTTGACAAAAATCACTATCGTTTCCAAAAATCCATGTTTTTTTGTTGTTGTTGTTTTGTTTTGTAGTTAATATTGAACAATAAAGGAATTAATACCATCTCCAGAATTAATAATTGTTTGTTTAATTGTTTTATAATTAGCAGTGCACAATAAAGGAATTTACACTACCATCTCCAGAAATCATGTTTGTTTGTTGTTTGTTCTCATAATTAGCTTTTTTCTTTCTTTCTTTTTTATTTATTTATTTGCAAATGTACTGTAGCACTTATGCTTCATACTCTTATCATTTAGATGAAAGGCCAGCCGGAGAACCTGAGTAACCTCAGCTTCCTGAAGAACACCCTGCACCTTCCACACAAAACTCAATTAATTACAAATGTTAACATCTTCATGAGCATTGAGCTGAACCATTGAAAGTCTCCGTCTCTCATCCTTGACTTTCTGCATTCAGACATGTCACCCATGTTTATTATTCATCCTCTGCTCGGCTGCTTCCATTTCCACAGGGTCCGCACAGGATCTACCGTCTGCCCCATTTACTCACACAGCCTCCTACATTATTAACAACCAGAAAGAGCCTGGACTCTTTCTGTTTGCAGCCCACAGAATGGAAGATATCCCAGTACAATGACCTTCTTCTACATGAGAGTGATTCAGTATTTTGCATATAAAGAAACATTTAATATGCACAGCATAATTCTATATGCATGAAGTCATGATTCATATGATAAGCTGTTTGACGGACTTGAAGTATCTACACTGGTAATTAGAGTCTTCACAGGTACAGAGCTGATATTTCACAATAAGTGCACAATGCATAGCATTATTGCTCTAGACAGCAGGTGTTCGTGAAGAGCACATTCTGACTCTCCTCAGATACCAACTGCCATCATCTGCTCTGACAACGCCTTAAATATTTCACATAATGATATTCATCAGAGGCAATAAACATCTAGTTGTATTAACTGTTATCAACTGGATTTTCAAAGGTGAAGTTTAAAAAAAGATATATTTCTAAGAATGCCAAAGAAGTACAATTAGCATTTAAAAAAAATATACTCAGAAATGGTTAGTATATTGTACAAACAATTACAAAGAATGGCAACTAATACACTACTCTAATGTTTGTGTAAGAAGACAATTTATAAACAAGCTCATTATGTTGTCCTGTAAATCTCAAGTGAAATGTAGTTCTGCTGCTAAAACATGCGAAGCCATCATGTCTGAGTGGTTTGTTGTGTTCGGGATACTGTCTTGAGTATAGAGCAGTCGCTAAATTATTAAACACTACTGAGTCACTTATAGTTTCAGCTCTGGATCTTGCATATACAGTACATAGACAATTCATTTGTGCATATATATGTGATGCAATCAATGTTGATTGAATAAATAAAGGAAATCTTGTTTCATTTTCCACTCACAGATCCCACTTACAGTATATTCTTCTCCCAAGGTGACTGAATTAGATTTGCTTTTATTTTGTTCACATCGGATTAAGTAGCGAACAAAAAGACAGATGTGTTTGAGTCGATGGGTGCACAATCCCTTCAGGGAATGCTGAGGACCTTCAGCACAGCACGTGTTAATAACCAGGTCTTGGCCGTGGACCTATTTCAAGGGCTTATATTCACTATAAAAAGAGCATCTGGACCTCTCCTGCCATTAATATTCCACCAGAGATTTGCCCCTAGTTTTAATATGCATTGTGTGTGTCTTGCATTAGACAGATGTTGAGGTTTTTTTTTTTTTTCGCTATCATTAAAGAGGAAAAAATGCTGGGGGCTTCATAACTTTAAATGAGCATGCAACTCCTCACGGAAAATATATGGAATTTCTTGCATTTAGCTGTTCATTTTATTTAAAGCAACTCAATGTACTGGGATGGGGTGACAGAGCTTGAACCCACTCAAACTATTTAGATGATCAAGAATCTCAAAATACAACAAATCATTTGTGCTCTACTGTAATGAGAAGTCAAACAAGCAAAAAAAATAAATAAATAAAAATCAGGGTGTTTATTCTACCTTTTTATTTATTTGATTCAAATTTAATTTGCTTCAGTTTGAACAAAAGATAAGACACTTCTTAAATTTGCCCAAATGCCTTTTTAATTTATAAGTATACATTTACAAGTAAATGCCATTATCCTATACTGTATTAAAATAATATGATATAATATGTATTTTATGTGTGCTTTAAATAATAATAATAATTCTAATTATTGGTCCTCATTGTGGAATGCACTGTTTTTACCTATTAACGGTCCAAGAAGAAATTGTTATATTATATTTTTTATATAATATAATGTGATATAATATAATTCACATTTTTACTTTTTACTGAATCGTTTTCAGATTTTTTTTTTTTTTAAAAAGACCTAAGACCCATTTAAGAGAGTTACTTCTGAATTCTTCCATAGGTCAAGGAGTGCCAACGAGTCCTATATTTACCATAATCATCATATCATGTGAATCAAAACATGTACTGAGTCAGCTGAAGAGAGACAAGGATGCATATTATCCATTCTGTAACTTGTTTCAGGACAGATCTTCGGGTTTATTACTCAAAAGCAAGCCAAGCCACCAGTGTGGTAAAACACATCAGCAGTATCTTCATTTCCATAGGTAATAAAAGTGTGGATACTCCATTATCCCCGGAGCATAATTCAAACAAACTTCCCTGATAGTTCAAGCTCTGGGACTGCAGTTTCAGTTTTTCCCAGAGGTCTGTAGCTCCTTCTTGACAATCTGCGATAGCGGTGGAGGCACACGAGTGGAAGTCATCCCAATATCTGCATGAGGATAAACATGAAGAGCACAATCTGTTGTAGTCCTTGCGAATGAAATATGTTTCAGCATTGTGAGTAACGGATGGCACGAGTTCAACTCATGGATATGTGAATATGAGAAAGACCACCAGATATTTAATGCTTAGCTTCTTCCAGAAATCTGTACTTACGAGCAGATGGTCTGTAGGTTTTTGCTGTCATCCAGCTCTTGGGGATAGTTCACCATGTTTTCTCCAAGACTGAGCAGGCAGTCTGAGAAACCTTTAAATACGTTTTCACATGTTCCTCCAGCACACGCTGCCTGTAACAACCAAACTGAAATACACCAGAATAAATCAGAATAACACATACAGACATTTCCCACTTAAAAAAAGCTTGAGTGTTTCATATTATCCTCAATTTATAATTTATAACACAAACAGCACAAATTATATATATATATATATATATATATATATATATATATATATAAATTTTTTATTTTTTTTCTAATGTATTCAAAATTTAAAATCGTATTACAACAAAACAAGAATCAATATTCTGCATATATCTAAACTCAGGGACTCACCCAATTCCAGTGTGAGAAGTATCGAGTTGTATTTGTCGGTCAAAGTCAGTCCCATCCTACGCTTAACAGAATCAGTGTGTGGAGGAGGACTGGAGTCTACTTCCTCTCATCAGCAAACTGCTGCATTTCAAGAGCAATTCATTTACTTCTGTCACGCATTTCCCACAGCTTGCTGAGATAAAGTAGACTGTAGAAAAATTGAGATGCCACCTACGCTCACACTCCTTTTTTTTATTATTATTAACGCTCAATAACCTACGCTCACACTCCTCCTTTACTTTCTTGCGCCATGATGACGTGTGCGTGCACCTGACTGACAAAACCTCACGTTTTAACATTTTAAAAACTTAACAAGTTTTTATTTCGTGCTGGATTTTTCTTGGAATCGTTGTAAAATGTCAAACTATAATTTAGATTTAGAATGTTTGAAATCTCACAGTTGAATCGAATTGATCAAAATAATTGTAAAAAGCATATCAGAATTTAAGACATTTTAAATGAACTCGCGCATACATGTTCTAATCGTTTATGTTTTATTCAGCGCTCTTGTCTTACGGTACAGACATATAAATGTGTAGCAGAGTCAGAGGTGAGCGATTTTGTCAGAAATGGGAAACAAACGTGTCTTAAGCGCCCCCAAGCGAGTATTATTTGAAAAAACATTACTATTAACAACATTAAGGGTAAGATGGAGAAGATGCCCCCTTTAAAAACAACGTGCAATTACTTTTACATTGTAACATATTTAGATAAAAATTGTATATATATATTTAATTGTCCATATTTTAAGTGAACTTATCTCATAATGGCAACATATGAATGCGAAATTATTTCTTATATATAACTTAATGGGCTTTAATAAAAAGGTGTCTGAAATTTACTTTTAATGTTGAATAATAACTAAATTTTTGGCAATAAATAATTGGGGCATTCTTCTGGGGAGGTCATCTTCCCTCAAGGGTCTAATTTTTGTCAAAATAAAAACTATATTAAAATATATATATATACAAACGCTGATGTGTCCACAAATCAGAACATTTTTTAAGTTCAACATAATGCAATTGTCATAGATCACTATTTTTCCAGAGCCTCAAAATTAGATCAATTAATCTGCATCTTTTGACTAAATCTCACAAAGGTATATGAAACGTGAAAGGTACATTCATTTGAAATGAAGATTATATATATATATATATATATATATATATATATATATATATATATATATATATATATATATATAAAAGCATTGCGATTTATCTATGGTTTTGTCTTCATGTACTTACACTTATGGATAATGAATTTACCTAAAATCAAGATTACATTTACAAAATAAATAAATAAATAAATAAAAGTAAAATAAAACATTTCTGACTATTACTAAAAATTTAAATATGTAGCCTACTATATTTTTGCTCTTTACACAAACTGAAAGAACAGTTGGCTCAATGGGATCCAGTTTGAGTCTGAACAGGTCAGGTCTCAATCCAATGTCCTTTCTCTCATACCTACTTTCCTGCCTCCACATTAATACACTATATAACAAACTATAAAGTAGGCTACTTGTATAGCTAACTGTAGCATTAGAACCAAATTTAGTCCTCATAAAATAGAGTACATTGTTTTAGTGTAGATTGCTCCGAGACCACTGATAAGCAGTAGGCAACATACTATTTACCATCAGATGGCACTGTTGTCAAATTTGTAAGGCTTATTGTGTGTAAAGCTTCTGGAAGCATGTGTTTCTTCAACACATGCTCATTGACAGGTATTTCAAATAATAGTAACATCCATACGTGCCTAAACACACGCTCACACTCATTACAACACAGAAGTGAGCTGTACCTCATTGTATCAACTTGAATGGTGTTCAATTTTACCGCTCTCTCCGTTTTTAATTTAGAGATCGTAAATTCGTAGATACGTAAAAAGCTTTACATTTAATTAATCAAGATTTTCCGTAAAAGAAACAACAGAGAAAATAAAAACTAAAAAAGGAAATGGAAAGACAAAAAGAAAATAACTTTAATCATACTAACAGAAAGGAACATGGAAGTTTGTGCAGGATGGAGAACACGATGTGGGCCAGAGGCAATTATCCAGGTCACTGTGGGTCAGAAACATTGCTTAGTATACCAACACAAGGTCACTCTCACGTGATTACATAAGGTGATGTAGAGACTGCTCTCTAGTGGCAGCACAACCACAAACTCTCAAACCCAATGCTGCTGCTGTGACACCTCTCTGATAGAAGACGTATCCCAGTAAAAGTTATTTAAACCAAGTTAACTTGACTAGTTGAGTTTTTCAGACACATATATAGTACATTAGTCAAATCCCCATTATGAGTTAACTAGCCTATACAAATTTCAAGTGATAATGACTGAAGGTAAATGTTCTGGAATGTTTAAAGTTCTCTCCAAAAAAATGGAAGTATCTCTCACATAAATTATTTATTTATTTACCTCGTGACTGTTAAAACAAGTCGTTTTCACTCAATTTAGCAAAATATCCACCATTATGGTGGGGGGGGGGGTGGCTAATGTTAGCTCAGTTAAACGGATCTGAATATGTCAAAATGTATAGGCTACAGTTGTAACCAAATTGTCATGTCGTGTCACTTAACTAGACAAGTAATATTTGCTCACAGAAAACTCCATTAACCAAAATATGAACAACGTCACAGAAAAAGCTCCAAAGGACTTCTTCCTTGGGATCTTTGCACACATTCATAGAGCCATGATTCGCAAAGGGCTGCTGTCGAAGTTGACCGAAAGGTGGGATTTAAGTCGAATTACTTCATCTTCGTCTTGACATTTACCTCCTCGTTTCTCTCTGAGACTATTAAACGCCCTTCCACAACACTTTTTGAGATGACGAATGTCCCATTATAGTATTACGACCAACAGGTGTTTGTCTTGTGATAGCAAGAAGGCGCCAAAGCGTGTGTTGCATCATCAGTATCCCATTTACATTTTTATATTGTTTATGGCTTATATCATCTACGAGTTTATATTGTCTACGCAACATAAAATAGCAACTGTTATACAATTTAAACAATATTATATATATTTAAAAATATGCATTATCCCAAAATGTTTGTATGTCTACAAAAAGTTTAGAAAATATTGTTGTTGTTGCAAGTCATTTATTGCTACATCAAATCTATCTATCTATCTATCATCTATCTATCTATCTATCTATCTATCTATCTATCTATCTATCTATCTATCTATCTATCTATCTATCTATCTATCTATCTATCTATCTATCTATCTATCTATCAGTCTGTCGTGAGTAATCAATCGGATGAGGCTGAAGGAGTGAAGTTTTCCACCCCTCCTGTAGAGATGCTCACAGCTGAACTCCAGAGGCAGCCTCAGTAACACACGTCCCCTTGGAGACTAGAGCAACACGTGATGCTTATCACGTTCACTGAGCAGCGCTCAGGAACACACTTTGAGGAAAAAGTGACTTTTCTGACCCTCATTCGTCGAATGTGTCGATGTCTATCACTCCTTTAGGGAGGTAACACAGTGGGCGATGTAAAGTATCCAGTTGGCGAACTTTGCACATCCTCAAATACGCCATTTTGATCTCTCTCCGGAACAAGTTTGAAGTTTTTTTTTTCTTTCTCGAAGTCCATCATCTCTTTTCACCATCATCATGTCTCAGCGCAAACAGCCCAACCCCGACAAAGTCACGCGTAAGTATTGAGCACTTTTCTACTTGTTGTTGTTGTTGTTTACGTTCTCCATCCTGCCGACTACAAACTTTGGTGGATGGATACTTTGTTGGAAGTTGTTAAACTTGGAAGGCCGAAGATGTTGAGGTGATGTCCGATCTTTTTTTTCCTCGCCCGGGGTTTGAGCTTCCTCGTTTCTCTCTCGCATCCAAAGGTTGAACGCCTGACTACAGGAATTCGCTCGCGTCTAGCGCACATGTATTCATACCTGAGTTAACTTTAGCTCTTTAAATAACCAAACATTCAGTGTCACTAATGTAGCTTTATATCCCATTTGACAAAAGGAAGTTTAGCTCATATATTGTCATCAAAAGTGAGTATTTTATAGTGAACCGAAGAAGCATCCACATCTGAACTTTGATCGAGGCTAACGCGTGGGGGGTTGGACTCGCTTCTTCCCTTTATATCGTGACCTTGTCGGGACATGTTGTATTTACATTTTAAGTGTGCTTTCGACTTTTCCTCGCCGTCGACAAGTTATTACCGTTCACCAAACCACCCTTCTTTCGTCAGTCACACTTTGCAAACTTAATGTTAGGGAATGTCAAAAGTTTTAAAGGAGGAAGTTCGCTGTCGTCGTGACTGTCTTTGGGTTGGGTTTGCTGCACGAAGTTGAACGCCTAATGTGCATAGAAGAAAAGTCGGCTTTTATATTTGAACCAAGCAGCCACATCGACGATACAGTTGAAACCATCTCAGTTTGTGATGACTAATTACTCGGATGCATCATATTGTTCGTGCGGGTGTTTGTGTGCTCGCGCACCCTCCTCCCATCATCCTCTGTTCGTTCTCGCGTCTCTTTGGAGAATCATTATGTGCAGAGATCCGGATGAACAGTTCACATTCCATTACCAAATTCAACACTGGGCTCCAGGAGGCCTGCAGCATCATTCACTCGCTGCCTCCCCTGACTTTTAACTACATCTTGGTTGATTTGTACAGCATCCTTTCATAAATGCACTAAAATGCAATGAGGCGCTAACCTTAAAGGGACAACTTTCTTTGTACCTTATCTTCCTTTAAAAGTTGCATATTACTCCCTGAAAGTGATGTGAAGTACTGTATGAACCTTTTAGAGGTAAATAAAGGGCCTTTTTTCTCTCTAGTTGGTAATCTGAGGATATTGCTGCGATATTCTGCTGTGGTTTATAGTGATTTACTGTATGGTATGTAATTATGTACAACCAGGGGTCCCGGAAGGTACTCCAGGGGGTCTGAAGAGACCACAGTCTATATAAAACATAGAATTAAATTACATTCCCCGCAAATGATCTAATACATAATGTAATTTTTGTTTTATACCAGAGGTTCCTGGGTCTGTAAAAGTGGAAAACTTCTGATTTAGAGGTGTTATGTTTGGAATTAATTTTGCCTGTTGTCACTGTGATAATATAGTTTTGAGAATCATTGCTAATTAAAGATATGTTGCTTTCTTTTGTGCAACCACAAAGTGATTTTAAAAGATTAAACTATTGTATGTACTCAGAACCAACATGGGAATGAGTTGCTTCATCACCGCAAGCAAATATTTTACTTTTTTGTTTCTGCACTATTTTATATAAGCATCAACCTGTGCTGGTTTTTGCCTTTAATAATAACAATATATTAAATTTAAAACAGAAAAATGTTGTCTACTGTCTTCCCCATGCAGAGGGGCAAGGTTAAAAGAACAAATCCTCCTTTTCTCATTTTTCTAATAGCTGCTCCTCTCACAATGCAGGCTGATGTAGGGTGGAGATGTGTTTGTTCAGATGCATAGAGCAAGAAGACCATTGAAAATTCAAAGGCATGTTCTAGTGAACAGTCAACTAGTGGCCTGGGCTGTAATCTCCTCTGTCCTCAGCAGGGAGTCGCCAGAGTTGAATAGAGAAAACCCATTGTGAGCATCAGAGCTGCCATGCTGATAGTGATAGAAAGGGCCATCGGCTTTTACTCCTTTTTGTATTCAATCACTCTGAAGTGTATTTAAAGTCTCAACAGCCCTATTGAGCGAATGGATTCATTTTGTACTTTTGTTTTGGTCTATTTTAATATTGCAGCCTTGTTTTAATAGATGGCTGATACATATTGATCAGCCTTGATTAATATATATATGCATTAAAATGATCTCTCTGGGGTTCCCTAGTAGACTTCCTTTGACAAACATGCCTAACTGTGATTGCTAACGCAGTGTACGTAAAGACGGAGGGACCAGTCTGTTGGAGTCCCAGACTGGATGGAGAACCTTAGTTGGTCACCTCTCCGAGCCGTTTGCCCCTAGTGATGGGTGTTCTGTTCACTCATCCAGGGGTAGAGATGGGCGTCCTGTTTCACTCTGGAGCTATTTTTAACCTGTCTATTTTAGATAAGATTATGTTCCCTCTCCCTCGAAGGGAATGGGAAGCTTGATTTGGTCCTGGGGTGCTGGGTTCGACACTGTGGGGCTTAAAAAAATGAGTTTGGAGATGGATGCTAACTATTAGCAAGCTTTATTCTAATTTAAGACAGTCTTTAAGAATGTTTCGTTTATGGCCAAATCAAAAAAATTACTATTGAAGGTTTTAAAGGAATAGTTCACCAAAAATGGAAGTTCGGACACAATGTAAAAAAAAAACAAAAAAACATCAAAAGTTGAGAAAACTTAAAAGTTTAAGGCAACCAGCTTCAGCAGATTTTTTTTATTATTTTTTAGTTTTCAGTTTATACAACAGAACTTTTTGTTACAAAAAAGATGATTTGCTAAATTTCCCTCAATTTTTTTTTTCTCCATACAATGGAAGTCAGTGGGATCTAACATTGTTTTTAACCCCATTTTTATCGCTGCATGGAAAAATAAATAAATAAAGAAATAAAGTCATACAGGTTTGGAAAACATGAGGGTTAAGAAATGTAAATATCATATCAAAAGAAAAATATCCTTTTGGTTTTATGTATATTTTTGCATTGAAATATAGACAATATACAATAAATGAATTTGACCTTCAGTCCATGCCTGACAGTTAATTTAATTTTTGACCTTTCGTAGTGAATCGTTTGGTCATCTCAGGACTAGGTTTACTATAAAGCATTGTAAAGAAAAACTAAAAGTGAAACTGAGTCCTCATGAAAATGCTTCGGTCTAAGCGGGACATGGATGACAGGAAATAGAGCAGCCTGTGTGGATAGAGGAAGTTAGAAAAAGATAAAAACAATAGGTAGCATATCCTTACACTGTTCGTTTGAGAATGAGTTTTGTGTGATAGTTTGATTATGATGATCTGTTTGATTGACTGTGATGTTTTACCACAACCATAAATAGTTTAGCTCGCTAGCACTCCTTTTTTGAGGAACTGTTTTACGTTTGTCTGTGAGAGAAAAAGAAGACGAATCACACACAGCTTTGCAGGCCTCCTCCTTTGCCTCCCCCTGCTACTTCCCCCGCCCCTCTTCTCCCACCCTGCCTCTGTTGCTGACTAAACAGCTTTGTCAGCTGGCAGTTGCCCACAGTCTGTGAATTTTTGATAGCTTCTAGAGAGGGAGCACCGCGCAGGGAGGCGGAGATGCTGAAGAAACGCTCTTGTTGCTCATTTAGGAGTAAAGGAGGGAGACAGAAACGGGAAGGTCGAGTCACATTGAAGAACCAGTTCGTCTTGTACTAGCATTCTTTGTAGGCTTCCCAGTTTCGTGTTCGAGCACTAAACAAACATTTGAAAGATGTGAAAATATGCCTGTGGCTTATTCATCTGTATCACGTATAAGGGTTGCTAAAAAAGTCTCATTTTTGCTTTGGAAAGTGAGATAAATTTGAGTTATGATCTGACATAAGTGTCACAAAACACTTCTAATCCAGTGACGCAGTAATTTGTGGTAATTTGATGAAATCTCATGACAAAGCGGTGTCATTTGTTTCAGTTCCAGTTCATTGTAGTGATTCACAAGATGGAAAAAGCATTGAGGGAGGGACGGTGTGTGTGACTGAGTGCATAAGTGGGAAATCTAGGTGTGCACAAACTGCCGTCTTCATGTCAGTGTGTCTCTCTTGTGTTGACCTGCATGGACTTTGAATCATACACTCGCCTCTTGCTAAGAGCAAGAAGAGCTTCACAGAGAACCGTCCCGGCTGAGGACAGATCCTCTGTGTCTCTGAGAGCGATGTGCAATGGGAAACAGATGTGGCTGGGCTGTTAGCTCAGTGCTTTCCTTCAAAGAGCTTCAATTAGCATGTCCATATACAGAACGACTTCATAAGACATATTTTGTCAGCTTCATCGATTTGTTATTGTAAATTCCTTGTCTGTCAGCTGTGCAGCACAGATTGCACCAATTTGTTTTGAATTTCTGCCAAACGAAGGCATTGCAGCGATATTTAACCCAAAAATGAAAATGATTCATGACGTTTTAAAACTGAATCTGTTTTTTTTTTTCTTCAGTAAAACACTAAAGTTGGATTTTTCCATTTATTGAAGCTTCAAAATGACACAAAAGCATCTAAGTGTTATAATAAAAGCGATCTGTATCTTTTGTAATAGTAATAGTTCAACATTTTAACCTGACAATCTTGACCTGCATTAGTTGAGAAAATCTCAATGCCTAATTCTTTTTCATATTTGCTTTTTTGAGTCTTTCATATAATTAATTGATTCTGTTCACAACAATTTTTTTAATAACTTGTAATCCATTTGCAGCGGTTAACAGTTCAATGGAGTGGATGATTATCATTTGGTTGCAGGTTATTGACGTAAAGTTTGGTATGTTTCTAAAACAAAACTATAGTGTGGCTTCAGAAGACTTTGAATATGATGATGTATAAGTCATATGAACTGTTTGTCATTTCGGAGGTCATTATATTTAAAATAGTGAAAGGGTAGTGAATAAACAATGACATCATTTTCTTTTTTGGGTGTCTCACTGTCTCTTTGAACAAGATATAACTCAAAGCACACTCATTCACCAGCACATCCATCTCATTAGTGAGTGCTTCACGGCACATTATCACAAGATCATCCCGTATCATCTGATTTCATATTCAGTGGTGCTTTCATAATGTGCTAGCACCTTTAAAAGTTGTGTTTTAATGGGACTGATTCAAAAAAAATCACAGGTTATGAAATCATTCTAGCTGAATGATGCTGTTAGTTGACTGTTATCAGTTGACGGGATTAAGGTGATTCAGGCAGTTCTCTAGTAGCCTCTCCCAAAATGCCCTGAAGCAGCGTTAGACAATGAAGGAAAAATGGCGTCCTTTCAGGAGGAGGAACCTGGCCACTCCCGTCTCTTCCAGTTCTTAAAAAATAAGGCACGCAGTGTGTTCGCAGTGAATGTGGCTGTCCACCATCCTGGCTCTCCCTAATGTCTGATAATCCACGCTTGCGTCCAAGTCCCAGCTATGTTAAGTGTTCAGTACTTTAAACAGAATGATGTTAAAAGCAGATTTCTTTGTTCCCACACTCCCATTTAGCAGCTTGCATAACATTTGCAAGCAAATAGTGCATACAAAACCGTTCCTAAGCATGTGTGCTCCAGCAAGAAAAACGTTTTAGTGGAACTGTTAAATGAAGAACGTTGCTTTCATAAGTCAGGCTTGACTTTATCAGTTGTACTACGTTTAAACCATAAAGTAATTGTATTTTGAATTAATTAATGAATTAATCACCATCTGCAAAAGATTGTCGAGGAGGAGAGGATTCCTGACAGAACAGGACAGGGAAAACAAAACATGGAAACGAGGCAAAGGTCACTCCTGGTTCATCTCAGGCTTCCAGTAAATATTAACCTGCTTATCACAGAGAATGGGACGTGTTCTTTTAGTGTACTAGAACCTTGAAGAGACCAAATGAACACCAATAAGTAGATATTTATCAAATAGTGTGCTATTTTCAAAATATGCAATACTTTTAAAATTAGCTAACATTTTAGCACACAGTCTTTCTGGGAAAATGGAACAAAAATAGTCAAGATTCGTTATGCACTTAAACAGATGTTTATCCAATCAGATGCTCTCTAGAATGAGAAAGTCCCTCCCCTAATTACCATTTGCAATGAGCTAGCAAATAGTATATTGTGCTTTCATGGCTGTGAAGTATCTAAAGCATATTGTCAGTGTTACAGTGAGCCGTATATTAAAACCATCATTTTTAGATAATCTCCTTTATCTCTAAACTGGACAGCTTGCTCCACAGTGCCCTCCATCGCTCAACTCGAAGTCATTTCAGATAGATGTTCTCTGATTGTTTAAGTGTTTGTATTGGACAGTTTACTCGTGTCCCCTTTTTGTACGTAATATATAAAAATATTTACCAAGTAAACTAAAAAAGTTTGTTGTATCTAATCAGAGAGCCTCCCCTGTGCCTTCCTCTATCCCCAACCAATCACAGCATTGTGTCTTAACTATTTACTCTGTTTACGTGTTTGCTGTGTAAATGCAGCTCTTAAAACATGCCGTTTGGGCTACTAACAATGTGAGTATGCCACACCGCAGTCAAACAGCCATGATTGAGATAATCATTAGATAGGACAGACTAAAAACCAAATAAAGTAAATAGACACTTTACCTTTGGCCAACCCTTTCCAGCTGCCCAGGTCTGTGTTATCTGCATTTACACAGCCAGTGTGTAACATACAATTAGGAGTGCAGAAACAAACCATAAGTGTCCTAACACACAAATATAATTTTTTATCCTACTTATGATGATGAATTTAACAAATATATCTTCAAAAGTTGTGTAGTACAGAGCAAAAAGGATTTCTGTCTTGTTTTTCAGTACATTGTCTATACATTCTTACATCAAGATGTATTTACTTGAGTTAATATAAACTGTTTACTTGAAAATATGTCAGTAGGACTAGAATAAGACAAATAAACCTAATTCAAATGGAAAGAAGTTTAGTTTTCTTACTCCGTTATAGGGGTGTAATGGTACACGTATTCAAACTTAAAATATTCGATACAGGTCTTTCGGTTCAGTACGCATGTGTACCGATCGAATACAGCATTGTTTTAACCACTGCACGAGTGGAACTTCATTGGAAACTTACTTTTGATAAGAAACAAAGTCACATATCACAAAAATTATGTCAATTTTTTTCTGGAATTTAAAATTATAAATGTAGTTTTGGCATAAGAGATGGCTGTATAAACGCCTCAGTTCAAACTGCTGTACGGAGTGCAAGTGAGCGTGATCATCCCTTCCTCTTTGATATTAGTTTTAATGTGAAATAAACATGAATGAACATCTCATGCCTCACGTAAAAACTCACTCAGCTTGTAAACATAATGTCACGTTGCTTTTCATTTACCTCAGGCAATTCATCATTGTCCATAGCTCATTAGTTACAATATTTGTTTTATTAGTAGTTCTTTTTAAGTTAACTGTTGATTATTTAATATATATATATATATATATATATATATATATATATATATATATATGTTCCTGTAGCTCAATTGGAAGAGCATTGTGAACATGTAAAATGCTAAAATAGGCGAAGAACCATGCAGCCATTTTAAAAAAAATGTAACGTTTAAATTGCACTGATAGACATTTTGTGATCCCAGATCAGTGTGCTCACCAAGGCAAAGTACAGAAGATTATGAGGGGTTCACGGTAAGAGAGGGATTAGCATACGCACACATATGGACTCTGCATCAGAAAATGACTTTATGAAGGTTTTACTAACATTTAGGGGCTTCCAAACTCTTTGTATCAGATTCTCTGCATAAAATTTCTATTTGTTTACTACGATAACGATCTAAAACTATGCATTTTTATGTCAACAACATTAGTTAATCCTAACGGCTAATGCTGGATGGAAATCATCTTTGCCCTACAAACATCTCCTGTATATTACACCCTCACTGGCACCAAATCTGCTCCAACACAAAGTCTTACTTATTTTAGCGAAGGCTGTTGTGTATGCGTGAGCACAGTGGATTATTTTCGCAAAGGCAGTTTGATTTTCTCCACTTTAGCTTTTGACAAACGCCATGTGGTTGACAGACAACCTGCGGCTGTTTCCAGCAGTTACTCGCACAAGTAAGCCTTGCAGTGTCACCTGACTGCTCCGACCGGATTGGCCGTATTAAACGACAGGGCCCTCGAGGAGGGGTGGGGCTTTGGGGGCGGGAGTCAGTGAATGGCGGTTTCTATGGTGACCAGTGGTCAGTGATGTGGCCCTGTACTTTGATCAGGTTCGACCTGAGGAGATGGTCACATTTGAGTGTAAAAAGCTAGCCGTATGCTCCCTTCTCAGGATATGAAATGCCCATGTGTAGTTTATAATTAAGCCCCATCGGTGACTTATTTTATGCAGAAGTAGTCTGCGCGCATGCAAGTTCATGCATGCATGCATTATTCACGTGTTCAGAGGCGCAAAAGTGGGCACACTGAATAGACAAAGTCTGTGTCTGATGATAAGGACTCAGTTGAAGGTGGGTGGAGAAGGACAGAGGGCCGGTTGGGGGTGGATATAACAGACATTTGAGGCAGAGAAAGCTGGCATGCATGCCTGCAGGCAGGAGACTGCGAGTTCTGCAGCGGAGACAGCGAGCGTAAACATGCGTAACACTGCCAAATACACTTTCTGACCTACTTCAGCTCACTGGGAATACACTGTATTGTCTGGCCCCAGACAGTGGCTGTCTGTAAGGCCTCAAACCTCAAATCCTTCACCAAACTGTTCATTCCGCTGCAGCAGAGTGGCCCTTAAAGATGGGTTTTAGAGAAAGACAGTGAGATGGAGAGAGATCAGGGTGGGGGGGTTGTGAAATAATGACCAGAAGACTATTCTTGGGTAAATCTGCACTGGGATTGAGTTTTAAATAGCCTGGAATGCGCAGTGCTGGAAATGGGTGGCAGTTCAGTGAGCTCTGCTGCTTTACTGCAGCATGCGTCGCATCAGGGGACAGCAGCTGGATGTGACAGAGGAAGTTAGGGTCTCCTCACTCTGCATGGATGGCTACGCTCCAGTAGCACAGCCTAAAAGAGGGTCTGCTTGAGGCTTCTTGGGCCAAGAGGGAAGTGTTGTTGTTGTTTTTTTTACTTAATCACTAGTAGTGATGCACCAAAATAAATTTTTTACTGGATCACTGAAATTAAAGTATTCCTTTAGCCAAAAATAGATTTTAAGTGTGCTTTCCTGAGTGTTTTGTTCTTTCATGATAAATTATACGATTGTAGTATGTGGCACCTGATATTTTAGCTGAACAAATTTGATGTATTATTAGCATAATTTTTGCTAAAGCCAAATATTTTAGTTGCTTAAACTTCTTAACACAGTGCATCACTTGATACACAATAAATTAGAATCATGTATTTATTGTATCAATATTTGTAAAAATATATATATGTATTTATTTGTTTATTATTTTTCTCCCTGTTTTTACATTTTACACTTTCTTTGCCACCATCTGAGGCTCACATAAAATCTATCCTTAAAAACAGTAAGAATTTATTAACACGGTTAAATTTAATCTTTAACAACTCTCAAAATTAATATCTATTTTTTATACTGTAAATTATAATTTAGTGATGCCTTAATTTGTAATTAGGGTTATTATCGTTAACTAAAATTACATTTCTAAAACAAAAACTAACTGAAATAATGTGTGTGTGTGTGTGTGTATATATAATATATAACTGGCCAGTGCATGCCTATCAAATGCTTTTTTAGGAATATGTAATAGCCAGTAACTTGTGCATCACACACTCTGAGCATCCCTCTGTCAAACACAAATAAAGCATATTTTTGCATCTTCCTGTCTTCTCTCACCGGACTTCAACCTCTCTATGTGATGTCATGGGCTTTGCTGGAGCTCCTGGCTTGATTGGCTGAAACAAAATGGTTGCTGTATGCAATAGAAGCCAAAGGTCATGTCAGGGCCACCTGTTTGGAGTGACAGCTGAGTGCTGCATTGCCAAAGGCCTCATATGCCCTCCTCCTCCTCCCCGTTAACCCCTCGTGTTCATTCCAATCAAACACATTTCTTGATTTGTCTCGGTCTCTCACTATTCCCTCACCTGCTGGAAAATCCAGCCGAAACCAGTGATAGCTGTGTTTTGGAACACGATCGCTGGTGTCTAGCTGGCGTTCAGGTGCCCAACAGCTGGTTCCCCAGTTTGAACCATCTTGGACCAGTCAGAAACCAGCTAGCATGTCCTACAAAACAGATTCTGGTTGTAACTGGTGTTTCTATTTCACTCATCTTAATTTCTGTACTTGATATGAATTGCAGCACACTTTTATAGTTCTTGTAACATTTTATATGGCTTATATTTTAAAATGACCCAGTAATTTAATATTTATTATTTCGGGTTTTATTTTATTTTTTTGCCCTGGATACGATTTCAGAGCAATGAAGGACACTTTATAATCAATGCAGGACTTTTAAAAAAGAAAGTGTGCTGCTGCTGCACAATAAGTTTGTGATGAAACAAGATGGAGTTTGGGAGGAGGAAGGAGGAGGAAAACCACCCAAAGAGAGAGAGGGAGAGAAGGGAGGAAAGAGTTGAGCAGTAGAACCAGTTTAACCAGAAACTTTCTCTGGGTGTCTCCTCTTGTCAGGAATCGTCCTCCCGGTTCTTGGAGTGTTTGTAGCCCCCATCCCCAGCGAGACCCTTCTATCCTGACACCTCCCCCACTCAACACAAATACACATATACACACACACACACACGCTGAAACTGATACAGGAACAGTGTGGAGTGTGGAGCCAGCAGAACGCGATAGCCCCATGAGCAAACACCTGCCCACAATCCAACACTTGCCTGTGCCTGTCACGCAGGGATGCAAGAGCTTTGACACACACTTGCCTCAGACACACACTCTTTCTCTTTCTTTTTTCAGTTTCCCTGTCGTTTAGGCTTCCTTAAAAGATTATACTTGCAAAGTGTGCAGAATCTTTCTATTTTATGTCATGCTTAGTGATATTTATTTGTTTTGTTTCTACGTTTGCAATTTTTAAGTCATTATTATTACGTATTTATGTGTATTTTTGATGAAAATATCCTTTAAATTTAGTCAAGTATTTAGAATATATATTTTTAGAAGTCTCTTGAATGCCACGGATGCTTATACAGTAATAGAATGCAGTAAAAGCAGTAATATTGTGCCAATATTTTTATTTTGTAAATTTTTTTATATCCTCGTGATGCAAAGCTAAATTTTCAGCTTCAGAACTCTTCAGTGTCACATGATTATTCTAAAATGCTGATTTAATACTCAGGAAATGTACTATTTATTATTAATTTTAATATTATTATTATCATTGTTGAATATTTGTTTGGAAAGTATATACTTTGCTACAGAATTCTTTGATGAATAAAAGTTTCAAATGAACAGAATTAATTTGTAATAGAAGCGTTACGTTATTTAACATTATAAATGTCTTTACTGTCAATTTGTTTTATCAGTTTAATGCATCGTTCACTCTTAAAAATAAAGGTGCTTCACGATGCTATAGAAGAAACTTGTTTTCTGAATGGTTCCATAAAGAACCTTTAACATCTGAAGAACCTTTCTGTTCCACAAAAGGTTAATAAATGATATTGAAAGGTTAAAAATATATTATTGACAACAAACATTTGAGCAATAGTTTAATTCTAACAGAGGACAACAACATTTCATTCAGTGTATATAACATTTTAGTTCAAAATAATGTGCCAAATAACAAAAAAATTCAACGTCAAAAAAACTAACAATCCAGACTTTGTATCATTCCTCATTCCTCATTCTTTTTTTTTCTCATCATATTTCTGTCAACAAGATGGTTTAATTCAAATATTTCAATTATCAACATTATTGACCCATTATTTTTGACTAAATCAAAACACCACAACATGAACACAAATCAAAACCTTTATTAAGAGAAGACACAAAAGTGCGAAAGGGAACAAAATGTGCAACACAAACTTTTACAGCAGCATGAGCTCCACAGTAGCTTCACTTCTGTATGAAATGTGCACTGTAACTCACATCACATGAAAGACTGTCAGACCCACATATGTTTTTCCTGACTGGATAATTTGGTATAAGCCTGTTTTGTGCATCCTGTC
The DNA here is from genome assembly GCF_023724105.1 of Carassius gibelio. Lineage (NCBI taxonomy): Eukaryota > Metazoa > Chordata > Actinopteri > Cypriniformes > Cyprinidae > Carassius > Carassius gibelio. The sequence goes on along the minus strand of NC_068397.1, from coordinate 15,614,747 downwards.
AATCCTAAGCTCCTTCCATCTGCCTTCCATCCATCTCCATAACGTCATCCGCCACTCCATCCTGTCTCTATCTCCTCATCCTCACGCTCTTCTTTCTCCTTTTGTTCTTGGGTCTTTTAATACCAGCTCTTGTGATATGCTGTTACAGTAGTAATGTTCCCTGCAGATGCCTGTAACATTGGCTCCTGCACTCACCAGAAAGGAAACTTGGCAGTGTGTGTGACTTTGTGTTATGTGATGGCAGCGCGTTTCAGTTTACCAGCTCAACAAGAGGCCTGAGGCTCGATCTCTCCTGTTACCTTTACACTACAGAGAGCACATCTGAAATGATGTCACTCTTTCTCATGTGGCCTTTTCAGGTCGCTGTCTCTTCCCGGACCTCGCCTCATGGGAAAACATGCTCTGAATCCACTATAGCCTGAAGGATTTCTCACTTTAATCCTGAAGGAAAAACACCTTGCGTTCATTTTCGTGCTTACTCAGTGTGTAACCCTTTTTGCAGCTTAACACTGCGTTTTGTGTAATAATTGTGTTTTGTTGCTTTCAGTATGAGCAGAGGTTGCTTTCCCTCATCCTGCGCCCGTGACCCTGTGCCTCCGTGACCCTGTGACGTGTTTAGCCCAGAGCTTAAAATGGGTAAATATGCAAAAGACACCTGACACTACTGACTTCTCTCTCTATGTGTGTGTGTGTGTGTGTCCACAAGGATAGTAAAACTTGAAATGTTTGACCAGCCTGTGGTCCCCACAAGGGCATCTTCCTTGTTGTATATGACTTTCTTCTTTCACTCGATGCAATCAGATTTATAAGCTTTACAAGCTTTATATTGGCTGTGAGTGGCTGTTATTTTTCAATAGTTCAAAAGAATACTGATAAAGTGCATCCATCCATCATGAAAAGTGTCCCATACAGCTCCAGGATGTTAATAAAGGCCCCCTGAAGCAATTGAGTGCGTTTTTGTAAGAAAAATATCCATATTTAAAACTAACAAAGAGTAATCTCTAGATTTTTTTTTTTTTTACAATGTTGGCATAAAATATTTTAAATAAAATTCTTATTTTACCAGCATATCTGTATATGTCAGGAGGTGTTGCTCAACCTAAAATAAAAGATCAGCTCACCCAAATATACTCTGTCATCATTTACTCACCTTATTGTCATTAAAAACCTGAATGAATGACTTCTGTGGTACACAAAGGGAGATATTTTGAGGAAGTCTGGCAACCAAACAACACTGAACCCAATTGACGTTCTTTGTACAGACAAAAAAAAAACTATTTTATGGTTCACAGAATAAAGAAAATCAAACAGGTTTGGGATGACCTGATAAATGATGAGATAATATTAATTTGGGGGTAAATGATCCCTTTAAGGCCCTTAAAATATTCCTCATAGTTCGCATGTTGGTATATAGACAGAGCATCTTTATTTAGATGTCAGCGCGCTGCAGATTAAGATGCTGATTTTCCAAAATTAGACCTAGCAAGAGAGGAGTGGTTGAGTGAGTGAGATGGAGGATGGTCTGTAAGATGGAGGATGATAACGGGGAAGAACAGGGGAGCTCTGCAGTGTAGAGGAAGCAAAGGAGAAGAATGGCTCAGCATTCCCTAGAACTTCCCAGCCACCACACCAAACAGGAAATGCACAAGTTCCCCGCTTTCTCTCTGGTGGAACAGAGAAGGGAGGGGGGTCAGACTTTCCATTCCTCTGTGTGCTTATGAACTAAAAGAGGAACAAAACAGTCAAGAACTCTCTGAATGAAAGCATAAATCTACTGTGAGAATTCATGCAGTATATGGGGGCAACCCTTAGGATTTGAGAATGTTTTAGAATGTTTATTGCTGTGCTCCAACACTTGCTCAGTGAATAAAAATTATGTTGGAAGTGAGAGGATGCTGCAAGAAGGTATGGGACCAGAGCTTATATTTTTCATGGATGAGCCTATATGCCTCTTTTTCTGATTCCTGTTGTCTTGTTGCTTCATCTTGAAGAGTGCGTGTGTAAAAGAGAGTGATGTTCCAGGGCAGATGGACTCATCATTATCCAGTGTTATCTGTTCCCAGTAGGAGGGAAGGTCTATATAATCCCCACACTCCCATTAACTAAGACACATTTATAGGCTGTAGATGTAGGAGGTCATGTGCTTTCCTGGACAGTGTCTATCAGAGCATAAACACTACTTTATTCCATTTAATCTTTTTGTTCTTCACATGTATAAAGTGTCTTAAATTATTACTGCTTACATTACAATTATTATTGCTCGTACATTCTTTACAGAGATTTAACACTATTTTAAACAGGCTGGTGGTAAATCAGCATATTAGAAGAATTTGTAATAGATCATTCATTGACACAGAAGACTAAGAGTAATGACATTAAAGATTCAGCTTTGCCATCCCAGGTATAAATTACATTTGAAAATATATTCAAATGGAAATATATAAATTGTAAGGATATTTTACAATCTTACTGTTTAATCAATTTTTTATCAAATAAATGCAGGCTTGGTGAGCATTAGAAAATATTTTAAAGGGGTCGCATGAGGCGATTTAAAATTTTCCTTTCTCTTTGGAGTGTTACAAGCTCTTGCTGCATATTGGAAGATCTGTAAAGTTGCAAAAACTAAAGTCTGAAATCCAAAGTGATATTCTTTATAAAAGTTAAGACTCGAAAACGCCCCCTTAAAACGGCTCGTTCTAACATGCCCCCACATCTCTACATCACTATGTGGGAAGATTTGCATAACGGTGCCCAGATGTTCATGCAAAGAAAGATTGCATACGTTTTGTTGTCTTTGTAGTTGTTGTTGCCATGTCGAATAGACGCTGTGTGTTTCATTGTGAAAGCGAAGTTACTTTGTTTGGCCTTCCAAAGGAGGACGATATTCGCTGGGTTTTATGTTTATGTCTCGTCGCTTCGACCGGACAGGGCATCACAATATGTTAAGGGCGTAATATTTCCGTCACACACTTGAGGTATTTGGCCAATCACAACGCACTGGATAACTGGCCAATCAGACCAGCCCTTGCTTTTCAGACTGGTGAGCTTTGTAAAAATTTATGCTATCAGAAGGTGGGTCATAAAGGAGAAACAATAATGTACAGTATGTGGAAAATAATGTGGTTTTTTAACCTTAAACCGCATAAATTCATTTCATTACACCAAATAATGTTCTTTTTAGCAGCATCATATGACCCCTTTTTTGTATTCATGTTTTTTGTAGTCTGGGTTTACCTCCTGCCAGTTAATTTAATTTTCTGCCTCTCATATACCAAATATCTTTTCATTATATTAGACCTATGAGCCATATGATGATATGTTTAACTGTGATGTCCATCTGTCATTATTAGCTCCATTGGCTAATGAATTACTGTCTTTAAGCATGATCCTCTCAATTAGTCAAGATGCTTGGCTAATAACAGCTCATTAATCTCCGATAATCTCTGGATCTATGCTGTATTGCCATCTCAGCTCACAACACTTATATCCAGCATCTGTGAGGATGATAACTATATTGAGCCTTCATACTCTAAATGATCATTTAACCTACTTATTATTATTCTTCTTAAAAATACTCAATAGGTGCGTTTCCATTACAAATTTGCTCAAAACTTTTGCAATATTTTATAAATATCAATAAAAAACTATCGCAAAAAGGTGGAATTTCCATTAACTAATGCTAAAATGAACATTTTCCTCTTGTGATAAGTCATGAAGACAAATGTTGGTAGGTTCACATATATCGCAGTCACTGCACAAGACATTATTGTTAGTTGAAGGAGACATATGCGTGTATCTTTAGCAAAGCAGAGCGGAGAGCCCCTTCCGTACCGTGGCGCGGCTGGTATAATCACAAGCATTGACTAGAGTAGCCGTGATCAGCTCCATTGGCTGTGTTAGAGCCATGATGTGCCGCAGAGATGTGCAGTGTAAATAAGGGGTTATCCATCCAAGCATCAATGGCAAGGAAAGCCCCTTATACTTGAGAGTGGCCACATATGATGTGTTTCTTGGAGGTTATAGTAAATTAAATAATGATTATGTGATTCTTACGTATGCCAGGTGACCTGTAAAAGCAAAAATACTGTTTCCATTGCAGCTTTGTGATTTATATTCTTTTTTCAAATTGCCTGAAAAACCACCTCAAGCATGCGTAAAAACTTTTTTTGCAATATGTAGGAGTTTTTGCGAAATTGATGCGTTTCCATTAGGCGTATTTAAAGTTTGCGCAATTTGAAGGGTAATGGAAACACAGGTAATGAAAGCAGTTTTTTTTTCTTTTGAAAGAAATGAATACATTTATTCGGCACTTAAGCATTGAAATGATCTCATTAGATTTTTAAATAAATAAATTAGCACAAAGATGCACATCATTTTAAGTGGCTTTAAGTGAAACTTTTTCGGTGTCAATGATAGCATTCTGCAGCAACACACTGACCAGATTTCACTTGTTTTTAGTGAAAGTGGATGGTTTCTGTCGACATCAGCAACAGCGACGATTGGTGATGCAATTTGGACGTGTACAGAGTTGAAAAAAAAATCTAGGTTAATGCAAATGAGAAGCAACACTAGAGATTTCACAGATCTATTTGATTTGTGGTCATCAGAATTTGAAGTAATTCGACATAAATTTAATTCCTACACTAATAATCCTTCTTTTGAATTTTGATATGATGCATAGCAATGCTTACTAGCAACCTGGTGACATGAGGTGTAAAATCTCTGTCGATGTAAAAGGTGCATTACAATGCAGAATATGTGCATCTCTTTTCCTCAAAGCTGAATCCTTATAGAAATAGAGGATAATCAGACTTCACTTTTCCAACCAGTGGTACATAAGCAGAGTTTGGGATGGTGGGAGCTGGGAGGGGGATTTCCTACCCTCCCCCTCGAGCAGAGGCGATCACACCCTGCTACGGTGCACACAGGGCCGCATGGTTAGAGCAAGAGAGAGTACAGCAGACAACCGTCTACCCTGCACTGCTCTCACAGCCACTTCCTGCTTTGCCTCTCAACCCAACCCCCTGCTGTTCTTCTCTTCACAGCAGAAAGACATTTCTAAGTTTCTCCCGTGTGAACGTGCACCCAGTCTCTCGAATCTCTTTTCCAGTTCTCTCTTGACACTTTTCTAACATTTAACTTTTTTCTCAGTTTTTTCCTCCATCTCTGCGTCCCCTCCTTCACTCTCACGTATGTGTCGTTCATCTTCCACCCCCCCCCCCCCCCAACTGGGATGGGCCTCTCTCGCTGGAGTATCACACTCCCACAGCTGCTTCAAACAGTCCACAGCCAGTGCTTTTCCTATCTTCACATTTAGACAGCACAATACATAGAGCTCAGTTCAAACTGAGATGGGAAGAATGTTGCTTTTTGAATCCATTAAGTAAACTGCTATTTAAAAGTTTGGTGTCAGTACGATTAACACATTTATTCAGCAAGGATGCATTCATTTTTTAAAAATTAAAGGCATTTATAATGTTACAAAAGATTTCTGTTTGATGAAATGAATACCATATTTTTTTTTACTTTTTCATTAATAAAAGGATCCTTAAGTATTATAGTTTCCACAAAAATAATGGTAATATTGGTACTAAGAAATGTTTCTTGAGCAGCAAATCAGCATAATAGAATGATTTCTGAAGGATCATGTGATCATGTGTCGCCATCATAAGATTAAATTACACTTTAAAAATATATTACAATAGAAAATGGTTATTTCAAATTGTAATTTTATTGTTTTTACTACGTATATTTTTAATCAAATTAATCCAGCCTTCGTGAGACTTCTTTCAAAAACAAAACAATCTTACTGACCACAAACTTTTGAACAGTAGTACACATTCATATAAAAATGTCACATCCAAACCTCAACAGAGCCTTTTCAAAGACTTTCTTTTTGTCTTTTGGTCAGCCATTGAAAGACACTTAATTCCATCATGCATTTACAAACCTAAATAAAAATTTGCTCTAATATCAGTGCATTTGTCAGTCTTAGCACAGTCCTTTTTATGTTAATAATATAGAAGTGTTGTTGTTTTAATTTGATTTGTCTATTTGAATGTAAGAAAACAACTAAGACGCACACGTGCTAAAAGAGGAAGTTGACTGATAAATTTGCTGCTGTAAAACACACTACAGCTCTTGCAGAGATTAACTGTAACCATTTATGCAATCATAAGATGATTTCCACATTGCCTCTTTTGCATATGGGAAAAGTTATTTATTAATGGGTGTATCTTTCAAAAATGATATCATATTGAGTTCTGTGTGAGTAACAAATATTCTCTGTTCTTAGAAATGGAAAGTGCCTCCCCTGAGCAGACTGTCAGCAGTGCTGTTGATGCTGCTGATGTGAATGAACATTTGTCAGAAGAGTCCTCCACACATAGACCAGAACCAGCTGAAGGTAAGATGCCACAGTGGCTCTAAAAATAAAGATTCTGCCATTATTTACTCACTCTTATCTGATTTATAGAAGCAGACTGTGATGGAAAGGACAAACCAGAACATAGAGATGATGATGATGATGATGAAGGTGGAGTTAGAACCGAGGAGGAGCTGTCCTCCATCAACTCCATGATGAGCACTGTGATGAATGTGGGCCAGATCGATGGCGTTGATTCTGAGCCCACCAAAATATCTCCCAGAAATTCAACCAAATCACCATCTGTCAATCGTACTGGTAGAAGAAATCAGGTATAGCAGCAGTTGTTACATATTATATTATGGTTATATATTAGTGGGGTCCAACGATTAATTGCGATTAATCGCATCCCAAAAAAAAAAATTTTGTTTACATAATATATGTGTGTGCTATGTATATTTATTATGTATATATAAATACAAACACATGCATGTATATATTTAAGAAAAATGTGTAATGTTTATCAAATATATTTATAATCGCTTTGGGATGATTTGCGATAATCGCTTTGGGATGATTGATCGGCAGGCTCTAAAAACGCAGATTTAAAAAAAACGATCTCAAGCTGATGATGTGCCTGACAGAGGTTTGGCATGACATGCATCGGCACCGACTCAGTTTCTGTCCAGCGTGGGTGAAATGATTCTAATGCTTTAGTTGAGGTACAATTCATATTTCTTCATTAAATAACTGATAAAGTAATTTGAAAAGGTTTCTGTGAGACATAATTTCACAAACAGTGTGAATGAATCACCACGTGCTGTCTCTCTCTCTCAAAATCCAAATGGTTTCAAATCACATCGCGCCTGCACTATAAGTGAGCTGCACGCTGCTTTTTTAATTTAGAATGTTTGTGATAACATAAGAAAAGTAGTTTAAATGTTTTGCTTTAGCAACCTAAAATATATAAATATAAAAGTAAATGCAAAAGTAAAAATCATTGAATAATTAATTAAATATTGTATTGTCATACCGTGTAAAAATCAGTAATGTAAAATAATCAAAATAATGGATAAATGTTGTGTTTGTGGTAAACAGACATGGACACCTGTGTGAAAGCACAGTCCGTGCTGCTTCTGTACATGGACTACATACGCACTGCAGACAGCTCAATCAGGCTTGCGCTATGTGAGCTATTGTGCAAAAATTACAAGATTGTAAAAACAAAAATACAGTGCATGATCAAACATTGACACAAGAGTCACCTGAGAGAGGAAATCATTTTCAGAAATGAAATTCAGGCATTAAATAAATGTCTAAAAATCTTGATTGGATCATCACTATAAATAATTCTACATGGTAAAAAGGCTTTAAAAAGATGGGTATCGGTGATCGGATCGGCAGATATTGCTCTCGGTGATCGGCGATCAGCCTAAAAAATCCTGATCAGAGCACCCCATTATATATAAATGCAAAGTGCCATTTGAAATTTTCTTCTAAAATTAATAGTTTTTTTTTTCCATTGTCATTTACGTGAAATAACTGAACATAAACATTGGAGTCTGATAAAAATACTAATTCACTAGAAATAGTCATTTTTGGCAACTATTTTTTTAATACTGTTAATTCAGACTTACTATACTACTTTTTCACATGCTGTTTATACTATATGTTAGGGAAGTATGCAATTTTTTGATGCAACCCAAATCTTTAGGCTGTTTGTCAAGGTTAAGCTTCAATAACATTTTATAATAGAAATAAAATGCAAAATGTTTCCTCTTTAGCTCAAGTGATGCTACAAAAGACTGGTCACATTCTAGAGTTAACAAACACGTGTTTGGCTCCTTTATTCATAAGGTGACACTTTCATTTCTATACATATCATATTTAGTCATACAAATTCAAGTGGTCCGTCTCATCTCCCTCGTACTGGCAGATACTTAAACTCAGCCAAATGAGTGGCAACAAATGGTCCTTGCTCTTTCTCAATCCCCCCTTTGTGAGAGCCGATGGTTGTCTTATGCCTTCAATTAAAGTGTGGGATTTGACTGAAACACTTCTCTGTGGAGAAAACAGGTGTTTCTGTCCACCAGCCCCCTCTGGTATCCCATCCCACAGCCCTAACTGTATTTCCATACGCTGAGAGTGACTCTGCACCGCTGTCTAGCCTGCAGAAGGTCTTGCCCACTGAATTAGTGATGCTCTTCCTCAGCCAGTGCTGCTGTTGTCTGGAGAAACAGATGGAGAGGCCACTTGTTGCTCCATGTGACGCGAGCGCACAACCGCTCCTGCTGCTCTAACACATACTATCTTCATCAGGCAGGCCACATCCTGCATCTGTTTTACCTGTTGTGTTTATCTCTCACCGGGGGACAAATAAACGTCTCACTGGGGGTTTGGAGTCATGGGGAGCCACATGTGTTGAGGAGCTGTATTTTTGTTTGATTAATGTATAATTACTCAATGTGTTTTCAGGGTCTGTGACCTCTCATAAGGTGTAATAGTAAAAAATATACAATCTATATATAGGCTCAGTATGATTTGAACGTATTACAAAAATATATCTATTTTTTTAAAGAAATAGTTAAATGGTACACAATAGGTATGATTATACTGTTGAAAGTCTGCAATGTTTTTGAAATCTAGTCAGATATGGATATAAAACTTAGGGATGCACCGATACCAATACCGATATTGGTCATCTGCATAAAGCAGGGCTTAAAAATGAGAGAGCGAGAAAAAAAGATTGGTTCACTCTGAGCAGAACCAGTATTTGAATGTTTTTGAAACCGGTTTGAGTAGAAAACATACTGGTTAATAATCCTCTAAAGTTGTATTTAGGCTAAATATAAGTGTCAAGCCTAAACAAATTAATTGGAAAATGAAACTGAAGCCTACCTCTCTCGTTCTGCATGAATCCAAATGTTTCCATATTTGCATCTGGATGCTAACCTATTATTTATTATGTAAACTACAGGCTTTGTTATTCACTTGGATTATTGACGTAAAAAACATCATTCTTTACATATAGGCTATTTCAGCAGTGAGGCGCTGGTCACACTGAACAGCACAGACTGTAGGCCTACACAGACTATTTAAATTGAGCAGTGTAACTTTTTATGTTTCTTAAACTGTTTTTTATTTTAATAATGAACAGGCTGCAATGTCAAATTAGCAAAAATGAGTTGTATGTGCGTGTGAGGCACTGATGCAATCCCTGCATTGTTTTCCCAACTGTTAGTCCGTAATTTATGGTCCGTGAACTTTCACTCGCTGGATGCGTCAGCGTTATGTTTGCATATGACCTTACTATGCTGTCTGACAAACTAGATTTTGTACAGATTTTATTTTGTTTTGGCAAGCATTTCATTATTTTGCACAGAGAAAAACGTTGGATTATGCAACAGACACCTCGTTGTCTCCATGCAGTTAATCAATAAACCATCGGTATCTGTCATTTTCATGCCATTTCCGATATGCAGATGGCTTTAAAATAATCAAAAATCAGCTGATATGTATCGGCGGCCGATACATTGGTGCATTCCTAATAAAACTATATACTAATCAACTATGTAATTAAGTACATTATAACTAAAATGTGTTTTGTCTTTTTTTTCTGCTACAGGAAGTCAAAGACGAACGCTTAAGCTTCATTTGCCCCCTGTGTGACAAAAACTGCATGACACTGCACCAGCTCACCATGCATATCAGACAGGTGCACACTCTCTCTTACACACACACCAGACCATCCCTACATGTACACCTGTTTACTGAACCACAACAGTTTGTCTTAAAATCTGGATTTTACTGAAACTGAACATGTTATATAGACTGTATATCACTATGTTCATGTCTGTTCTTCTTTTTTTCTTCAGCATAACACAGATAGTGGGGGAACTGACCACTCCTGCAGTATCTGTGGGAAGGCTTTGAGCTCAGCCAGTTCTCTGGACCGCCACATGCTGGTTCACAGTGGAGAGAGGCCATACAAGTGTGTGATATGTAGTCAGACTTTCACTACCAATGGAAACATGCACAGGTAAATGGTCAGATAGTGTTTTTATGGTAGATGTTTACCTTTTATGTAAGTGTGGACTAGCCTTTTCACTACCATTTTGCTTTCACCTTTGAAAAGTCAAAAGGTAATCTGTGGTAATCAACATTGTCATAGATGCTGTTTATAGAGCTTAATTTATACTGAATACATTACATTTCTTTAAACAGAAGAGAAATGGGGTTCGTGAGGGAAATAAAAAGAGTTTATTAGAAGCTAATAATTCATGTATTAAAATGTACATAACTGTAAAATACAAACTATCACAATATAGCACTCTAAAAAAGACGAAATATTCTGTTTGCATGCAGGCCATGTGATCACTGTCTGACATCAGAGAAGCTTTAACATGCAAATGCATTGTTACAGTTATTCTCAATCGATTTTCTCCAACTTTTCTCCAATGCAGTGTACTTGTTCTCAAAAAATTTAACACAGCTGTCCAATCTCAACATTATCTTAACCAAACAGTTCAACTTCACAGTTTTTTTTCTAAATATTAGCATCACATCTATAGGCCTGTTCTCTGTTGATTATAAAACACATTCAGCTGTTGATGCACAAATATGCTGAAAATACATGTTTATTGCAATTCTTCAACAGGGAGTTTTTTTTATATATATATATTGTGTACATCTTAACAAATTTTAAATTGTTATCCAACACCTGTTATCACCCATGAGAAAAAACGATTTGCCCCTTTAAATTTAAAATCTTGTTTGTGCCATTTGGAAAGATGGTTCTGAGTCCATGCTTTCTTCTCATGTGTCTTTGTGGAAAAGGGTTTGATGTGTGACTCTTTTTGTTTGTGTTGATGGGATGTGCATAGAGGGCTTCCTTGTGCCGTTGAGATATACAGGCATTCCAGATGGGGGTGGAAGAAGTTTGTGTGAGTGAGAGAGGGAGAAAAGGCAGGGGGCAGGGAGAGGAGTGCTGAACATACTTTTTGGATGGCACATTATGGATTTTTTGGGTCATATTTAACTGTATCGTTTCATATATTACATAACAAAAACAGCTTTGCTTGGCATGTTAAATCATGCAGCTGAGATGTTTTTCCCACACTGCCCTCTGGCAATATTGATGAGGCACTGCAGAAGGAAACATTTACTTTTGCACCAACTAGTAACTTCAAACACAAAACCACAATGTGATTAAGTGCCATGTGACAAGAAATTGCAAGAACTGGAATTATGCGTGATAATATAATTATGCTGATACTGTTTCAGTCTGTAAGGTATCAACATGGTTTTTTGCTGTGGCCAGAGACATGAGATGGAACAGGATTCAGACTGTCAGGGTTGGGTCCACATGTGGGTGACCATCACTCTGCCTTTCTGCTATTAATATCTTTGGCTACAGAATGTAAAACAAGATTCTTACCACTGGGTCTGCTGACATTTATCCTCCCTTCAGTTACATACACAGTGCAGACCGTTAACTCTACACACCACAATGCAAGACACATTTCATTTGAAAATGTGCACACCATACATATGCTCTGTATACCTATTTGGTCAACTGTATTCTATGAAACACATCTGCACATAAGCATCAGGGGCCTTGTATCTGGTTGAACCTGAAAGGTGGGTTTGTTTCTGTGTAAGTGTAGGAGGGTGAGGGGTGCGCACGTTCCAGCATGTTGTAATGCGACTCCCAGCACTTTGCCTCCACACATTACCTCTGACCTCTGCTGGCCATATAATTGCATTTCCCATCGCCTGGTCACTGCTCTGTATTTTGCATGCTTTAAGTATTGAAATATTCCAGTGGCCCCAGTGCCATCACATCACAAAGAATATTTTACATGGATGAGGTTAAAGATTTAAATGAACCCTTATTATTGTAATTTTTACAATTAAATTAAAACAGTTTGATAATGAATAATGAAAATGAGACTTTGTATAACAATAATGAGAATTGAGGTTAATTAATATCACATGTCCTGAAGAATTGCCACAATGTAAAATATCTTAGAGGTAATTCATAGTTCCTTTTTGCAAAATATATATTTTTTATTTTGGACACCTCAAATTCTCAAATGCAGGCTACAATGCATTAAATGCAAATATATCAGTAAGGAGCGTCTATGCATGTTGAATTAAATAAAGCATTTTAATTTCTCTTATTTTTATGATGGTTGTCAATAGACAGAACTTGGTCTGAGTTTAGTTATGTATTTCTACAGGCACATGAAAATTCATGAAAAGGATGCAAACAGTATTCCTACCCCTAGTTCTTCCCCACTAATCAAGCGCCGACGACTCCCTAGTAAGAAGAAGCTGAGTGTAGAGGATGAAGTGGAGCAGGCCGAGGAGCCGCCAGTTAAAAAAGTAAATTTTCACCCTTCTTCATGTCTGTGTCAGTACAAAAACAGTAAAATAGTGTAAATTACTTTTGGAATCTATTATGCTCTTACCTCTGAAGTTGTATGAAAAAGCATTGTCTTGTTTTAGGTGATGTTAGTACAAAAGTCGGGAGAGAATGATTCTGTTAAGAGTGAGGAAGAGATCCTTCACTGCCCCATCTGCTTTAAGACATTCAACTGTAAATATGATCTGGAAACACACATGGAGACACATCCTGACACTACACTCAGGTGAGCTCTGGACGTTGTATTCCTGTATATATATCTAATATATATACTGTTTCTGACAGTTTTCTCTAATCCTAGGTGTAGCATTTGTTGCATTTCCTTTCGCACACATCGGGGTCTTCTCCGTCATAACGCCGCCATTCATAAGCAGCTCCCTACTGACCCCTCTGGACAACCCTTTATTCAGAATAACCCCTCCATCCCTCTGGGGTTTGGTGACTTGGCTTTTATTGACTTCAGCTGTCAAAAATTTCCCCAAATTGCACAGGTAAAGACTTGTAAATGCATTAGATGAGATATAATTACTTTATATCTTTTTAGGATGATGACAGAAAATAATTTGTTTTATTTATTCAGGTCTGGTGTGAGACTAATTTGCGCAGATGCTCTAGCAAGTTCCACAAATTTGTTTGTGAGGTCTGCAACAAGGCCTTCCCTCTTCAGCAGTCTCTGGATCTCCACAAATCCTCACATAAAAGTAGCGCAGGCACCAGCACTGAACCTCAGGAACATAACGCAGATGGTGTTATGGATGCACCCAAAGTTAACTCCCATTCCACGGATTCCAAGGAGGTCAATGAACTAGTACCACATGTTGATCGTACCAGTTCAGATGGAAAAAACTTTTTCTTGGAGTGCCTGGGTCTCCAACACTCTTCTTTGGCCAAGCCAGAGAAATCAGAAGAGCAAATTCAGCAGGAAATTTTAGACAGCATTCACTTTATTCATATTGAGCCACCTTCAACTAATCTACCTCAAGAAAACAGCAACAATCTCGGTGACTCAATTTTGGAACCCGTCTCTCTTCAAGCCATGAACAAGAATGCCGCCCTTGGCCTCCTGTCACTACAGCCACTCAATAGTATCGTCAGAAGTGGTATGTTTGTCCCAATAAGTGGTCAAGCTGCGGTGGAGCTAGCAGACATTGAACAAATCCTTAAGCTTGCAGCCTCTGTGCCACCTCAGATGTCTTTGTCTATGCTTGCCAAAGGTCTGGGCAGTCCTCTACAGGTGGACCCCAAACAGATTGCTTCTCTGAAGCAAAAGCCCTTAATCACTCCACGATCAAGTATGGGTACTTCCACACCCCCTCCTCCTGTCATGAGCGCCCAACAGGCCTCATCGGGCAACATCAGTCCTAGCCTTCCACCCCAAACAGGTCAACAAGTGAGAACTGCCAGACAATCACCAGCCTCCTCTTCATCCTCAACCTCTTCATCTCCTACCAACTGGGAGACTACTCAGCTGGGGCCAGATGTCATAGGAAACACGATTATTTCATATGAAACTGGAAAGCAAGAAGAGTTTAATGGCAAAAGGAAGGAATCAAGAGGCAAGAAGATGGCCAAGACCGAGTACCCTTGCCGGTTCTGCAAAGAAGTTTTTTCCTTCTTAGGCGGCCTCCAGGCTCATATGCGTCACCATCTGGGAGCGTCACCGTACCAGTGCACCATTTGTAGCTACGCCGCTCCTGACAAAGCAACACTGATTCGACATTTCAGAACACATAGCGGTGAGCGGCCATATGTCTGTCGCCTCTGTCACTACCCTTTCACTGTGAAGGCTAACTGTGAGCGTCATTTGCGCAAGAAACACATGAAAAACACTCGCAAAGACATCGAGAAAAACATTGAATATGTAACCACCTCCTCTAGTGCAAGTGGTGTAATCGGAGGCACCACACTAGACCTTCTTGATACGGCCGGTGCCGGTAACACATCTTGTCGATTTTGCGGGGAGGACCTTAAGAGCTACAGAGCACTTCAGATTCACCTGCGGACGCACAATGGATGTCAGCGGAAGCCATTTGAGTGTAAGCAATGTGGGGCAGCGTTTCTCGCTAAAAGGAACTGCATTCACCATTTGCTGAAGCACCACCCAGATGTTCCAGAGCGGGAAATTGAAGAACACATCAAAAGTCTTGTACCGGTTGGAGGAGACACCACCACTCAAGCCATCCCTCCAACCTCAAATGGGCTGATTAACAGCACCGTTCCTCAGAATGTAGGTCCCTACACTGGACCTGTTGAGGACCAAGACCAGCCTTTAGATTTCTCTAGCAAATCTCAAAAAACGATTGCTTCAAATGTTAAAATTGAAGTAACAACATCTCCTCTGTTTAACGACTGCTCTATGGAGCCCATTGATCTCTCGATACCTAAGGATCCTGAGAAGAAGAAAATGACGAAAGAACAACCTCAGAGTGTGTCCCTGAATCAACAAGACATCAAGAAAGAACAGACCCTGGAAACGACCCCTGGACTTCTCGCCACTCTCCCAGTCTCCATTTCTAGCCTGGCCTCTGCTCTATCCAGTGACCTTACTAAGCCTTTTCCTCGCTTGAAGCCATTGCTACCAAAACCATCTTCTGTTTCCAGTACTAAAATGGCACCGCTGGCCTCCATTGTCCAGATGATTGAAACAGGAATAGATGGCAAAAACAGTGTTAGTGCAATGGATTTTAATACACTAAGTGAGAAGAAGGGCACTACTAAACTGGATTACATTCAAAATGGCTCTTTTGGTAACACAAAGAAGAGAGGCAGGAAGAGACCGTTTCAGGAAGAGATCTGTGATCCAAGAATGCCGACAGGTTGTGGCGTTGACTTGGAGTCAAGTGGAGAGTTTCCCAGTGTGGAGAAAATGCTAGCTACCACAGACTCAAATAAATTCAGCCCCTACTTACAACCCAGTCAGATGGAGCCAATGAAGGAAGAGAAAGAGAAGCAATCTTTTAATGAGGAGGTAAAAGAGGGACGAGAGGATAAGCCAAAGAAACCTTCCCAAAACAAAGGAAAGAAGAACGCTTATTCCAATTCAGTGCAGAAAATGACCTGCCCATACTGTCCACGTCTGTTCCCTTGGGCCAGCTCATTGCAAAGGCATATGCTAACACACACAGGTGAGACTGTTTACAATTCATAAATTATGAAATAAAGCACTTTATTTACTTTTTGTTTACTCTGTCCTACAATACATTTAGCTACATACCTTTCTTAGCAAAGTGGAGTTTATAGAATTTGTTAAATGAAGTACAATATTTAATTTGTCAGTGATTCATTCTTCATCTATTAAAATGATCTTGAATAAATCACACAGTAGTGCAGAAAGAAATGAATACTTAGTCAGCAAGGATGCATTAAATTATTCAACAGTGATAGTAAAAATATTTTAAAGGTGGGGTAAGTGATTTCTTGTAGCCAATGTTGAGATTTCAAATCACCAAAACAAACACGCCTCTACCCCAAAAGGGTCTCGCCCCTATTTTGATAGCACCGCCCCACACATACGTACGCAACCCAGGCAACGATTATGGCGGAATCTGCTGTGCCAGCCGGCTGAAGGTATGATGTCATCAATAAGTGAAAGCAATGTGTTTTGTTAGTACTGTGTGTTTTAACGTGCATCTATTTATTTTAACAGCATATATTAGTTCTGTGAAACAAAGCAAAACCATGTTACATAACTATCGAGAAGAAAAAAAAAACCTTAGCGTCCAATCGCAGGCCTCTTTGAGTATCTTCAGCGCCGGAAAGCTGATCTGATATTTACACGGGTCCTACTTCTTGCCGTATCCCAAGCCTTCTTTTGTTTCACAGACGTTTTCCTCTTTTGTTTTTAATCCGCCATCTCTATCTTTCTGTTGTCACTTGGCTCGGCTCGGCTCGGCTAATGTCCGTCCTGTGTACTGAGCACTCTCTCGTCCCCATTATGAGTAGACACGCCCCTTACTGCTGATTGGCTACAAGTTGGTTTTGGTACTCTGCCGACTCTGTTTTCTAAAATGTTTTTGAAAAAATACATTCCCCACCTTTAAATGTTATTAAAAAAATGTTTTTACTTTTTTTTTTTTTTTTGACATTCTGTTAATTTTAACTTAGTTTTTTTCAGAGAACCCTTAAATGTACATTATGGCTTCCACAAAAATTTTCAACATTGAATCTAAAACTAAATATTTTTCAAGCAACAAATCAGAATGTGTTGATTTGAAATCCTTTGTGACATTGAAGACTGGAGTACTGGCTGCTCAAAATCTTCACAGAAATACATTTTTATTTTTAAAATTATATTTTAAAATATATTCAAATAGAAAACATATATTTTAAATTGTTATAATATTTCACCATATTAATGAATGAATGCAGCCATAATGAGCATTAGAAATTTCTTTCAAAAACAAAAAAATAATCTTACCGACTACAAACTTTTTATATACATTTTTATTTGATCCAGTGTATTTGAGTCAATAAAGTTTGTTTCTCTCTTCAGAGTGTTACGGTTTTGTGCATTAATTTCACAGGTCAGAAGCCATACCCTTGTCCTCAGTGTGAATCATTCTTCTCCACCAAGTCAAACTGTGAGCGCCACCTGCTCCGCAAACATGGAATGTCTAATCGGACTCTTCAAAACAGTGGATCTCGACCCAGACCTAAGGCTGACGAAGGATCCCAAGGAAGTACTGGCACTATTGGTCAGTAACATTATATTATATATATGAATATTTATCAATAGTATTCTTGCATTTTGAAATTTTTAAATGAAGGGTTGATGGTTCTTTCATGGTGTATTGTAATTTAGTGTGTTTTCTGTGTGGCATCAAGACTTCATATTGCAATATTATAATTGAATATTATTACATCATTTGAAACGTGTATGCAGAGCAGTTAAATGTATATAGTGCTTAACAAGCTTTTGTTGTCTTGGTAGAGAGTGTATCTGACACTGAACCTCCTGTAGTCAGAGATATTGTGGATCTGAGCTCTGTCAACCCCAAACAAGAGGAGAGAGCTTCATCTCCAGAACATGCACCAGAGCAAACAGGCCAATCAGCCGCTGAACAAACAGACAGCATCTCAGACCTAAACCAAACACAGCCCGCAGAGGGAAACCCTGAGGGAGTAGAAAATAATGACGATGACTCTCAAAGCAACAATAGTCTTGATATGAACCTCGCCAACAAGTTCGTAGACTTCAAGCTTTCTGGAACAGAGCAGCACCAGCCTAAATCAACTGCTGAACCGGTTTCTCCACCAGATGAGTTCCCACACACCTGTGCGTCCTGCAAGAAGACCTTTCGCCATGCAGCCACTCTCAGCCGGCACCAGAAAACTCACATTCAGGAGGTCCAGCCAGAGAATAGAGGCAAAAAAGGAAGACGCCAACCTGCTCCGCAAAACCCAGTCCCAGCACCCAGAAAGGAACTGGATCTGGAGGCCAAGTTAGAAGATGATGAAAAGGACGAGAACAGCAGCTGTGTGGAAAGTGGTGCTGATGAGGAGGAGAGGGAGGTGATGAGTGATGATGAAGAAGAAGAAGAAGCTGCTTCCTCAGAGCTCAGGGCTTTGGAAGAGGAGGCCGAAACCACTGGAGGCAAAACCGACAAGAGGAAGAAGATCTGTGCTGTGTGCAGCAAACGCTTCTGGAGCCTGCAAGACTTGACCAGACACATGCGCTCACATACTGGTAAGATCTGGAGCATTCTACTGTTATTATTTACCAACCTTAAACGATTGAAGGGATAGTTCACCCAAAAATGAACATTTTGTCATTAATTACTCACCCTCATGTTGTTCCAGACTACATAAGGGTGAGTAATTAATGACAGAATTTTCATATTTGGGTGAACTATCCCTTTAACACAATTAAAATGAAAAAGTTGATGCATCTAACATGACCCTTTGTGTTGTAGGTGAGCGACCTTATAAGTGCCAAACCTGTCACCGCACCTTCACCCTGAAGCACAGTCTGGTGAGGCATCAACGTGTCCACCAGAAACCCACAGACGAAAAAGGGACAGATGAGGCAGAATTGATTGAAGAAATGGATGGAGCAAGAGATGACAGCGAATTGCCGGAGGGAAAAGAGGTGAGGTGTTCATCTGCAAGTCAAAGTGAAGCAACAGCTCCAATCCAGAGTGAGAATGAATGCGGGAAAGCAGGAGCACCCCAAGAAGAAGAGAGTGAAGGACATGTGGAGGAAATTCAGCATCCTGAAGATACATCCATGGCGATGAATTCTGCTGAAGAACCTCAGCTGGATGGGGCTGAACAGGAGGAGCATCAAACAGTCGCCTCAGTAGAGGCCCAATCAGGCTGTGATCCAGATCTTGCAAAAATCAGTATCCATAGCTGTACAGCAGCTCAGGACATGACAGAGACACCCGATCAGTGAAGAGAAAATTCACTGTGTTGATTTTGTGCCATAGTTTATCGAGCTTCCACAAACTCTAAGAGTTGCAAAGCCTGGCTTCTGCCGATATTTGTCTTATATAGTGCGCATGACAGACTTCTATTGATGCCTTAATGCTTTCTTCTAAAGATCTGGATCAACACATAACTGGACGGTAGCAATTTTAATCCTATTTATATGATTTTTAATTAATCATATAAAGCCTTTATATCAATAAATTAGAAGTGTTTGTATGATGAACAGAAGATTTATATATCAGCATTAAATTGTATTATTCTTGAGTCAGTTTCTGCATGTTTTTAGTATCTGTATAGAGTTGGTTGGTTTCCTTTTTGTCTTATTTTCATTATCAAGATTGGCTGAATACATTTTGGATACAATTGCTGTTCAGCTCTGTAATTTTTATTTTGGGTGATCGTCAGCCAATCAGTTTATCGGCAATATTTGCCCATTCTTTGTGTATTATCCTCCATCTTCAGCCTCGTTGACAAATGTTGCAGAAGGCATGCACAAGTGGCTGGGAAGCTTGAAACAGCGCCTTCTGGTGGCATAGAGTGTGAAGTATTATATTATAAGGCCTGTGCATCTGAGAGAAGTCAGTGCGATTCAGTGAACATTTTATATCTATAAAGTGTGATTTGTGTTTGGCTTCTTGGTTTTGTGTTTGTACTGGAAATCTCCCTATGATTCATTTTGACTTCAACACTGGTGTTCACACTAAAATTCAAACACTTCTTTTTCTTTTTATCTTGTACATATTGATTCTGAAAAGCAATCTGAAATGTATCCCTTACACTGGTTTATGTAGAAGGGATATTTATCTTTCCTAAAACAAAACACAAATTGAACCATTTTACATTCGTTGTTGCAATAGTGTGACTTCAATAACCCCTGAAGTCCACACAAAACTGCATTTGAGATCCAGTGAATTTGAAGCCCTCATAGTGGCAAAAACGTTTGCTAGTTTTCATACATTGTGAAAGCTGTGTCTCTGGATTAAAACCAATTGAAACATTGCAAATGAACTGGGTTTATATTTGTCGAAACACATTTTTCTTTCTTTATGTTGTTTTTGAATGATGTTTGTACTTGTAAATGTATACGTGTGTGGGTGTGTGTGTGGGTGTGCACAGTCATATGGATAGAAAACACTGAACATTGTCTGCAGGTATTTATTGATCAGTCTGGAGCGTGTGGTTGTCATTTTGAAAAGCCATGTTGAATCCAATTTCTGTAGCGAGGAGAATCAAAAGATGAATGTTGTTTGAGATTGTGAGGTTCTCAACATTTTCAGAAACTCTGTACATTCAGATTCTTTAGTAATTATATATTTTATGTGTGTGTGTGTGTGTGTGTGTGTGTGTGTGTTTGTGTGTGTTTGTTTGTCAGCTAGTGAAACCTTCAACCAATTCAGCTACCCATTCATTCGAGAACATTGAGAGTATCATTTGATGGGTTTGACAATATGATTATAAATATAATGATTTTTGCATGTTGATCTGATTTGTATTTCTCAGTTATTCTATTTCTCAGGGGTTTTCACAATCTGTGTATCTGTCTGGTGTGTGAAATGCAATCTCTGTTCACTACACTACATTTAAGAGCATTTGACTCAATTTGGTCACTGTATGTTTAGGCCTAAATGTACCAAACCTTTTGTGCAAAAAATCTGCAAATTCTTGTAATTAATTCAGATATCAGTGACAATGTTTGTCAGATGTATTGCAGATACCTGTCAGATCAGTTCAGATGTAGACAACTCGTTGACTTTGCTTTTTTCAACCCTGTAAAGCGAATAAATCATCCAATCAATAAATGTACACTAAGAATGAATTTTTTTTCTGTCTATATTTTTTCTTAATTTAAACTTAACATTAATATTATTATAGTATTGTTCATATTTAATACTATTATAATACAGCACCATATCAACCATCAAGAACATTCTAGCAATCTCTCTGCCTGTATGCATTTGATATCAGCAGTGTATCTTTATGAAGTATAATAATTCATTAATGATTAGCCTGCTGAAAATGGGTGCTTAATTTAGCGCTTCGAGTTCTCTCTTTGAGCCTTCTAAGCACTGTTGGTATTTTTGTTTAAGATATATTTTAAGGATTCGGGCGTTTTCTTTAATTAAAATTAGAGCAGCGCGATGTATCAGGTTGTACCGGGGCAGTTTGATGATGCGGATGAGACGGGGAGGTATGAAACAATATTAGTCAGTCATATTAACGTTACAAGGTTCAACAATCATGAAAAATAATAATATACTGGCACATTTACATTGGTTATGATCATGAGTCATATACACACCAAAATGAGAAATATATATATATATATATATATATATATATATATATATATATATATATATATATATATATATATATATATATATACAGTACAGACCAAAAGTTTGGAAACATTACTATTTTTAATGTTTTTGAAAGAAGTTTCATTTATTTGATCAAAAATACAGAAAATAAATTTAATATTGTGAAATATTATTACAGTTTAAAATAATTATTTTTAAACGTATTATACTTTAAATTATCATTTATTTATGTGATGCAAAGCTGAATTTTTAGGATCATTATCACATGATCCTTTAGAAATCATTCTAATATGATGATTCATTATCAAAGTTGGAAACAGTTCTGCTGCTTAATATTTCTTCAGAACATGTGATACCTTTTAGAGATACTTTGATGAATAATAATTTTAAAAAAAGAAATAAGAAGAAGCTATGTTTTTAAAATATAAATAATTTGTAATAATAATATACACTACTGGTCAGTAATTTGGGGTCAGTAATTTTTTTTCTTTTAAAAAAAATAAAATCAATACTTTTATTCAGCAAGGATGTGTTAAATTGATAGAAATTGTTTTTTTATTTTGAATAGATGCAGTTCTTTTTAACCTTTTATTCATCAAACATATTAGACAGCAGAACTGTTTCCAACACTCATAATAAATCAGAATATTAGAATGATTTCTAAATGATCATGTGATAGACTGGATGTTACACGTGACACTGAAGGCTGGAGTAATGATGCTGAAAATTCAGCTTTGCATCACAGGAATATTTTATTTATTTTTTAATTATATTCAAATAGAAAACTATTATGTTAAGTCGTAATAATATTTCACAATATTACAGTTTTTTCTGTATTTTTGATCAAATAAATGCAGGCTTGATGAGCAGAAGAAACTTCTTTCAAAAACATTAAAAATAGTAATGTTTCCAAACTTTTGGTCTGTACAACGCATCCAAAAAAAAAAGATTTTGTTTACATTATATATATATATATATATATATATATATATATATATATATATATATATATATATATATATATATATATATATATATATATATATATATGTATATGTATGTGTGTGTGTGTGTGTGTGTGTGTGTGTGTCAGTGTGTGTTGTCTATATTATTATGTATATATAAATATACACACATACAGCATATATTTTGTATATATATATATATATTTGCATATATATATATAAGACCAATAAATTACAATCTACAATATGATAATAATAACTGTTAGTTCATTAAATAACACAGTTGCACCTTTTGATTTTAACAATGTGTTATTAAATATTAAAGTTAGATTAATGTTTAAAAATAATTTTTCATTGGCAGTTTCTTAACTAATGAATCAACTAATGTTCATTTATAGAGACTTAATGTAGCCTAAAGTGTGACCAAGCAATAAAGAACTAAATAATTTTTAAACAATATCCTTTGCATGTTATAGTCCAGGTAAAATGTAGATAAAAAAGAAAGAAATTCTTAAAAAAAAATAGCCTATTAAGTCTAAATATTTAATTATTTGGTGCTGTGATGAATACCACTGAGAATACAAAAATCTGAATGGCTGCTTGAGCCATAGATATGTATCTAATATGGTTTAAACTACTTAAATACATTTTTAGAATGTAGTGCAGCTGCTTTGTTTCTGAGTTTTCCATGGTAACGGCTGCAGTTCTGCAGTTTAGCACCATCTGCTGTCAGGAAGTGAATGTGCTTCAGTTCGTCTCCTTCACGTTCCTCCCAAGCGGCAACCTTTGTATGGAATCAAAATAATGCTGTATATATACACAAAAAATAAAGTATTGCAAAAGAAATTAAAGTTTTGCAAACGAAAATTAAAGTATTGCGGAAAATAAATGTGCTTTTTGCAAATGAAAATAAAGAATTTCAAAACATAAATTTAACAATGATTTTGCAATAGGCCTACATATTTTCCATGGTCGTATCTATTAATTTATTTGCAACATTGCTTTTATTTTGCATGACAGTCTAGTTTGAGCTTGCGATGCCTTTTTACCTTTGTGGTTCACTTTTCTGTGCATCTCGATTTGTGGCACTGTTTTGACGTGGGGGTGGAGTCAAGATGTTCATGGTAACAACTTCTTTAACTTGAGCATACACTGCTAATACACACATACATTTGTTAATAAAGTAAATAAAATAAAAACATGTATGTTTTAATGCTATTGAATAAAAAGAAATGATCCACACGCAAGCCTCCGCTCAGCATGACAGTACCTGGATCAGTGAGCTGCGTCTCAGGCGATGTACATGTTGTTGTACATGCCCCCGTCCTGGCACGTCAAAACAGTGCCATAAATCGAGATGCGCAGAAAAGTGAAGCACAAAGGTAAAAAGGCATCGCAAGCTCAAACTAGACTTTCATGCAAAATAAAAGCAGCGTTGCAAATAAATTAATAGATATAACCATGGAAAATATGAATTGCAAATCATCGTTTCATTTATGTTTTGCAATTCTTTATTTTTGTTTGCAAAAAGCACATTTATTTTCCACAATACTTTGATTTTCATTTGCAAAACTTTATTTTCTTTTGCAATACTTTATTTAGTTTTTTTGAGTATATATACAACATTATTTTGACTCCATAACTTTGGGTCTGTCTCGTCAAACCGACACGGAATTATAAAAAAAAATACATAAACAATTAATAAATGCTTGATGGGTGAGGTTTACACAATGTGCTGTTTTTCCACAGTGAGCCGGAAATCAGTCACGTCCCTGACATGCTCTCCCTGGAGAACCAGCTGCACAAAGTTACTTTACAAACTTTCAAAAATTATAAGCAAGGTGAAAATGAGGACTATGATGATGATGGAGATGATGATGATGAATGGGATTGGAATGAATCAGGAGGAGGAGACTTCACTAAGTGCTACGCTGCATTGAGGGCTGGGAATAATCCACCACAGGTATTCGTCAAAGAAGGATCGTGACCACAAGGCCAATGTTGACAATAAACCTGGGCCTCTATTCACAAAACATTTTATCTTACCACTAAAAGTTATTCTAAATAGCAGTAAAAGTTTTTAGCAAAGAGTTTTCTCTTAAAAGCTATTCACAAATCTGCTGAGACAAACGTTTACTAAAGAATAGAGAGAAGTAGGGCGGGGTTGACCTCACTGCTCTGGATGATGTCAGCATTCTCACTAACTATGAAAAAAACTAGGAAATCCTCACATATACCATTTTTCTCTAAGAAGGAATATAATTGTGAGGATACCATCTTTTCTAGTATCTTGGACAGAAAAGGTAGATTCAAGATTGGTCTATAATTAACTAGTGTGTGCTTCTCATGTCTAGTGGTGAATATACATATAAACTGCCTTTTAATTAACAGAGTAGAATGATCATGGCTGATAGTAAGAAAACTGAACACAAACGCAGCTGTTACTTCTTTCCCAGCTGGTTAAGGAAAACGAGATAATAATAATAGGTAAAGTTGGAGTTGGGATAATATCCAAAACCATATGTGATACCTTTATACCTTTTTGAGTGTAATCTAATTTTAACCTTCAATATTATAGAAATGAACCGGCTGATCACGTATGTAGCCTATATTTTATAAGTTGTTTATTTTTATATTCAAAACAATCAATACTGAATCAAATCGAATCACAAGCATGTGAATCTGAATCATATTGTAAAATTTGTGTCACAACCCAGTCCTATTAGGGTACATACTGTACAAGAGCTTTTTAGCGTTTGTTGTGGATTGATTAAATATGTTTGTGGTTTACCTGCAAGGCGATGGAGATAGCAACTGAAAGAACTGCAGAGGACAGATCCAATCAGGACAAAGTTGATGAGGAGGTTAACTCATTTTTAACATTTCTCAACATTTGCATCCCTGTCCAAGCTACCAGAGTTCACACAGTCATGAAACATTGTTGAATTATTAAATAGTAATGTATGCAGTCCTGAAAAAGTCATGGAAATTAGATGTAATGAAAATGTAAAATATAATTGAAACATTATTTCTGTGGAAAATGAGGGCTTTTCATTTGGGTTTTCTCCGCTCTTAATTAGTCAAGATAATAGACAAATATTGCTCTTTGTGAGCACTTGTATAGATTATACGTCAGTGTTGTTATAGTTAACTAAATCTAAAACTAGAAAATAATTTTCATTCATTGAAATAAAATATGTATTGAACTTGACATTTAAACTAGACAAACAAAAATGAGAAATGTTGGCAACAATCTTATAAACTAACCAAAGCTTAAGTTGAACTAATAAAACTTAAAATTAAATAAATGTAAAAAAATTATAAATATAAATGACGAATAACAATTAATAAAACTAATGAATGAAAGCCAAAAATATTAAAAATAAAGCTAATACAAAGTATTAATAATAAATACTAAAACAGTATATAAATAATAATAAAAAAAATGGGTAAACACTTGCTAATTTTGTAATCTCATATACACACACACACACAACATTATATATATATATATATAAACAGATTCATACAGATGGAAATATAAATTCTTAGCTATCATGATAAAATGATTTAGTTAAAAAAAACCATATAGTACAGCAATACATGCAACCTGAAATATCACTGTTGTGGGAACCAGTTTAATGATTAATTTGCAGATCTGTCTCAAAAATTAATTCGTAGATCTATTTAAGAAAGCCTACATTCCACGCACACTTACTGAAGTCACCCGTTATGAGAGGGATGTGGACACAATGTTGAAGAAAAAGGTGGAGGTTTCTTCTGAAGATACAAACACAGACAATGCACGTCTCCCCACCCTAAATGAAAAATAATAAACTGATGTTCTGAGAACTAGTAGCAGTGGATGAAATGATCTCTTCTCCTTTACAGATCCTCTACCAGACAGTGACAGGCCTCAGGAAGGATCTTTCTGGAGTGCAAACAGTGAGGAGAATGACGTTTTTGTTTTTAAGAAGACCATGTGGCGCATTAATGATTAAGCGTTAGGTTTAAGACACCTCATGTGGCCAAGACTTTGTTTTCACTATTAATGCACCCACTAGGTCTCTTGAGAATTGTCTTTGCCTACATGACATGTGGGTGGATTAAGACCGAGAATATAAACAACAGACATTGCCAAACTCAAGTGTAATGACAATGAGAAATCAGATTAAAAATGCTGTTGCTGAATTTTTTTATTTAACAGGTACCCTCCATACTGGAAGACTCCACAAAGGGTGATAGTTCAAGCTCTGAGGGAGAGGAGGAGGAGGATGATGACACAGGAGAGGGCGGCAGACACACTGAGGAAGCACAGCTGGACAGAAAAGTAGCTAATGGGAACGGAAGATGTTGCAATAGATGAATTGTGTTGTGGGTTGTGAGAATAAGTTTGTATTTCTGTGTCTTTCAGGAAAGAAAGAAAATGGTTAAAGAAGCTCAGAGGAAGAAAAGAAAAAATAAAGTGCCGAAGCATGAGATAAAGCGCAAGGAGAAAGTTGCCAAAATGAAGAAAGGAAGATGAATTTGGTTGAGATGAAGGTGAACTGCGATTATAGCAGAAATGCTACTTGACTGATGGTAGCAGTATTTAAGCTGGGAACTCTTGCTGATGAAATGTCAGTCCCTTTAAAGTCATAAATCCCTGATATCAGCATCATATTTTTGAAATGTTTATTAAAAGTATTCTTTTTAATAAACTTATACTTTCTTTGATATACTGCTTTAATGGTGGGTAAAATATGTTTTGATGCAGACTGACAATTCAAATAAATTTTTGCTTTAGTGGAACATTTAATTTACATAGTGCAGAACAGTTTACACAAATATTCATGTTTTACAAGGGAACATGCTGATAAAAATAAAGCACTCTTTCATATTTAAGTGACAAAATCCTCTTTACAATCCTCTATACATCTTGCACATTTAACTCTTTTTTTTATGTCAATGTCATATTGGTACAAAATTGTTTATTACATGACAGACACTACATTTCCAAAGTTTTTTTTTTTTTTTTTGGGGGGGGGGTGTAAAAAAATACAGTAAAATTGTAATATTGTGAAATAATTTAATATAACTGTTTTCTATTTTAATATTTTTAAATGTTACTTATTCCTGTGATGCAAAGATCAGTGTACATTTTTTTTATTTTTTTTATTAATGTTGAAAACATTTGTGCTACCAGTTATAGTTGCTTTTTCGGTAAAAAAAAAAAACCAACAACAAAAAAACAGATTTTTAGGATTTCTTGTTGAACAGAAATTTGAAAAGATCAAATTTATTTTAAATGGAAATGTTTCACAGCAATGTATCTGCTGTCACTTTTTATCAAATTAATTCATCCTTGCTGAATAAAAGCACTAATTTAAAAAAAAAAGAGTGAATAAATACAGTATTGTTCAAAATAATAGCAGTACAATGTGACTAACCAGAATAATCAAGGTTTTTCGTATATTTTTTTATTGCTACGTGGCAAACAAGTTACCAGTAGGTTCAGCGTACTTTGATTAAAAAGTTGATTAGAGAGGGGAAAACCTATAAAGAGGTGCAAAAAATGATAGGCTGTTCAGCTAAAATGATCTCCAATGCCTTAAAATGGAGAGCAAAACCAGAGAGACGTGGAAGAAAACGGAAGAAAACCATCAAAATGGATAGAAGAATAACCAGAATGGCAAAGGCTCAGCCAATGATCACCTCCAGGATGATCAAAGACAGTCTGGAGTTACCTGTAAGTACTGTGACAGTTAGAAGACGTCTGTGTGAAGCTAATCTATTTTCAAGAATCCCCTGCAAAGTCCCTCTGTTAAAAAAAAGGCATGTGCAGAAGAGGTTACAATTTGCCAAAGAACACATCAACTGGCCTAAAGAGAAATGGAGGAACATTTTGTGGACTGATGAGAGTAAAATTGTTCTTTTTGGGTCCAAGGGCCACAGGCAGTTTGTGAGACGACCCCCAAACTCTGAATTCAAGCTACAGTACACAGTGAAGACAGTGAAGCATGGAGGTGCAAGCATCATGATATGGGCATGTTTCTCCTACTATGGTGTTGGGCCTATTTATCGCATACCAGGGATCATGGATCAGTTTGCATATGTTAAAATACTTGAAGAGGTCATGTTGCCCTATGCTGAAGAGGACATGCCCTTGAAATGGTTGTTTCAACAAGACAATGACCCAAAACACACTAGTAAACGGGCAAAGTCTTGGTTCCAAACCAACAAAATTAATGTTATGGAGTGGCCAGCCCAATCTCCAGACCTTAATCCAATTGAGAACTTGTGGGGTGATATCAAAAATGCTGTTTCTGAAGCAAAACCAAGAAATGTGAATGAATTGTGGAATGTTGTTAAAGAATCATGGAGTGGAATAACAGCTGAGAGGTGCCACAAGTTGGTTGACTCCATGCCACACAGATGTCAAGCAGTTTTAAAAAACTGTGGTCATACAACTAAATATTAGTTTAGTGATTCACAGGATTGCTAAATCCCAGAAAAAAAAAATGTTTGTACAAAATAGTTTTGAGTTTGTACAGTCAAAGGTAGACACTGCTATTTTTTTGAACACACCCCTTTCAACTAATCGCCCAATTGCACAGCCTTAAGAGCGTGCATATCATGAATGCTGGGTCTTGTTTGTTTTCTGAGAATCTACTGAACCTACTGGTAACTTGTTTGCCACGTAGCAATAAAAAATATACTAAAAACCTTGATTATTCTGGTTAGTCACATTGTACTGCTATTATTTTGAACAATACTGTAAATACAAAAATCTTACATGTGCCAAACTTTTGAACAGTAGTGTACATTCACTTACACTGG
Organism: Carassius gibelio; assembly: GCF_023724105.1. Taxonomy (NCBI): domain Eukaryota; kingdom Metazoa; phylum Chordata; class Actinopteri; order Cypriniformes; family Cyprinidae; genus Carassius; species Carassius gibelio. The sequence continues at coordinate 15,585,422 of NC_068397.1, read as the reverse complement.
ATGTTCAGAGTAACAAAATAAGGAAGGTAACATTATTGTGGCGAGTGGGGCGGGGCCGAGAGGCGTGGGAACGAGGAGTGAGGCCAGGTGTAGTGATTGGAGATGAGCTACACCTGAGCCCCACCCCTCGTTCCCACGCCTCTCGGCCCCGCCCCACTCGCCACAATTATAAACACTTCGAGGGACAATTTGCACTGTTAAAAAAAGAACTGTTCATGTGATTTGAGGCTCAGTGAGACAGCTAGCGAATGCCCTCTACATAGTTAGCAGGCAGCATGCCCGCGCTCCCCGTTCTCTGCACCGTTCCATACATCCAGCCGTCATCGATGGGCTGCACGTTCTGAATGATGTCACCGTCCCGGAACGACACCTCATCGTAATCCTGCGCCGTGTAGTCATACAGGGCCCTGTACACAGTCTGGTTACCAAGATTTTGTGAAATACGAGTAAGTATTTTATGGTACTCAAATTTTAATCAAAAAGAGTGCATATGCTACAGAATATTGTAGAGTATAAGGACTCACCATGCTCCTGTGTTGTGACCTCAGCTGCATTGACCTCAGTGAATGCATGCTTGTCTGATGCATGTAGCTGTGCCCATGGCTGTGGCCATTGGGATAGTATGCACCAGGAAGAACAGGTGCTAAAACAACAATTATCAGGATGATCTTGACCTTCAGTAGTACTATTTTGCTTGTAATTTTGATATTTTGATTTAGGTGATTTACTGACTTCGCTTTTTGTAGGGTTCACTACCAGGTGTGAGCATCTCACATTAGAGAACTTACCCACAATGACGCCAGGTCTTCGATTCATCTCCATGATGTACTGATGACCCCCCTTGTGTGTGCTTTTCCCCACCGTCTCATGGTTAGGTGTCATCTGAGACTGTACCAGGTACGTCCCGCGCGTTCCCTGAGAGACCCCATGCAAACCAGACCCCACAAAATCCTTAGGATACTTTGCCTGAAAGAACGGAGAAGGCAGCTTTTTCTTCCACATGTAAGTGTGATGTATACAGTGTTCAAACTCTGTCAAAGCTCTAATCAGAACCTCGCCATCCACGCCCCTTCAATAAAAGAAATAAAACCTTGTATAAATATTTGGATTTTTTTTTTTTTTTGTCTTGTTATAGTTGAAAAAACAATTCTAAGATAAAAGCTTTTTTTTTTTACGATGATCAGAGAATTATGTTCACCAAACAATCTTAGGGGTGTGCAATATAGACATTTTTTTTTCTGGGATTTTATCTATAAAGTTAATCAGACGAGATTTTACTGAGTGTGTTATGCTACAGGACTGCAGTGGATAGTTGACTCTTAAAATTTTTGATATTCTTCATATTCTGTGTGGTCAGTTCAAAGCAATGATAGAAATGTATATATTCCAACCGACTTTTACTCTTTTATTACTCTCATTATCGACAAAATTCATCTTTGCAATGCAGAGGACACACAGAAGCTGCATCTGAAGTGGCATTCAGATGTATTTATACATTGTTTAATGCAAGACATGTATGCATTTAACCTGCAGTTACAAATGTTTTGATATTTTAATCCTAAAACAATGAATACTGATATTTGCAAATATTTAAAACGTATATTTTAAATGTGAAACTAAAACCACCAGTAGGCTTCATAAGCTGCTTATTAAGTGAGTCATTTTGAATGAACTGATTCATTTAAACGGTTGATTCATTCAGGAACAATACACCGTCATGTTGTTCAGACACCAAACACTACTTCTTCTTTTTTTTTTTTTTTATGAAATAGAGCTAAAATTGGCATTATTATGTCTAAAACGCAAGTCTATTGATATTAACTTCTTGTTTAGTGAAGTGTTTGTGGAAAAAAATGGCACTCTTCATGTGATATTGATTAACTATATGAAATTATATAAATATTAGCATTTTCTGCACTCATCTTGAATTATGGGAGCATTCTGCATTTAACTCCTCTTATAATCTGTATGATAAATTAATCACTTTTGTTGTTTATGGGGGAATTCACTAGTTTCAGTCGCCTGGTTTTTCAATAAAACTATAATAATAATGTATACACTACCATTAAGAAGTTTGGGGTCAGTGAGAATAATACTTTTATTAAAAATGCTGTTCTTTTGAACTTTTATTCATCAAATAATGTAAAACATGTATCATAGTTTCCATAAAATCTGGTTCAACATTGAAAATAATAAGAAAAAAAAATATTGAGCAGCAAATCAACATATTAGAATTATTTCTGAAGGATCATGTGACACTGACGACTGGAGTAATGATGCTGAAAATCCAGCTTTGCCATTACAGGAATAAATTACATATTTATTTAAAACAGAACACATTTTAAACTGTATTAATATTTCACAATATTACTCATTTTTCCCACTGTATTTTTAGTCAAACAAATTCAGGATAGGTCAGCTTTAGAGACTTCTTTAAAAAAGAAAAAATAATCTTACTGACCCCAAACTTTTGGACAGTATGTATTGTATGAGAAATAAATGCTTGAATATCAAGTACATTCATTTATCAGATTTACATATTTGCTTTTTTCCATTTGGCTACATGAGTTTTTCTGCATTTCCCGGCATACATTACTGATCTGATCCTGGGCCTTCCTCAGTCTCTGAAGCTCTGGAGTATCCAAGACAAATTTGAGGCCCCGGCCCTTACTCTGTTCAAAATCCTTCCTGTACTTGACCTGTAAAACAAGAAAACCAGGAAGTTGGTACGTGTTCTGAGTACTTTTAAGTGCCTTCCTGATTGGTTGCTAGGGAGTCCTGTATGGTTGTTTCTAGTCCAGATTTGAGCTTATCTTTTTTATCCCAAACACAAAATATGAGCAATATTAAATGCAATTTTGCAAGTACATAAAATATATTTTAACAGCTTGCTGACCTATCTTTTTAAGAAAATTTTTTTTTTTTTTCTGTCATAATGCCAGGATTAGGCCCCAGTATGGACTTGGCAGCATCTTTGGGCTGCCAGGTGGAGAAACTGAGGGGATCGGTCAGGGCACCACGGAGTAGACAGCTGCCTTGCTTTTCCCAGTGCTGACCTCAAAGTATCACACCCAGTGCCTCCCTGGCAGCCGAGTGATCGCCTCATCCCTTTGAATTGTCTCTACCAATAACAACAAATAACATTATTCTACCCTAGATATGCCTCCTTCACATTTCGACCAGTATTTTCAAAATATATTTTTTAACGTGTAATAATGTGAAAGTGAACAAGAGATCTTACCTGACTTTGGAGCTCGCTTTGCTGTCTCAGTCGTAGGTTCTCAGGGGTGTCTGTCACAATTGTAAAGGTCTGTTTTGGATAGTGTCTTTTTGGAGAAAGGAAAGCGAGTCATTATGGGTTTTTGGACTCTACCGTACTCATGTTCTATCAAATAAATACAATCCAGGTTATTAACAATCATTTATTTCATGTAGCCTGTTTTCAACACCTCCCATTTAACAGCAAATTACCAGTGTATATGAACATGTAATTCATTAATAAACTAGTATTTTTTAAGGCAATAACATACGCGTTGCAGTAGGGCTTCTTCTCATATCCCTTATAGTTGTTCATGTTGAGAGTCATTTTACACACCTCACAATGGAAGCATCCTTTGTGCCAATACTGAAAAACGTAGAGAGCACATAAAACTCAATCCAGGAGAGAAGCACTTTATCCAGAAGCATATATACATTTTTAGTTCTAATGAAGAGAACATACCTTGTCCAGGCAGTTCACTTTCTCTGTTGCGTAGACAATTTTCCCACAGCGCGCGCAATGAGGATTCATTTTTAAGCTGTTTCGATGGACCGGGGAAATAGCATAACTTCTCCTATCACTCCGATAATCCACTAACAAGTAAAATATCTCAGATATGTCAGACTTGCTACAGCGTGCGGTGACTTGATGTCGCAGAGCTTTAAAGTGCGTGGCTCGCGAGTGTTTATCAGCGTGCTGCTGCTCTCACAGTGAGAGAACTGGAGCAAAGATGCGTGAGATTTCACCAAACATCACCCACTGAGACTGTTGGAGGAGCAATCAAACACTGGCCGCGGGGATTTGGCTTTTCTGTAGCTACATGCTCAAAGAGCCAAAAAGAGCTAAACAAATTGGTCAAAATAAAGAATCAGGTTTTGTACGGTGTGACGCGTTTTATTTCGTCTTTATGGTGTTTTGTTAGGTCTGACAGCATGGTGTGCTTTATGTTTGTAAATCTGTTTTGGTTTCTAAGAGATGCTGTTTGTTTAGTTTCTCCCCTCAAACATAAAACCTAGGCTAAAGAGGCATGAATAGCATCTCGGTAATATTTCTTAATTTATACTAGGATGAGTAGCGGTATGACGTGGTTAAGAATAATGTCATCATAATGCCTAAAGAGGGCAGTAAAACACCGAAAGATGCGCCTTTGAGAGCATGTTAGAAGTAGTGTTTATTACCTTCTGAATGTAAAAGGCGAGCGATTAAGACGGAGGGGACGGTATTAATATCTAGAAAGTACATATGCCAAACGATTTCAGTTTAGACCTTCTGTGTGTGTGTGTGTTTTGCATCATTTTTAACTTACGGTTACACTTGCAATGTGAATGTATCATACAAAAGTTAAAAAAAAAAATCATTTACTAATGCCATTTCAAAAATCCCCTAGGCGCCATCAGGTTAATTTATTCTGTGAGCAATAGTGTCCGATAACAAGATTAGCGAGATAATTCTGTGATCTTAACATGTCTGCCCCCATGAGGCGTCCCGCTCCATAAAACGTTTATTAGGATGTCTTCACCACATAGGAGTGTACAGCATATTTCTCATTAGTGCTATTAATTCGTGTAAAATCTAGGTCTATTTATAAACAAAAATGTAACTTTAATACGGAACATGGTTTTAAATCTAATTAAATGTAGGCTGATTAAATGTGCTCTTCCAAACATTTTCGAAGGCCTGTGACTATATCTGCATGAAATACAAAGTATCCTAAAAAAAATAACATGCATATTAAAGGTTTTAGGTATATTTGTATTATAATCCTACAATAATTTTGATTATCCAGCTACGCTTTATGGAATTAATTGGTTTTACGTCCTCGGCGACATTTCTTCTGCGTGGATTCGTTTTTGTTTTTGCACAGGGTACCGTTAGACTGCTGATTTCTTGTTTTCAGACAGCTTTATTTATTTTTATCGTTGAAGACTGAGCCTAAAAAGCTTATATTACTGACCAAAAACCAAATCGAGATGAGTGAACCATTAGGACTTCTTGGATTTCATTGTGCTGTTGCCGTGTCAACCCGAGGGTGGCGCCAGACCAAACGCAGTACGTGAAACACAAGATTTATGTGTCAGCGTGCTGAGCTGAGCTAAAGCAGAGCTGTCAGAGAGACAGTGAACCCTGCTCCAGCTGCTGCATACAGCACATCCGCAGTGGATGGGCTCAGATGCCCTCTCTGCGTCGGGCTTGACTTCAGCTAGAGAGTAGTTGTTACCTTTTTAGTATTTTGCCTGTTTTTTTTGTTAGTTTCGTTCGCACTGAGAGATTTGCAAGTGGTCGACCATAATAACGCTTGTTAACGGGGTTTCGCCGTGATTTAAATAAGGCGACACACCTTTTTATAACGGGGTGGTGTAAAATCTCTGCATTCTGAATTTGTGCATCTATTTACTTTTTATGACATTTCATGATGAACACGGATATTATTCGTTGGAGCCTCTGGGATGCTTTGCCGGGCGGGCTTAAGATTTAGTTTGCAAAGCTGTGTGTGTGAATGAGTTGGTAGCGCACACATCCAGCCAACTGTAACCTTCAAGCTAACGTCAATGACAGCTAGCAGTTAGCTGGTGGGAGTTGGTGGATAGCGGGCTTTCTGAGAGTTTTTCATCGCTCGTCAGCTGCGCGTTTGCAGAGGGATGCGTGAACGCGATGCATTAAATAACGAAAGGGACAAATTGCATGTCGAGATCCGGCGGGGCGCTGCTGATTCCGAACAGCTCGTGTCAAGACCTCGCCACAGAGAGGGATTTCATTCATCCGAGCCTGCTCGCTAAACATGGCCTCTGCAGCCAGCAACCTCGCTGCATCCATCGCCAGGAAAACCAAAACCAAGAAGAAACATTTCGTGTCTCAGAAGGTGAAGCTGTTTCGGGCCAGTGACCCGCTGCTCAGCGTCTTGATGTGGGGAGTGAACCACTCGGTAAGGGTCCAGTTTTCTTACAGGTTTATAACAGCTGCGATGCTCAGCGTGAGCGGATTGAGGGCACGTGCGACAGTTTTCCTGCGGCTTCTTGATCCCTCGTTAAACTGTAGCGTTTCCTTCTTTCTAGACTCGAAACATCGACGCGAGCTATTTGTCCTCGCGTGACACGATCAATAATCGATGCAAAACATGGCACTTCAGTTTTAAACAGGCAACATTTAAACTTGTTTTCATTTATATGTATTGACATGTATGTTAAATCTAAGAACAAAAGCAGATATTTAATGTAGGCTACTAGTAAAATTAGAATATAATTTTTTGATTCTTTATATAGCTTTAAAAACATTTTTAACATTATTATTCCTTAATAGTTATTCAAATCAAATTCAGCTTTCATTCCGAAGGTCCTTACATATTTCACCTGTTATGAGCTCACACAGACTCTATACTGTTATAAACGATTGTGCCATAATATGATCAACTCTCTCACTTGAATTGTAAATAAATTAAGATTTTTAGGTCATTTAAGTGGGTTAGGTCCTAGTTGTAAAACCAGCAAGACAAAATGGCTACTTTAAAATGTGTGATATGCATATTGTTATCATAGCATTAACATATTATATTATCACTACATCTGATGGTGGTGAAAATTCAACAGATGGTGCTGAAATTCAGTTTCAAAGCATCCTGTGGTGTCAGCTGATTAATTCTTTGACGTGAATGCTTGGTTTGTAAATATTTGTATTTCATTTGACACATTATTTATATATCTGCTGGTGTTGATCCATATTGAGTAACAGGAAAGGGAAAACATAAAAGCAAGATATTACCATCAAATGTTGGTGAATAATTGTGATAAATCTGAACGAATCCTTCAAAAGAATTTCTTGAAAACGAAATGTCTGTTTTTCAGTTATGTGACATGTTTTGTCCCGGTCCTCAAGAATCAGTGAAATGATTGTGTCAGCAAGCACAGTGAGTGTTAGCTCAGATGAGAGGCTCTGGCACACAGTCGTGATTGTTGGAGACGCTGAATGAATAACTATACAGACTGCTGTACAGACCGCATTGATATTCCTGATCTCTCATCCTTCGCCAGCACTTAATGCCTCAAGAATGCTCTTTTATTTCTCATTTACCTAGTGAACTCATAATAAACAGATTTTTATATTTATGACCTTTTCTATTCTCTTATTTCTAATAATTCATTCCAAGAAAAGTGTTATTTTTTCCCTATTATTAACTCCAACTGTAGGACTAAATATGTGTGTGCGTGTGTGTGTGTGTGTGTGTGTTTCAAACCTGAAACAACATGACACGTTTAAAGAGAGCTTCTCCTGTGGGAATGGAAGATTTCCAGGTATCTGACAAACCTTTAATTGGTCTCCTGGGAATCTGAACACCAGTGTCTGGGAGCCTTGTGTTGCTCTTGTAATGCACATGTATTGAGAAGATGCATTAAAACCATTATTTGTAACCTTTGTGTTGTGTGGAGGTGCAAACTCTACGGTAAAATAATTATTCATTTATACATTGAACTCGAGATAATTGTTTTTGTGTACTCTGTAGGACTCGCAGATACTACTGGAAAAAAATCTAAATTTCATTTACGTCTTTTTGTTAGTTTATTAATTTTATGGCATCATTTGAATACCATAGAATCATGTGGCAATGTCACAATATCCAGAAAATGATAATTGGATAATGATGATGTTCATAATCATATTTATTATGTTGGTAGGAACCAAGTCAGAATTGGTTTGTAGGCCAATTAAAGCTGCAGTAGGTAACTTTTGTAAAAATATATTTTTTTACATATTTGTAAAACCTGTCATTATGTCCTGACAGCAGAATATGAGACAGATAATCTGTGAAAAAAATCAAGCTCCTCTGGCTCCTCCCAGTGCTCCTATTGCCATTTGCAGAAATACACCGCTCCCAGTAAGAAACAACCAATCAGAGCTGCGGTCCGTAACTTTGTTTGTGTTCAAAATGTAGAAAAATTTATATAATAAGGGAGTACACCATGAATCCATTTTCCAAACCGTGTTTTTAGCTTGTCCTGAATCACTAGGGTGCACCTATAATAAGTGTTTATATTCGGACTATTTTAGATTGCTTCGGGGGTACCGCGGCGGAGTAACCCAGTACCTTTGTGATTCTTCATAGACATAAACAGAGAGAAGTAGTTCCGGCTACGATGTTCTTCCGCAAGACGCAAGCAGTTCTGTTTATTAACCGCTAGAGCGTCAAAAGTTCCCTACCGCAGCTTTAACCAATTCGTTAAAATAATACTTTTATCTAGGAATCTTGTAGACCCTGATATCTGATATTAAGACTTTGTAGGCCATTGTGCTGAGTTAATTATCTGTAAATTAACTTGCAACATCCAGTGTTTAAGGGCAAACAGTTTCAGGCAGTACAAAAAAAATATATATATACGGTAAAATACTGGAAGCTGTGGTGGTTGCCAGAATTGTATGTAAAAAAAAAAAAAAAAATATATATATATATATATATATATATATATATATATACGGTAGAAGCATTTTAGGTTTTACAGACTTTACTTAAATTCACAGTAATAAAATGATTCATAAAAAAATCGGTTCGGTAGTTCGAAAACTTATGGTTAACCAATAAATAGGTTTTTACTGTAGCATTTTTGCAGTCTTTTACGGTTAAAATCGTGATCATTTTTACAGTGTATTATTTGAGTGACTTCATGCTTCACTAACTCATAGTATGTACTGTAGTATATGAGTCTCCGACTGAATGTTTAAGTCTAAGCGAGTGAAATTTGGTGCAAGAGTTGTGTCATCTGTCAACATCTGTGAGTGTTTGATTAGGACGGAATACTTTACAAATCGAGCTCCTCTGAGTATAGAAAAACACAAGCCAGCATCCCAGGTTTGAAATGGAGAGGTTGTGTGAATGGCCTTTTTATTTATTTTCTCATCAGGCCTAGAGCCTGGCTGTGTGTGGTGTGTGTGAATATATAAAGACATAGATTGTCAATTTTTGGCATGAACTCCATCTTGAAAGTCATTGTGTGCTTGAGTAGGATAACATCACTAAACCCCAAGATGAATCAGTGTTGCCTGCAGGTTTATGCTCCCAAACATCATTAGCACATTCTTCCCATCCATCCTTCGTGTTTCAATTTACTGATGCTGAGATCTTTCGTCCTCATAAATGTAGTGTTCATGAACATTGCGTTTAGCCTATTTTTATAATTTAGGCCAATACAACCCCTCCTCTGAGCACATATATATATATCCAACAATGTCCTGCGTATGCATGATGCCTGTCTATGTGTTTCATACTTCTTTACGATTCATCTCTTCTCTCTCATCTAATCCACACCCCTCCTTTCCTCTTCTCCCCTTTTAGATGTTTTATCCTCTCATTCAGCACTGAGTCAGATGAGCTTTTTCATGTTGATTATGTAAGAGTCTTGGAGGTATAACTTAAGTCTGAGGTGAAGGACATAAAGGCTTCTTCCATTTAATTTGTAGTAGAGCTGTGTTATGTAAAGCGGCTGATAAGCCGTATGTGCTGAGATATTAGTCTGTTGAGAAAACAGGTTTTAGTAATGGAATTATTTTCGCTCTGATTTGAAATGCAATAAAAAGAAGTATGAAATCACTTGTAATGTTAATGGCTCACATGTTCTAGTGTGGCTTTCAGAAAACACGTGGCCTACTCTGCCAGAAAAGCCTCTGGTTGCTTGCTTGATTAATCTCAATGGCTTTATCCAAATGAAATTGTATGTTGATTATATAACTGACTGTAAAGGGGTGGGGGTCAAGATCCACTACGCCATTTACTATCTATATGTGCATGTAATTATATCAACACACTTTGGCCGCACTACTTATATTTATCAAGTCACAGTTCTTATTACCAATTTTATTTTGTTATTAGCATTAATTGTAAAATGATAATGCATACACTGCTTTCAAGCAGAATATTTAGTTTTAAATGCTTAATGTTACTTTTATTTATATTGGTGCAGGGCAACAATTAATCGCATCCAAAATAAAAGTTGTGTACACAATATGTATGTGTGTACTGTGTATATTTATTATGTATCGGTTGACCACTAATATAATAGTATTTATTTATGAAACAATTTTATTAATTATATATTCAAATATATATTTAAATATTATAGACTTAAAATATTTTGTCATTAAATTAATAATATAATTTTAATATATCTTTAAATATATATATATGTTATATCTAACATACATGTATATTTTATCAATTAATATAAAAAAGTATAATTATGTATTATAAAAATTTAATATATTTTTCTATGTATTATTTGTTAATATTGCATATTTATAGTTTTTTCTAACAAAAAGAGAAAATATAATTATTATTCAATTTTATAATTAAATTCATACTAAGAAATTCAAAACAGTTTTACTCTGAATCGCATGGGACATACATTGTGTGTGTGAGTTTGCGTCAGACAGGCTCAGGCTGGTTGACCGTGAGTTTGTCCTTTCCCATTTTCAGCTGCTGCTGTTCCATTGCTGCTCTCAGTGAACTCGCTGCCCTCACCCCCAGTTTTTCTTTATTATCTCTTTGTAGATGACTGTTTGGCTTTGTTTTAAATCACAAAGCATGACCTTCTTTACTGAAATGCTTCTTAATCATCAAGAGGACACCCCCTTATGCAGCAGGGACAGATGGAGGCACAGGAAGATGCACAGAAATAACTCTCTGCATACACACAACACGTCATTGTGTGTGTGTGTGTGTGTGTGTGTGTGGTGTGTTCATATGATGGAAAAGGAGTGTCAAAATAGCCAGGTTGGATTCCAGCATGTTTGACAAACGGATGTGTACACCAAAATCTGGTTATGCTTAGATAAGTAGGCACCTTTCTCAGTCAGTCAATTGACTTGAGGTCATGCATGTGCTATTGCCCATGAAAGACCACTTGTCGTGTACTGAATTATTTAAAACAATATAAAAGGAAGTGGACAGTCCAGCCAATAAGTAATGCTTACTCTGTTGGCACAGACGGCTCTGCTTTTCACTGCTGCTGCTGTTAGTGAAAGGAAGTTGTTTCTTGGCAGCGGTCCATCAGTGCAGCACATTTTGAGGAATGGCCCCTGTACGATAGCAGATAGTTCTCGGTAAATAAGAAAAGGCTCTGATTTATTCATTTGGAGCAGGTCCAGAAGTCTCCTGTATAACAGATATAAAGCTTTTTTAGAAATGCTTCAGCCGTTCGAATTATTTAGTAATCTGGCATTATTGAATCATTTTCTCCCTGTTACTTTCTTCCAGATAAATGAACTCAGTCACATCCAGATTCCTGTTATGCTGATGCCTGATGACTTTAAAGCCAACTCAAAGATCAAGGTGGACAACCACCTCTTCAACAAGTAAGAAAGACAGACTCCAGACTTTTTTTTTTTTACTTTGTCTGATAATTTTGCTATGTATATGTTCATTGCTTTGCTTTTGTTAGTTATCAGCTTTTGCACCTTTTTCTACTTCCAAAGAGAGAACATGCCAAGCCATTTCAAGTTTAAGGAGTACTGTCCTCTAGTCTTCCGCAATCTGAGAGAGCGGTTCTCCATTGATGATCAGGAATATCAGGTACATAAGTGCTTAAATAAGTGGTCAAGTGCTTCTCGTGGACACAGAAAAATGTTGTCAGTGCTGTTCTTTATCAGTGCTTTATTAGGAAATAGTTTAGCAACTTAACAGCTACATGACATTTCTCACAAGCGAGGCAAAGCCACTGCTGTTCTTGAAACAGATTAACTTACAGTTTTGCTATTATTAGAGACGATGCTGCTGAACACTGTTGAGAGACGAACAAACTCAAGCAATTTACATACTCTTAATCTGTCTCTCTCTCTATAATTACTTCATTATTAACTACATATGTCTGTTATCAACAGCTCAAGCCACTGTTACTCCGGTCTAAAATCACGTTTTGGAATTAGCAACAGAGGTGTGGGTTGAAATGCGTAAGAAGTTAAATACACATGAGCATTTTAAGGACTAACAAATGTCTTGAAATACATATGAACGATATCTGAGGTGTAACCGTAGTATAAGCAGAATAAGTGAATTATTAGAAAATAATGCTTCGCTTGGTTTGGCCATTTGCCAGCATTGACAAGTTAAAGCTGGATATTTGAATAAATATTTGATCAGAAGGGTAAAAATGATAAAATAGTGCTGTAAGATCACATTTATTTGAATTAATTTAATTTAATTTTCTAGAAAGAGGGATTGAAGTTATGTGAAGCATGTGTGAAATACCTGCACTTGCTCATCTCTCTCTTTCTATAAACAATTAAGCTTTAGTTACTTGAGTTACTTGTGTTTAGTTACTTCAAAAACAGTGCTTTTACCTCCTTGTGGCTGAGAAATATAATGTAGCGATACAGTTTCAAAGCTATTTTATTAATGAAAGTCATGGGCACGGCTGACCACAAGTTGAATGTTTTAGTATGTGCACAATATGATCTCCTTGTAAATAACCCTCTGTTATTTGAATTAATTTCCAGGATTTATATATTATTCTTGTATTATTTAATTCTGTCCTTGCTTAATATTAGTTATGTGTTTGTTATATTTTGGAAAGTTACTTTGCACACTTTTAGTTATTTTAACGGATAGATACCATTATTGTGAAAGGTGGCTTGTCAGAAATGCTCAGAGCCCGCTTATGCTTATCAAACTATAGACAGCCAATTACAGACAGGTCTGACTCGGCTCGGTGTTCATCTTCAGTTCTCTCTTCACAGCAGTGCAGTCAGTGTACTGTTTGAGTACATGAATTATATTGGTTTGTTTTAACTCAGAGGGAGTGTCAGCCACATTTAAAAAGTTAACAGCTTAAGTAATTTGTGGATTAATGCGTATTAGAGATGCGAACCATTTAAAACGATTCAGTTCGATTTGGTGAACTGAATGATTCGTTCGCGAACCGGATATCCAGACTGCTTTGTTTTGAACTCTCTCTCACAACAGACACGGAAGAGAAGACAATGCTGAATAAAGTCGTTGTTTTTGCTATTTTTGGACCAAAATGTATTTTCAATGTTTCAAAAAATTCTAACTGACCCTCTGATGTCACATGGACTACTTTGATGATGTTTTTCTTACCTTTCTGGACATGGACAGTATACCATACACACAGCTTCAATGGAGGGACTGAGAGCTCTCGGACTAAATCTAAAATATCTTAAACGGTGTTCAGAAGATACATGGAGGTTTTACGGGTTTGAAACAACATGAGGGTAAGTTATTAATTACATAAATTTGCTATCTGGGTGAACTAAGCCTTTAAAGGGATACTCGACCCCAAAATGAAAATCTTGTCATTAATCACTTACCCCCATGTCGTTCCAAACCCATAATAGCTTTGTTCATCTTCGGAAGACAATTTAAGATATTTTAGATTAAAACTCGGAGGCTTGTGACTGTCCCATTGACTGCCAAGTAAATTACACTGTCAAGGTCCAGGAAAGTATGAAAGACATATCTTATCTTAAAATATCTTAAATTGTGTTTCATCAGTCAAAGCATCTCTATCTCCATGTTATTCAGCTGTAGTGATATCTGGTGCATTTGTACATATACGGGATTTCCTGGGTCTCACTTGTGAAGCAGACATTACAGTATGTGAGTGCTAGGGTTTACCCTGCTCCATAATTCTCACAATGTCTCATTTTGGGTAAAAACAGAAAAATATTACTAAAGTACCTTTTAACACATTAACTTAACTTCTTAGTTTTTCAGCAAACTACTTTTTTACTCTTACTTGAGTCATATTATTGTTCACTACTGTTACTGACTTGATATTGTAAAAAAAAAAACTCACATTGCTATATTTAGTTTTTCTGCAATATATTGTGATATGGAAAAACAAATCACCAGATGACTTGAATAGCTCTTTTTGAAATAAATTATCAATGATTGAGCTTATTTCGTAGGTGAGTGAAACAGCATAGGAAATAAACATATTGCAAGCATAGATAAATATTATAGAACATACAAATTAAAAGATTAGAAGATACAAATTAGTTATTAATTAATTATTAGTTATTAATTTCAGAAATTTTATGTCAGCATGAAGTATAGAAATATACTTACTGAGAAAAATGGTGACGTGTTCAATACTTATTTTACCCGCTGTGCGTGCCATTTCAGACACAAATAGACATATAAGTGAATGGAAATCAGTGTTCACATGCATTAACGTGGCTCTCACCATGTCTACACGGGCATCCCGTGATGCGTGATGTGACAAAATACTATAGAGCCCAATATAACGAGTGATGCTGTCTCACTACACTGAATGCGGCGTGACACGACAAATCCCCGACAGTAAACTGATGCCTCGTTCTAATTATGATGTACTGACACAGTTCAAATGATTTGCAAGGGTCACTATATAATGATTAGTATACTAAACATTGCACATCCTGCAATGTGACTATTGCGTATGCGCACATCTTTTCAGTCTGTTCACACATCGACTGCAAATTTGTCATGTCCAATATAATATTTTCTGCCTCATCCTTCAGTAAGACTCTTTGCAATGTCTACAGTGCACCTTGACACATTCACCCTGAGATGGTCCGCACAAGCTGTTGAGACCCTGTGCATGTGAAGTTTAAGGTCTTCAAGTAACTTTCACAGCTGGAATCTGTCAGTTGTTGTTGATTCAATGTTGAAAATCGTTGAAACCACATTTAATTCTAAATGGTCGTGAAAAGGTTAACAAAATATGTATAAATGAACAATGATATTTAGTTGTAGACAAAACATTGAAAATCTATATGAAAAGTAAGATGTTGAAATATCAATGTTGATTTAATTTCTAAAATTGAAATGGTTATTTAACTTTGATCCATTAACCTGTGAATCAATGTCGATTACTCATGATGTGACCTCTTTAAAATGAAGCATTGTGTTTCTCGGTTCATATGTAGAAGTTTTATAAGTAAACTGCAATAATATCAGGTTTTTTATTTCTACAGCCGTCATTAGATTTTTCATGCTCAGATCAATTTAAATGCCATATGCTGAAAATACTGTATTGAATTTGGCCCATCTCCCAGAATACTTCAGTACTACACTTACACTACCGTTGACCCAGCACAGGGACTGTAGAAATCAGCATTTACATTTCATTGAAGTGAAAGTGCCAATTTTTTATGCATTTGTGGTTGAATGTTTCAAGGTGACTTCAGTAAAGAATCTTCAAATCAATAAACACAACTGATATTAAAATCAAGAAGAGATGTTCACAACTGGTGGGTCATCATAACCCAAAAATACTGCCTTATGTGGCCTGTTCTGAGATAGGGACAGCAGTGAGGAAAAAAACAATGCTAATGCAGCTAACCAAGAAATTAATAGTAAAATAGGCTTCTAATAATCATGAGAAAATGCTAGTATAGACGGTTTCAACGGCATCAACATAAACAAACGTTAATGCGCGTGAGCGCTTTTGTGGACCTAACTTAACTTCCGGTAGACTCCAAATAGAATCAATAACAACAGCCAAGTCCCTCTAGAGTAGATATTTTTTGATAACAAACAAAATGTGTTTTCTGTGTGGATCAGGCGGACTTAATGAAAATGCTAATTCATTCTTTGCCAGCAGGAGATGTTTTAAAGCATAGACATAAAGTGCGAGAAATAGAGGTTTCCCCAGTAACAGCTGTAAACGAAGCAGAGCTACGCTCACACGCTGCTTTATCACGCATATAACATGCAAGTCTTCCTTCAGAAATACAGCGATATAAAAACACCCGTACTTTGTTTTGATATTTAAACATAAATGTAAGGAATTATTATTATTAAACGTGCAGTACGTTACGTAACGTTACTTTACTCATGTTTATTTAACGAAGCCTTTTTCAAAATCGATCAGTTTTAAAATTGTGGTGAGTCTCCAAAAATAAATAATTGTATGGGAAACACATCCCGCAGCACAGCCACCTGAGCCCAACTTCAGTCTACTCATCACCTTGCCTTTAACTGCGTTTGTAGATGGCACCGCAGCCAGACCGATATACACAACACAGACCGGAAGTTAACTTAGGTCCAGGCGCGTGCGCCCGATGAAACCGTCTATATGTCCAAAAGCATGTATAAGGTCAAAAATAACTTAAATAATTTTGCATATTGTTCAGCCAATGCAGTTCAATTGTATTACTAATAGATTATTATCTCAGATCGATTTGTTGATAACCTTGACAGTTTGAACAGTTCTTGGTATTCAGATCTGGAATCCTAAAGCAAAACCAATGGAGAACCACTGATTTACTAAATAATTTTTCATCAGAAATTTATGACAGCTTTTAACATCTTGAAAGTGAATCCCGCTCAGTACAACTGCAACACAGAGTGTGTCTATTGCAGTGAACGGCAGAGACCTTGCATTTTTGGCAGCTATACTAAAGATGGCATCCAAAGCACAGGCAGTAACGCAGCTGTGCTTTTGCTGCTTGAATAATGCCATTTTAAGGCAAACCCACTGACTCCTGTCTTTCTGCACAGGGCACTAACTGCCACACGTTCTTTCTCATTTTTCCCATTGCCATAGAAGAGGATGCTTTGCCACCCAAATGAGCAAAATCAGTTTGTGATGAGGTTCAATAAAAGAGGCACCCAGACAGTGCAGTCTGGCATTCCAGGCTGCCTGCAAACTGCAGTCTAGGAGAAGTGCCAGTAGCTTCTCACCGATTTATTGAAGCTGTTTAGTGCAAGCCTGGCAGTGTCAAATCCTTCACTGTTCTTTCCTCCCATGGCAGAACTCTCTGACACGCAGGGCCCCAATTCCCAGTGACGCTCAGGGCCGTAGTGGAGCTCGTTTCCACACTTCGTACAACAAGAGGTATGTCATCAAGATCATCACCAGCGAGGACGTGGCCGAGATGCACAACATTTTGAAAAAGTACCACCAGGTAAAGGGAAGCATCTATTTCTTTGTTAAAATAATCCTACGAGGAGTCTCACAAGCTTTGAAGTGAATCTTTTCTTTTTTTATTGGCTCAATGTAGTATATAGTCGAGTGCCATGGAAACACGCTGCTCCCTCAGTTTCTGGGTATGTATCGCCTCACAGTGGATGGAGATGAGACCTACATGATCGTCACTCGTAACGTCTTCAGTCACCGGCTGCCTGTTTACAAAAAATATGACCTGAAGGTGAGTAATTGTAGTTTGAAGAGCCTGTCTTGTCTTTGGTATAATGAAAATGAATGGATGGGGGTATCATGAAATCAGTCCATAAAACATATGCTATTTCAATGCATACAATAGTTTTATATCACTGTTCGCAGAAAAACATGAAATCCACCCTAGTTTTCCCTGGTACGTTCGTGTCTCATGTTCATGTGATGTCTGATTCATGAACAAATCTTGAATTGTTTGAAATGTGTCATTGAAGCAAGTTAAATAACTTCTGAAAAGATTGTTCTATAGAATAAAAATAAAAAAGTCATGGTTTAATGAGAATAAATGTTTGTTTGTTTTTTATGATGACTTTATGTACTTTTTTAGGGATCCACAGTGGCAAGAGAGGCTAGCGACAAAGAAAAGGTAAACTCTCCCTCATTTTTCTTTTTTATTATTATATGTAAAAGGAATAGAATTTTGGAAAAGGGGTGAACTTCTGTGCTTCAGTTTGTTATTACATTAGAAAATGAACTGCATGTCTGAACTGAATGTATTATTGCATGTCCGAGTTTGGAAATGATGTGTAAGGAAACAAACATTATATTCACAATTATAACATCATTTTCCTTTCCATGTGTGTTGTCTATTAATAAACTCTCCAATAAAATTCTCCTGTGTGAAAGATCCCATTTTCTACTCCATTCCTTGGAAAAAAATACTCTCTGTGCTCCTTTTCTGTTCAGTGTTTGCTTTATTTAATTTGCTTCATAGTGTGGGAAACTGCACTTCATAGTCCAGGGGTATTATTTAATTTATTTAAGTAATGGTCCTGAGAAGAATGAAGGTAATTGGATTAATTTAAACCCAAGAACCCTAGTGTCTCTGTATACTGTGATACTCTATTGTTTTACAGTGTAATTTAAGTGTACTGATCTCTGGATGTAAAGAGATGGTAACAGAAACCATTGTAAATAATAGATCAGAGATTGAGTACTTGTCTTCAGGAAGCATTGGACTTGTTGGATTACACGTTTTTCATTGATTTACTGTGGAAACTATATAAAAACATTCTGTCCATTAATAAAAGGCTAATGAGTTGCAGTTTATACTTGTGTACAGGATTCTCTCACATAAGGCAAACCTGATCTTGTGTTGTTTCATAGCTGTGTACAAATGGAGGGCATGGGAATGATTTGCATGTCTATATCTATATATATATATATAGTTTTTTCTATATGCATGTTAGTCTTTCTGGCATGATAAATTGTTTCTTTGATTACTTCCTCCTCCATTGAGATTTTATATCTACATTCTAATGCTGTATATGATACTCTCAAAAATAGCAAATATTAACTGATGTGTATTTGTAATTATGTGTCATATACAGACTAGATTTGTTGTCATTCACTGTATTTGATGAAATATTTCCTTTACTTCTCAAGTGTGATTTCCTTAAAAGGGATAGTTCTCCCAAAATGAAAAGTTGATCCAAACCAGTATGAATTTCTTTCTTCTGGTAAACACTAAAGAAGATATTGTGAAGAATGCAGGTATCCACGAAGTTTCTGGTACCCACTGACTTCCATTTTTTCCATACCTTGGAAGTCAGTGGAGATTAAAAGCTGTTTGGATACCAACATACTTCAGAATATCTCCTTTTGTGTTCAGCAGAAGAAAGAAGCTCCTAAAGGTTTGGAACATTTTCATTGAGTGAACTATCCCGTTAACATTCTCCCGAGATATTTTGTGTCTTCACTTGTTTACTGTACAACAGGCATGTTATCAGTCAACTTTATATCACAGTGTACATTTTCATTTGATGCATTTATGTGGGATATTTCCATCTTTTTCATTCTTCCATTTCCTTCTGAAGGCTTTACGTCTTTGTTTTATGAAATAAAGTAAAAATTACTAAGAAAACAAGTCCTCAAAGTTATCTAGACTGCTCTCGTCTCACACCTCCACACATTGATTTGTGGGTGAAGCTGCTTGCATCTGACGCTCCTTTTCCCTGCAGCCACGTCCACCTGAGGAGGCTCCGTCCAAATCACGCATGAGCCAAAAGCTACAAACCATCCGGATTGCCACACGCTTTTACTGCGCCATAAGACACGTAAGGACACGACAGCAAAGAACTGTCCCATATTGCTCTGTGTTCTTCTTCAACATGCTTTACCCCGCATTTTGCCTCAGGAAATCACCGTTCCCTCTGGATCCCACGAGGGACTGTAAACCCGAGCCCAGGGCTGGTGCTTTAAGTTGTTCCAGAAATAAGCAGTGACTTCTTCTTCGACAGTCTCTTATGGAATTTGGGAAAAGAACTGGAATACTAGTGTGTCAGCATTTAAGTGTTCTGCTGAGCCATAGTATACCTTCATATGTCCATCTGCATGTTCTGTTAGTTAGGATTGAAGTCTCATTCTGTGGCTCAAGAATCAATTCAAATTTTCATTAAATGTTAAATCATAAAAGGTCAAAACACATATATATACAGTGGGGATCGAAAGTTTGGGCACCCCTTGCAGAATCTGTGAAAATATGAGTAATCTTCAAAAAATAATAGAGATCATACTAAATGCATGTTATATTTTATTTAGTACTGTCCTGAGTAATATATTGTGCATAAAAGATATTAACATTTATTCCACAAGACAAAAAAAAAATGCTGAAATTATTAAAATAACCCCACTCAAAAGTTTGGGAACCCTTGGTTCTTAGTACTGTGTTCTGTTACCTGATGATCCTTGACTGTCTTTCTGTTTTGTGATGGTTGTGCATGAGTCCCTTGTTTGTTCTGAACAGTTAAACTGAGCAGCGTTCTTCAGAAAAATCTTTAAGGTCCTGCAGATTCTTCAGTTTTCCAGCATCTTTGCATATTTGACCCCTTTCCAGCAGTGACTGTATGATTTTGAGATACATCTTTTCAGACTGAGGACATTTGAGGGACTCAAACACAACTATTTAAAAAGATTCAAACATTCACTGATGCTCCAGAAGGAAACAAGATGCATTAAGAGCTGGGGGTGAAAACTTTTGGAATTTGAAGATCAAGGTAAATTGTACTTAATTTGTGTACCGGGAAACATACAAGTATCTTCTGTTGCTTACGAAGGGCAGAACTAAATGGAAAAAAAATATATTTCAACAAAATAAGACAAATTTGGCCATCTTCATTGTGTTCAAAAGTTTTCACCCCCAGCTCTTAATGCATCTTGTTTCCTTCTGGAGCATCAGTGAATGTTTGAATCTTTTTAAATGGTTGTGTTTGAGTCCCTTAATTGTCCTTAGTGTGAAAAGATGTATCTCAAAATCATACAGTCACTGCTGGAAAGGGGTCAAATATGCAAAGATGCTGGAAAACTGAAGAATCTACAGGACCTTAAAGATTTTTCTGAAGAACGCTGCTCAGTTTAACTGTTCAGAACAAACAAGGGACTCATGCACAACCATCACAAAACAGAAAGCCAGTCAAGGATCATCAGGTAACAGAACACAGTACTAAGAACCAAGGGTTCCCAAACTTTTGAGTGGGGTTATTTTAATAATTTCAGCATTTTTTTTTTGTCTTGTGGAATAAATGTTAATATCTTTTATGCACAATATATTACTCAGGACAGTACTAAATAAAATATAACATGCATTTAGTATGATCTCTCTTATTTTTTGAAAATCACTCATATTTTCACAGATTCTGCAAAGGGTGCCCAAACTTTCGATCCCCACTGTATATATATATATATATATATATATATATCCAGTGTTATTTTTAACCACATTTACAATATGAACAGAAACTATTAAAGCTTTCTAAGTATCATCTTTTGTGTTCCACGGAAAAAGGAATGCCATACAGATTTGAAACTATGTGAGAGCAAATGGCGACCACAATTTTATTCTATTTTATTTATTTATTTTGGTGAACTATCCCCTATCTTGACTCTAGCTGTAGGCTTTAGTTTGGAATGGCTGATGTTTCTGGAAGTAGGCATTTAGGAAATAACCCTTGGTTTAATCATTGTAATTATTTGAATGCTGTAATTGTCTGTTGGCTCAAATCGTGAAATCTAAATCACCCCCTGTTGCTCTGAGTGTCCACAGGAGGCCGTCTGCTTTATATTACACTCCACTGCTTCTGGGATCCGCTATTTTTAAGCTCACTCAGTGAATTCTCAGATGAGACTAGTCTCAGAAAAGACTATTTTTTTAGATGGTGAATTTTAGTGAGATGTAACAGAAAGTTGACAAAAACAAAAAAACAAAAAATACATCATTAAATGTTTGGATTTTGTAGTTAATGAGGAAGTAAATGTGAATTGTGTTAATTCTTTGATACTAGCAGCACCAAATACAACTGCACCTATAATGCATTTTATTTATTTATTTATTGCTGCTGCTGAACCATCGTTTGCCATTTCATTTGGTGCTGCAAATGCCACAGAAATGACATCACCTTTCGTTTTGTTCTATATGTAAAAATATTTATATATAAATTCATTTATTATTTCTGTCAAAATGTTCATTTTTGAGTCTATTAACAAATCCAAACAGTCTGAGTTTATATATGAGACCCTGGACCACAAAACCAGTCACAAGGATCACATTTTCAATTTATACATAAATAAGCTTTCCATTGATTTATGGTTTATTAGGATCGAACAATATCTGGCCGAGATACAACTATTTGAAAATCTGGAATCTGAAGGTGCAAAAAAAAAAATCTAAATCACCTTTGAAGTTGTCCAAAGGAAGTTCTTAGCAATGCATATTACTAATCAAAAATTTAGTTTTAATATATTTGCAGTAGGGAATTTACTAAATATCTTCATGGAACATAATCTTTACCTGGCATAAAAGAAAAATCAATAATTTTGAGCCAAACAGTGTATATTTTGGCTATTGCTATATATATTGCTATACCCCAGCGACTTAAGACTGGATTTGTGGTCCAGGGTCACAAATGTCAATGACATTCTGTTCAATTGCTGCGTAAACTGAAAGTTTAAATGTACACATGTTGCTCCTGATGAACTTTTAACACTATTTCCCAATGTGAACAACAGACCAAGGAGCTTCCAACTTACAAAGACAATGACTTCATCAATGACGGCCAGAAAATCTACATAGATGAGGAGAACAAGAAAATGTTCCTGGAGAAACTGAAGAATGACGCAGAGGTCTGTGTGCCTTATCCTTCATGTTCATTACTGCTTTCGTCCTGTTCATTTGCTTTGTTTAGTGTAATTGGCCCATTAAACTCTTATCTAAACACTCATTCGTCCTAATCACCCCTCTGCGTCATTAAACTGTGTCTAATTAAAAAAGACAATGTTTCATGCTTAATCCCTTGGAAAATGTGTTTCTAGTTCCTGGCCCAGCTGAAGCTGATGGACTACAGTCTCCTGGTGGGGATCCATGATGTGGAGCGAGGGGAGCAGGAACAGCCCGAAGAGGAGAGTGAAGACAACGACGCTGGAGAAGAGGAGGGGACGGAGAGCGACGGAGGGGCCACTGGCTCCCCACCAGACAGTCCCAGTAACACACTAGACAGCAATAGACCTCTGGGCCCCGGAGAGTTTGATCCCGCCATTGATGTATATGCCATCAAGAGCCATGAAAGTGAGTGGTTTTCCAGCTAGAATTCAGTTAACCAGAGTTGCTAGGGTGTTGCTAGATGGTTTTAGACTGTTAGGGTGTTGCTTATTTGCCCACTAAATCTCTTCTGATTTTCTTCTTCCTAGATATAGTATGAGAGCCATTTTCAATGTATTTTTTGCCTGTTTTATCGTTCACCGGACCAAAATTGTTAGTCAGATTACTTAAAAAAAACTAACAGTACACTTTTTATTTGAGGTGTCATGTCTGTAGCACAAATAATACTGAACAAGTAACTCACTGAATTATATTTGTAATTACAGTTTTGAAAAATCATTGTACACTGGGGAGGAAAAAAAATATGTTACAATGAACAGTATAGAGAGACACACCATATCTTAAATGAAGCTATATTTACATTATAATGTGGAATATTGCACATTCAGTGCTTAGAAATGTAGTGTTATATTTTATCAGTTATTGCTTAATTTAATATTTTTTACCAAGTCAGGTCAATAGTTAATTTTTTCCTTGCCCTGACACACAATCTTTTATATATATATATATATATATATATATATATATATATATATATATATATATATATATATATATATATATATATATATATATATATATATATATATATATATATATATATATATATATATACTAGAAAAATGTAATCAGTAAATTGTTGTATTTTAGTTAACACTTTACAATAAGGTTCCATAAACTAACAAATGAAAAATACTTATTAGGTATTTAATAATCTTAATGTTGATTCCAATGTTTACTAACACGTTATTCAATTCAAAAGTTGTATCTATTAATGTTCTTTAATGGATCTGGGATAACATGGGCTAACAGTAAACAGTTGTTTTTGTATTAAAGTTAACAAAGATTAATAAATACTGTAACAGTGTATTGCACATTGTTAGTTAATGCATTAAATATAGTTAACAAATTGAACCTTATTGTATTTTGTCTTTACAAAAAGACTTTACAAACAGCTGTATTGCAACTTCAAAATTTTGTAAATGTTTACACGCATATATATATATATATATATATGTGTGTGTGTGTGTGTGTGTGTGTGTGTGTATATATATATATATATATATATATATATATATATATATATATATATATATATATATATGCACACACATATATACAAACTGGAATTATATATTAATTAAATGTTCTCTTTGCTTCTTTACAAAAAAAATTAATACAATTTTAAACGATCTTGGAATTCTACAGCTGTAATGCAACTTTTATAAATGCTTTTTTATATTTCCTAGAAATAGTCATTCATTAAATGTTACATTTTCCAGTTTTTTTTTCATTACAAAAATGAAATATGCAACAAGCTAAAAAAAAATGTACACAGCTGTAAAGCAACTCATAAATTAATAAACGTACTTCTGCTGGAAAATGATGAATAACATTACTGAGTACTGACTGATTTGTAGTTTTTAACACGTCACTAATGCTTTCAAGACTGTCATAAGTCATTTTTGCACATTTTTATAGCTTTATCCAGATGTTATCCAGCTAGATTTGTGACAAATCAACAGTATTTGCAACAACAATCTTGAATGCATTCCAGAAAACCAATCATTTCAAAGCCATGCATGGCATATAAAAGGATGCACAAGGTCAGTAGATTAAATATAAGTTAAATATTCAGTGGCAGCGCTGCACTGGGGCAAAAAGCAATTCACAGTTCTGTCTCACTTTATTACATTTCTATCTTGCTTAAAATCAGTAGCGCATTCTACCTTTCAGATGCTCCCAAAAAAGAAATCTACTTCATGGCAGTGATTGACATTCTCACTCCATATGATGCCAAGAAGAAAGCAGCCCACGCAGCTAAGACGGTCAAACATGGGGTGAGAGTCCAATATGTCATAAACAGTGCTAGTATTAAATAAATAGAAATCGACACTTTTTTTTTGCTCTTTCTTTCTCCAGGCAGGGGCTGAGATCTCAACGGTCAACCCCGAGCAATACTCAAAGCGGTTTTATGATTTCATCACCACCATTCTGTCCTAACTGCTGCCTGAGGCTGAGCAACAGGTGGTCACATATGAGCTCATATCCTGGGAGAGGTTTTCCAGTGGTTAACAGATCCAGTGTCACTCTCCCACTTGTCACATGATCACGTCGGAGTTGTTTTGTTTACAATTCGTTTACTTTTTCTCCTCTGTTCGGTAGGTTTGTGGCTCCATGTGGTTGATAAGGCATACATGTGATATAGTCATGCATATATAGCGTTGAAGCGTTCTGTACCTTTGTGTTAGATATTGTTGATTGAGAAACTGAGTGATGTTTATTGTGCCCAGCTACGTGGTATGATTATCATACTGGAACTCTCAAAGCTGCTTATATATTTATTGTGGAGAAAAATTCGTTGTTCTCAAAGGAATAGTTCACCCCAAAATTTGACTTGACTTGCTGAAAATGTACTCACCCTCAGACCTTCCAAGATGTAAATGAATTAGTTTCTTCATATGAACTGATTAGGAGAAATGCCTCACCAGTGGATCCTCTGCAGTGAATGAATGGGTGCCGTCAGAATGAGAGCTGATAGTAATCCACACAACTCCAGCTGATCGATTAATGTCTTGTGAAACAAAAAGATGCATTAAAACAAATTCATCAGTGCATTTTTTTTATCATGTTTGGACTCTTTTTCTGACGGCACCCATTCACTCCAAAGGATCCGTTGGAGAGGAAGTGATGCAATGCTAAATTTCTCCAAATCTGTTTTGATGAGGAAACAGACTCATCTTCTTGCATGGCCTGAGACAGAGTGCATTTTCATCAAATTGCATGTTTTAATTTTTAAGAGAACTATTCCTTTAATTTAAAAAAGTCCAATAAATAACTCAAATATATATCAAAATATATATTTTAAGTTTAGCCCTGAACAAATATGACCAGAGTCAGAATTAAAATAAACTGGAACATATAATTGAAAAAGTGTTTATTGCACTATCGCTCTTTAGCTGCAGGCAAATCTGTTTGTAACATTGGAAAAGAATGCAACTTCAGGATCAATTACTGCAATTATAGTTAAGATCCAATCATTAAATTGGATTTTAGATGATCTGCCTGTTGTGCATTGTAAAGTCTTGCACAGGAGCTTAATATTTGCAACTGGCTCCGATAATAAAGTTAAGTATAATGCCACTGTTTTTGCACATGATGTAATGCACCAAAACGTTTATGCAAATGATTCCAGTTTTACCACTGCCTCGCAGAGGGTCATGCAATAGTAGCGATTCGTAGAATGTGTTAAGCACCTAATGGGTTACCACTTTTGTATCCCTAGTAAAAGAACAAAACATTGTCTGTTTTATGTTGTTTAGCTCTCGATTAGAGAACATCATATGAAAATGAAGCATATTTTGTATCTCCCTTTTTTTACAACAATATTTAGCAAGTTTACAGTGGGCCGTTCTCTTGAGAATGCAGTTGTGCTGGCGCTATATAGATGCTTGAATCTGCGTATAGTGTTTCAGCTGCACTGTAAAGAGCGAGAGAATGCTGCCTCTTTCTGTTGATATCTCTCTCTCTCTCTCATCATTGTCGAAACTTTGTGTGATCCCAGAGACCTTTAGTATTATAAAAGTATATAGATATTGTGATATGTCTTCTTCTGAAATATCGTTTGCAAAGTAATCCTAAATATTCCACTCTATGTGTTGACATATATACACTGTGCGAGGGTGTGCCTTTTTTACTCTGAATTATTTAATTTTGTATTTGAATAATTTTTTTAAAAGAGACGTTTGAAAAATGTTATTTTCTAAAAAGGGAAAGGTGAATGGGACGAACCCTAAGGTGGTTTTGCTGTTCCTGTGTAGATGTGTAAATATGCAGGTGTATTACGTGTTTGCAATATTATGTCAATGTTGCAGTCCTAACGGTACAAAAACGTAAAATTTTCCTGAAATGGTTAACCTGATTAATTTGCTTAATTTACTCATTTGATTCCTACATTGTTGTTATAATTGAAGTTGTTTCACAGGCTCGATGTGTTGCTGTATTTGGATTTCTATCCTATCAATTACTAATTAGATAATAAGCAATGTCAGTTTTTGTTTTAAGACAGTTTCCAGTGGAAGAGGCGAGAGGCTTCATGAACACACAGTGATGACTTTGATGTCAGTACAGCACGTGAATCTCAAGGAAGCCACTTCTTTGAGCTTTTGGCGGAAATGACTTCACTTTGTCTCTCATTGTATAGAGTTATGATCTCATGTGTTGTAATTTGTAAAAACATGATTCCATGTTGATGATGCAGTGTGAGTTTGATACTGTAATGTTTGAGGAAGAGAAAAAATGCGTTGAAGTTAATGTGAGCCCTTTTAAATATATTATCGGTTGTCAGTCTACTTGTCATAACTGTTATATACGTCATGAAAGTGTGCAGCTCTTGTGTGTATGTGCTGTAGGCCTAAATTATTTAAAAGCACTCTGTCCCATAAGCATTGCTCAATAAAATGATGCATTGCTCCGCTTGATTAATGGTTGTAATATTTATGTATTATGGCAAAATCTTACTTTCAAAAGAAAGACCATTAAAAAATATAAAGTGCTTCACCTAAAAGGTTTACATTTCGATGTGTTCATCACTAAACCTATGGATAGCCAAAATAATGGTTGATCAAATTTAAATTTAGCTGTTTTATATATATATATATATATATATAATTGGATCAGATTTTATTTGAGTTTCAGAATATAATGAATAATCTCAAAGGCAACAATTTTAAATATAGTGATGATCAAAGCATGGTGTGACAATTAAAAAAAAAAAAAAAAAATA
Organism: Carassius gibelio; assembly: GCF_023724105.1. Taxonomy (NCBI): domain Eukaryota; kingdom Metazoa; phylum Chordata; class Actinopteri; order Cypriniformes; family Cyprinidae; genus Carassius; species Carassius gibelio. The sequence goes on along the minus strand of NC_068397.1, from coordinate 15,557,625 downwards.
TATATATATATATATATATATATATATATATATATAGGCTATATATATAATGCCTAATATTACTATACATATCTTAACCTAACCTGTAATTACAGTGTATTTTGTAAAGGTGCGTTACATGCTTACAACCAGAAGAGGGCGCATCGTGCTGCACTGAAGTTACATGACAATTAAGGCCAGAGTCCACAAAACCGTATTTATTTTCGGCATGGTAATTTTTAATTAACCTTTTTGTATTAATATGAAAGGTTTTGAGCAATAATTTCTATAACTTGCCTTTGAGTGTCCTTCATTAATCAAGAAGAGCCTTTGAACTGCTCCGCTAAAAATTATTCTTCATACATGTTTGCGATACATTTGTGCTTCCATATGGTACTTCTGTTTAGTTTGAAACCATTATTAGGTTGAACCAGCTATTTTTCCAAAATCAGTATTGTCTTTAACTGAAAAGGCAAACCCCAAAAGGAACCCCACTTGAGCTCAACTAGCTACTCCAGAATAAATCGGTCCATGTTCAAACTGAGACACTTCACCTCGGCTTTGCATCGCCACAGACATAAACCACAGAAATCTTTAAAGCGATGAATTAGCAATGAAAAAAACCGGTTCGGTTTATTTATTTTTATACAAATATAAGTCTTAAGATTTAAAACTGTTTTTAATACATTATTTATCACCACCGGAAGCAGCTACTGCTGCTAATAGGGCTCCTAATTTACGAGATTATTCAAGCATGCTCTTAGGACAATAGCCTAATAATAGTCTATTAATGCAGTATTAAACGCTGTATTTATTCAGAGATCATTGGTTGGTCCTATTGATTTAGCTCAAATTATTGCGATTAACGCAATAATTACAGTGGGCCTAAGAATTTGATTTAAAATAGGAAAGCGAAGGCTAACTGCACTATACTAGATTTCTTAATATTTGTACATTTTCAGTGATCTGACACGGACAAGAGAGGCGACCAAACTCTGGGCTATTAGCAACTATTAGGGCTGGACATAGCTAGACCTTTATCAAATCTTTAACCTACTTTAAGCAGTCAAAGCAAAAGTTGGCTATAGCAAAAGCCGTTGCTAACCATCCTTAGTCTTCTATGTATTTATGCATTTATTTTAGTCTTTAACGGAATAGTCATCTATAAACTTGTTTGTGGTTTGCACCCACACGGTCACTAAAGGACGTTTGATGTTTGAACTTTGGGTTCACAGTATATGGATTATGCTATCATATCTACTGATCACAGAAAGAGACTTCCTGCTCTGAACTGTAAAAATTACGAAAGAACACTGTTCAGTTCATGAGAGCATCATACGGCTATTATCCCACAAATGAAAAATGTCGCAGTTTGGACCATTAAAATTTATTTTTGATTATTTATATTTGTACAGTTAACATAAAGTTGGTTAAGATGAAATAAGAACCGAATTAAGTCAAGGTCAAAATAGATTCTTGTCGAAGAATAGGCCTATCGTAAACAACCTATCTAATGGTGGTTTTGTTTCATCAAGGCCACACAATGTTCAGTAATAAAAAAAGGTAAAATGTTTATTTAGACAAATGTTTCATATTGTACAACAGTAAATGATACATTGGCTTTAACAAAAATCCGCTGAACAGAAATTTGAAGCAAGAAAATACATCGGAGTAATTTATCTATCCTCACGTGATAACAAACCGAAAAAGAAAGAAAAATGTTAGCCTACTTCTCAACTTGGTCAGCGTGTAGGCATACGTAGCAGATTTTTTTGTAATTTTTTTTTTTTTGACACTTTCTGGGTTTATCCAAAACAATACTGACGTTGAATTTCTGCCCTTTATAAATTTGGTTTGGTATTACACATTTCACCCGAATAAAATCAATACAGTCTGCATAATCAAAACATTGCGCGTGCCTCCTCCATGTGTTTTATTGAAGACTTGATGGATAAGGAAATTATTTATATACATTGATGTTCTAATCTAAAATGAACAAGACAGAGTTTATAAAAACACCTAAATACATTCTCCTTCTTGCTGAGTTTCCCTCCAGTACTCTTCACAATATTAGTTATGCCATAGTAATTAATACAAAATATAACACAATGCTGTGTTACAAAGTTTTCACACGTGGCGACAAAACAAATATTTAAAAATGATATAAAAAATTGAAGAGGTGGTTTATAAAGAAAGCATATACATCACAGCTCTGTTTGCAAGGGGTTGATGGCTTTGGCATCCATAAGCAAGTTACCCAAGAGAGTTGGAGCCATTATGAGAAGTTTTGCAGACTTTGCTGCTGAAAGCACTTTGGCCGTTTTGGCCCACTTTGGCAGAGACTCCGTTAATGGTGGAGATTTGGGGGAAGCTGGGATGTGAAGACTGAACAGGAGTGCTTGGGCTAGGCAGAGTGGAGGATGTGGATGGGGCGGCAGCAGCAGTTGGGCTGTTTGGTTTGTCACTGCAGGAATCACTTTCTATATCAGGCCTTCTGCCTCCGCTCATATCATCCCTTGGGCTGCTCAACTTCATTTTTTTGCAACCAGGTCGAACTCTGTACTTCAATGGCAAGGGCCCGTTCTGGAAAATATCAAACATGTTATTATCTTTGCAATTGGACTAAAATATAATAGCGGAGTTTAATGTGTTGAATATATCAGATTTAATACTCCTACCCTTCTCCATGTGTAGATATAAGCAATATCCATAAGAGTATAATAATCTTTCAAAGGCTCATCTTCATACATAACTTCAATCTGAAAGTAAAAAAAAAAAAAAAAAAGAATGTGACGTGAAATTCAACCAAGTGACGAAAAATCTTATCTTATATTAACGAATTCTTCAAAAGTGCAAAATGTGTGCTTTTGCATCGGAAAGACAGCCACAAGTAAAACAAACAAATTTAGAGAGAAGATTACCTGAAAGGTACATGGTATATCCATTTTACTTCTGAGAAATTTTCTGAGATGCATTACTGTCATAGCTGCAGGGCATTGTAAGTAGCGCTTTACATTCAGCTAGAAAAATGAGATAATTACAAAAATTCAGCAAGTAGTCCAATATAACCCTTTAAAACTGACTTCATGAGACAAGTTCTAAAATATTTGATCTATTCAGAAATGAATTACCTCTTTTGTGGTTTCTTTTTCTTCTCCATCTTTACTGTCAATCCTGATCATTTTAAGAGAAAACAATAAATACAATGTCTAACTACAAAACTTTAAAATTCCCATCTGAAGTAGCCTGCTATTAACATGCTTTTTACTAAAGTTTTATTTCATTATTCATTGACAAGCAACATGAAAGAATGATAATGAAAATTACCCTCCACAAGGAGCTTACACTGAACTGAACCTACTTGTTCTGATCAAAAAACTCAATGGACAGACTGATGATCTCATCATCAGCAATGATTCTCTTGTCTTCATCTGCCACTTCTCCTCTGTCCTCATTTGAACCATTAGTAACTGAAGGACAGAGAAATAATTACAACTACATTTTTTAAAAAAAGAGTGCTTATTAATTAAAATATCACAATAATTGTCTTAACATTTTACCATCAACTGGATGCTCCGCATAGAAATCTCTCCTTCGTTTCATCTCATCTGAGTAACAAAGGCGCAATGATTACTGATTAAATCACTACTGATCAAAGCTATTTTTAACAGACAAATAATTAATAAACATAATTAAAATGCACACTTATCTTACTTTTGAACAGACCAGGCACCAGCTTATAAACAATGTCCTGAAGGGTCTTATCTGACCTGAAATGAAGAACCATTTTTGAGTATTTTTTGATGCACAGATATGTAAAGCTTTAATGTATTTTGTGGATGAAAAAGCAACATGGACATTTATTAAAAGTATTTCAAAAATATAAAAAAATAGGCTATTTGAATTCAAATAGGCTATGGTATTCCCAAGCCATAGCTACCTGATATTGAGGAGAGGTTTTGTTTTATGAACTTGGACATCACAAATTGGACAATATTTGCTGGTCTCCAAATACCTCACAATGCACATTTTGCAGACTGTGAAAACAACAGACGACAAATGACAAACCGGGTCAAAAGACAGCCCAGTTTGAACGCCCACCAAAGAAACGCTTTAACGGTAAATAAGATCACAATAATAGAGATTATGACAGACTTACATGAATGCAAACATTCGACAATTGTGGTCGCATCAATGAAGTATCCTCCACATAAAACGCACATCAAATGAGGATTTAGCTCCGTTATCTTGATTCTCGTTGTTCGGTGCATTGTCATGAGATTTCGCAAACCTGATGAGAAAAAAAAGACATTAATTAATATTTACAGTCACATTAGAAAAATATAAAGTCGGGTTATTAAGGTTAAATAGTCCACTTTAAGGCTACTTGAAGCGGACACAATTGCGACAAAGCCGAACAAAACACATCTAACATTAGGCTCTTTAACGTGTAATCCGTTAATAGGCTACTATACTGACAACTCAAATGAACTAGTGTTATTCTAAATTCACTACGCCTTCGGTTAAACTCGTTGGCGCTTCAGGACAAAGTCCAAGCACAAGTGAAAACGGTTTTCTTTGATTTGCGCGGTTCGTACAGGTGAGAGTGAAGCCCGATGCCCACACGTACAGTTGCTATGACGACGGGTTGTAATTGGCGTTGTGCCAGTCGAAACGGAACCGCATACCTCAGATCCGCAGACGGACCGGATCACTACAAATGACCATAAATTCAACCAATTAGCGGTAAAACGCCACCACTTCCTTTCGACAACGGTGTTTCTCTCTAAAAAGCATGCGGCTAACTTGAACGTGGCTGCCATTTTGATACAGAAAGCCCCGTGTCCAAGCGAGTTCTCTCGCATGAGGCTGCGACCTGAGCACCACACACTGTTGTTTACGAAGCGGTCAGTAGCCTAATGTCACCTGTTAAACACGTCGTACGACCATCATTTCAGCACGCTTCGCTTTCAAATGTGAAAGAGAAAACAAAGTGCTCTTCCCTGCCTTGCCGACGTCTTCAATGAGGAACAGTCAACGGAAGCTCGAGAGCTCGTATCTGTGATCCCGCTGTCTCTCGACTGCGACATCAGTGTGTGTGTGTAACGTTAATTCAGCGCAACATTTTCAAATATCAATATCCTGTAAGAGCTAATGTTCACTTATGCACCTTTCTCAGTGAAGTGCTCTGAATTCAACGCATTGCCGTCTAATAAAAGTAGACTCTACATTTGACACAGTCCAACCATAATGTTTTTTGCTCAGTTATTGAGAAATATGTTCGAGAGACCAATATAAAAGACATAGCCCAGAATAATATAATAAAATAACCCAATAGCGTTCTAATAACGAACTTAGGCTACCATTAAAAAAGTGCAGCACAAAGCACTGCTTTTCAGTGAGTGAAAAAAAAATATTCAAAATACTCGTAATAAAAGGGGGTGGGGGGGTGGGGGTTATGTAGCCTTTTTTCCCTTCTTTATTAAGTAGGCTAACAACTGTCGGTATTAATTAAGTTAGACTGATTTTTTCATAGGCTAAGTGAATTTGTTGATCAGTGGATAACGGAAACAAGCTGGCCAAGTTTCCAGCAGAGGCGGAACAAACAGGTGTGTTTTGGTTTGAAACTGGCCTCAAGAAAGTCATTTCTCAAGCTTGTCCGATAATGAAAGCTCATAAGACCAATCTATGTGGCTTAGTAATAATATTCAGATTACACTATGATTCGTATCTGATAGCACATTAAACACTCTGGAAACGGAACTGTTTCTGTAAAGGAAGAAGAGGTCTAGGTCAAGGAAATTACTGCAGTTACTGTAAATCTGTCAATTTCGCGTATAAGCTACTGCAGTTATAAGAGTCATATCTTGACATTCGCGACTACTATGATGCGTATTCTTCCTTTTATTGTTAGAAAGATGATTGCAAGCAAGCATTTTATGAATTGAAAAAGAAACATTTGCGGTGTGGCAAAACGTTTTAAATATATAGCCTATAAGATTAATTAATAAATCAGTGAGGCACGGAGTGGTGGAAAGGTCATAGGGGAAAAACAAAAGAGAAGTTTTATCAACCGATGACTGTATTTACATAAGGCCTAATTTCTTGGATGGAGTTATCAACAATATTTTTATTAACTAGCAGGGGTGAGTTTCATATTCATTTGACAACTGACTGATTAATAAAGACAATATGTATATATCAGACTAACGAAAAAAAAAATCAAATCTTACAATTAGGACTCTTGTCCTACTTTGACCAAAAAAAAAAAAGGTTCTTCTCAGTCTGACGTGTCCTGGTCCAACCCAGTCTCAGAGCAGTTGCATTGAATCGAGACAGTTTGTGTTATTTTTAAAAGCTAAATACAAAATTGCAAGAGCCAAGTTAGGCTACATTCAGTGACAAATAAACAATTAAGGAGCAAGCTCGAAAACATATTTAAAATATGCTGTAAGTTAACAGCCTCAAAACAAAGTTCTGGTTTCGTGTAGATCAGCCTAGAAGGAGGTACCCGCGCACGCACAGGAATTTAAGTTAATAAAATTAATCGACGATGTTAAAACACGGTAAAATTAATTTTCCCCGAATATACAATCTCTAGACTACTCAACTCTATAAAATAAGAGACCTAATGTGTGATTTTCGATCGTGGAGAAATGGATGAAAGTGGTCACCCGTTAACACCTGCCCAACTCGCCTGTTCTTCAGCGCGCGCCGAGTTTAAGATTAAAAACAACACATGGAAAGAACATACACATTTCTGTTTTACAAAGATGACATACTCATCAACATATAGGCTATAATGTGTTACAGTATGTCACTGGTTGCGTTTTATAAGAAATGTGACAAAACTGAAATGAAATTCGTAGCTACGTATGAGAAACACTCAACCTATAGCTACAAGAGGCAACATTGTTACTCTCTTGTCTCCCAACAGAGAAGAGAAAAGAAAAGAAAAGCACATTAAAGCGCACATACCCAGTATATTTCGCGATGGTTTCTTAGCTTTGTTGTGGTAGACAATGAAACTTGAGAGTCGTTCAGCAAAAAATGAATGCTACCGAAGCGGCCATCTTGGAATGAGCTGCAGACGCTGTCAATGGCTCTAACGTTTCTCCGCCGTGCTCATTGTGGCCTTTTTGCGCAATTGCACATAGGTTAACGTAGCTCACTCTTCGCCGACACTTTCCGATTTGATTTACAGATAAATCCACAGATCCCGGTCATAGATGGGAAATACCAGAGGCACAGTTGTGCTGCACGGCGATCTGAAAAACACAGTGCCTGATGGTTCAGTGCAAACTGACACGGTCCCCAAAATGGCTTAGTTCGACCGCCCCACTCCACCACGTGATCTCATTCCTTGCGGGTAGCCTGGGAATTAGTAGTGGGGATATCATCAATAGGGTACCCCTCTGACGGATGTCTTTGTCAAACATCACCACTTCTGAAGATGAAAATCCCAAGCCTCGCAGTTTGGTCGGAATGATTCGTGGACTATAAACTTTTAGAAAAGCAGTATTTATCATTATTTTCACAAAAATCGCATTTAGTGCTAAATTCCCAAATGCAGAACAAGCAGAAGGGTTATTTTGAATAAGTCAGAATTAGGCTGCATTTTAAAATGGAACAAAGTTAGGCAAACAGAATAAGGAAAGACGCTCTAAATGCTTTCTCTATCTTTCAACGCTGATTTCTTAGAAAGTAAGATTTACATTTTATTGGCCAACTTGTTTCCAGAGCATTATGCAACTTATGCAGAATATACGCATTGTACTTCGATGACCGTGGGCTACTGCCAGCTATAAATGTAGCCTATATCAACAAGTAAAGCAAGAATTCCAAAAGAATGAATTTTAAAATTCCGAATTTTTGCCGAATTTTTTTTAGACTGTATAGGCCTTAAAATGTACATTTATTGTGCTTTATGGTAAGAGATAACAATCAGTTATCTATAGGATAAAGCAGTTGCTTTTATTCATACTCATTTTCTAAGTGGTTACAGTGAAGAAAAGTTGGGTGGTGAAATTTTACTGTCAGTGCACAGATACATTTAAGATTTGTTTCTAAATGTCATGCCTTATAGAGGCAAATATGTATCCTTTACAGCAATGTTTCGCCAAATACAATATATAGCCTATTTGTCTTCACAGATGTCACATACTTCAACCCTTGTTACAAAATTAACATGTGGCGTTCTAAGCCAAGCCATTTTTAGTAAATTATCATTATAGCTACTTCACTGACCAGTCCCAACTTGAATGTTTGGTTTATGCAGGGTTGTTATTATTATTATTATATTTTAAGGTTAGGGTGTTTACAAACTCCAGAAACCGTTCACAAATTTTTGCATTTACCTTGATGGCGTTCTTCTAGTGAAACAGGTCAAGCTACATATAATTGTTCAGTGATTATAAGATAATCAGTGAAAATGTGTGCGTGCACTCGATCGCTTGTGTGGTAGGTTGGTGTTTTTCCCTGTAGCACTGGACGGTCTCCCCTGTTTAGGGCACTGCGTTCAGCTGCAAACCACACGCGCAGTCTATGACGTCAGCTGCTAATACAGGCACTTCAGCGAAAACAAAGAAGCCCAGCAAGCTGGCGGAAACCCGAAGCACTTTAGCGTTAACCGTACCGGGTTCTGCAAATCCATAAAGCTTCTTCGATTACCATCTACCGTACCAGTTTCACTCGTAATCTATCGCTACAATAGAAACATGCAATTAGCTCCGCGTATGAATCGAATTGGTCAAGGTGTAATACGACAATTGTAGCCTTTTCTCAGAGACTAGTGTCATTTTCTGAAATACACCGTTTATATCTATACCTATTTCTTTATTCCGACTACAGATGTGACTCACCAAACAGGCTGTATCTCAGTCGCCTATCGGGTGTTAATACAGCACGAAATCTTGAGTAATAACTCGAGAGAGACATAGCCTAATGCCCTCCTCTTCCAAAAACTGTAAAGTTATTGACAACTCCATGTCGTCTACGCATCATGGAAAACTACTGCAGTATTTAAAAAATATGTGAAGAATAAACGCTTTCCACGGTTTCGTATTACACAACATTCACTGCGTGAATAAATGTTGACCCGAAACTTACACATCAATAGCCTACATAACCATTTTAAGTGCTATTTTGTCTTGTCGTTTATTCGATCATTCTTAAGACCTTATGAAGACGATGTATTATAACATAGCCTACATAAATGGCAAATAAAAAGAAAAGATCTCTAAAAAATGACCATGAACAGTGACTGCGTTTCTTCTTTTGTCTTACCTATTGGGTTAAACTTTAATTACACTATTGATTATTGATCGTTTACTGATTCCACAAAATTGATTTGTGGACTGAATGGGAGCTGGAGGTCAGGACTTACAGATAGCTACAGCCGCTTTGAGTTTATGTCTAGTTCGGCTGTCTTTGATGGTCTTAATCGAATGATGACGAGTTCATGAATAAACATGAATATTGTTCTATTATAATATTAAGCTATAAGCACACGAATGAAACAACGTGTGGAGAAAAATATCAGTATAGCCTATGCTAATATTACTGGTTTAATCATTCATAGAAATGTAACTTTAAATGTATTGTCGTTTAGACTGTATTAAGTCAATGAGCTTGCTTGCTTTTTTTCCTCGTCTAAAAACAGCACCTAGGCCTATAGCTATATAATAAATATTATCATTTTTTAAATTCCTTTTCGATACTGACATTCTGTTTAGAAAGAAAAAAAATCAAATAGGCTATAATTAATTAGATTTGTTTCATGGGATTGACTAAACGGGGTGGAAAATGGAAGTGCAATCTTCCAAGGGTAAATAGGTACAGAATTAGAAAGTGTAAAAAAAAAAAATTTTTTTATTGTGATGCATTTAAAATATATCACTCACACAAACGCACAAGTAAAATAATATATATTGTAGACCTTACTGACCTACAGATCGCCATAATTAACCACAATATGCTAAGGAAAGCAATCTTGTGAAAATACTTTCTTTTCTTTCTTTTTTATTATTTCCTGTTTATTTAGACCCGGTAAATTTGGCTTTTGCGCTTTACTGATTTACTTAAAATTTTAGGCGGTGGCAAATGCATATTGTATTTAAATTAATAGCCTATAGACTATTTTTTATGTATGCCTTCATTGCAGCAATATTCCAGTGCCTTATTAACTATCAACTGGTTAAACCTCAAGTTGTTATTCTTTGGTTTAATTGCTCACAATTAAAAAAAAAAAAAATTAAAGCACTTTTCCCGTCATATCTTAAGTCCCTAAAGTTGGTCTGTGCCGACTCAAGGACAAGAGTTTAACCAACAAAGAAATTGGCTTGAACGATTTTCAATTAAACTGAAAGGACAATGGGGATGTATTTCCAATAAGGCTAACCCGTGAAACAGACTTAACCAGACTTAACCTCATGAGCTTTTCATTTACAGAAAATTCTTCATCATTTTAAAGTTTTATCAAAAGAACATTAAATAATTAAACGTTTGCATAATTATGTTTGCATAGGCCTGTGTCCTAATACAACCCAATAAAGACCAAATCAAAGATAGAAAACAATTTACATCCGTTAATTAAAAATATACAAATAATATTAATATTAAATATTATAGAAAAATATGACTTTTTTTCCCCAAGATTTGTATTTATTGTAGACCATACCAGTGACAGCAAATGTCTGAGACCACTAAATCTGCTTAGATATTAAATTAATTATTCTGTAGGCCTGCATTTTAACAGTAGATTTGGTTTAGTTAGTCCCTACTTTTAAATAAAGTTTAGGCTAACTGTGAGCTTTCTCTGTCTAGCTATCTCAGAGTTTTGATTGTCTTATCTTTGATTTTCACTCACGTATTTTCTTTGTCACAAATAAAACTTGGTCTAGAAAAACGTTAGTCGATATCATGTAACGAGTCGTGCTTATTACGCCCCCACTGGATTGTTCACTCGAATACAGGCCTATTGCTGCCAGTATGAGAGTTTAAATTAGATTGACTTCTATCTGAACTTCACTGAACAATGCTTGCTGTCGAAAAGAAACGGGACTAGCCCTGGCTGTGATCATCTTTTTAGACTGAGAACAGAGACGGTCGGTGAATAATGGAAAACTGTTTAGGTAACGTCAATGTTGCAGAATTGACCAACGATGAACGGATGTTAGGTTAAGGGAAGTATCCAACAAACAACGACAAAGTAGCAATCTTTATTTTCTTCAATAATAATAATAAAAAATTATCCAGTATGTTCTAAAAGATAGTACGTTTCTACTGATGACATCACTTCTTTTACAAGAGATTAAAACAAAAAAGACAAAATATAGGCTAGATAATGTCATTACAAATGTGGAAAAGGCTGTAACGAGGTCACATCAGTTTATTAATTTGAAAAAAAAAAAAGCTCTCCATACCTCTCTATCATGAAACATAATGCACGTAATACTTGATTTATAGTATCATAAATATAATCGATACCGCTAAAACAGTCCTGAAAGTCCCCTGGTAAGGGTGAATACCATAGCATCATGTCACTACCGAAGCGTTCACGCTTATTGGCTCGCGCCGTGGCGGCTGCATGTGAAACGTGTGTTGCCTACGTAGAGCAGGCTGACTGAGCGATGGGCCCGTTTGAGCCAAAGAACGGGAAGTTATGCTAAATTTGCTTCAAAACCAAGATTGTCCAAAAGGGTAGTAGGTAGTAAACCTTCTCAAGTATATATTTATATATATTAAAAAAAAAAAAAAAACTTTCAGCAATGTCTTTGCCCGAGATCCTTACGTTAGTGTTGTTCTCCGGGCTGATCGGTATTCAGCCTTTGCCAACATTAGCATGGGATGCAGACCTGGAGCTTTTCGACCTAGTGGAGGAAATCCCCCAAACCTTCTATGAGTTCCTGTCGGTTAATCAGGTAAGAGCGATTTGATGTATTTCGCAAATTTGTCACGCGTGCTTTTGACTCGGTCATTCAAACGGTGTCGGTAAATGTGATGTGCACTTAACTTTAACATATAGCAGCGCGCCGAGGTAGATTTATCGCAGGGTCGCCTCCAGTGCGTTTACAGAGATGGCATTCTTATCAAAGCAACTCGAGCCGTTAGCTGAAAAGCCCCACTATGATGTCTCTCGACTCGTGGTAAACGTACTCTGCCTCCCACGGAAGCTGGACGGCGGTGGCCATTGACAAAGAAAGTCCCCGGCTGTGGGCCTGCACAACACTACATGACGTGTCACTACTCCGCTCATAAATGGATGTTTTATAGTTTTGCTGTAATTTCGCTAGTCGGTTGTACGTCATATTTGATGCATCGAAGAGCCCATGCTTTTATAAAAATAACTGCTAACGTTATTCGTACAAATTAGCACTTAGTTAACCTTTTTATATCCTATAGCGTAAACCGTTAGTTCGGCATTTAGGTTTACGTTACATTGAAGAAACTTGCTAGCAATGCATTTCCGAAGAAATGCTAATTCTGTGTTTAAAAAAGACTGTAGCTCCTTTTTTGGAACACGCTAGCTAGTTTCCAGCTAGTCTAAAATGGTTGTCAGCTAGTGCAGACAGGTAAACCAGCTACTGTGCTTTAGAAACCAGCTTAACCATACTGGTATGATCAGCTGGTATCTGGTTGTTGCTAGTCCAAAATAGTCTACCAGTTACAGCTGCCAGTGTGAGTTGCATATTACAGTTGGCAACATTGATAGTATGTTTATTGTAAGAAACTATAAAGGTGACAAGACATTCTGCAGCTGTTTTTTTTTCCCTGTTATTTTATTTAACCTGACTGCAGCAAAGTCTCAGTATAAGCGTTCCTAACTTCCTGTCCGTATTTGCAATGAAATGTTTTTGATGTTCATGTTGTTGATTCTGTTTATAACAGGATGCATCCTCATCTGAGATCAGGAAGGCATATAGAAAGCTCTCTCTTACATTACACCCTGATAAAAACAAAGATGAAAATGCTGAAGACCAGTTTCGAAAGGTAGGTGTTTTGTTAAGCATGAATGAAAGATATCTTTGGCTTAATGTAGGTCATGTTAATTCTTGCTTCTATGAAATATCTTCTCTGTTTACTCTTACTAGTTAGTTGCCATCTACGAAGTCCTCAAGGATGAGGAAAGAAGACAAAGGTGAGGTATTCTCATGATTTGCTTGTGGACTTTTTTTTTTATTGTTTTTTTTTTATTTTTTTTTATCTTAGACCAGCTATTCTCAAGATTTTTGACTTAAAGGCCTACTCACAAATTACTCACTACTTGTTGTCCAACACATTATTTAAAGATGTTTCTGCTATAATTATGGTATTTAAGATTCTGTTTGTTTTTAATAACAAAAAAGCTTAGATTTGTTGTATGTTTGTGTTTATTATTCATTATCATTTAATAATATCAATAATTTAATAATATCATTTATTATCATTTTAAAGTTAATTCTTCAATATAAATAATTTGGGAGCATCCTGTTTAAGCACCACTATCCTAGTATAGCAGTGAAAAGTGTTTCTTAAGCATAAACCTCTTCGAGGTTCTTAAATAGTGATGAAATGTGATCTTTAATAATTTATCAACATTTATTTGCCCTTGAGTAGGTCCCTAATCACAGTTTGTACCAGTGTGACTATGACTGGGGGTCTTTGATCTGAATCTTACAATTGCTTTTAACAAAAGTTTCTTACAACTCTCACAGATATGATGACATCCTGGTTAATGGGCTGCCAGACTGGAGGCAGCCTGTCTTCTACTATCGACGTGTTAGGAAGATGAGTAATGGAGAGTTGGGCTTCCTCCTCTTCCTCATTCTGACAGTGGGTCACTATGCAGTTATATGGTCCATCTACCTTGAGAAGCAGTTGGTAAGTGCTGGATTGTTGTATAGCATAGTTGTGGTTTTGTAATGCTTCTGTATCTCGCCTACTATCATCTTGTTTAGCAGCATGAAAATGTATAGTCTTTGTCCCTACGATAACAGACTGGCATGCAATTCATTTAAGAACTTTGTGCAAGTTTTACTGCAAAATTGTGCTGTGTACTTCATATACTTTTTACAATCCAGCATTTAATTGATCCTAATGAGCGTTCATTGTCACAGTTATAAACATGACAGTTTTCTTCTGTAAGGGGGTTCGGCATCACAGCAGCCAAACTGTTTCCCATTCCGATTCTGTAGGGGTTATGTCTGAGGCTGAGACTAGCTTTTGTAATACTAAATGTACAGTATTCTCTGTGATAGCTGCTACATTTTGATTCTTCTCAGGATGAACTTCTGAGCAGAAAGAAGAGGGAGAAGAAAAAGAAGCAAAGCAATAAGATAACAGATGAGATTAAGTCCTTGACCCAGGACAAAAATGAGAGGTAACCAGGGTTAAAAAGTCTAAGGAACAAGCTCTTTATTATTAACATTATTAATCTGCTTAAGCTTTTGTGTGAAATGAATGAAAAAGTAATGGAGATCTGTTAAGTTTTATTTTGAAACTTTCAAGTGTCATTTATTCCAATTTATTGCGTGTTCCCTACACATTTACATTTTGAGAACTAAGACATACTGTTGCCTTTAAAACAATTGCTTAAATTTGGTTTTAAAAAGATCTTTCAAAAGTTTCTGTACAAAACCTGCAGAAACCATGAATGAAACTTGATTCTTTGTTTTGTTTATTGACATAGTTTTTTTGTTGTAGATCTGACAGGCCACACTGGCATGACATTTTGCCTCTCAAATTAAGCATCTGGTTGTACTATTCAGTGAAGTCTCTCCCTCATATCATACAGGTACTTTTCCACCAGATTTTGTGTTTTGGAGATGCGTTTACAAAATAGACACTCCAAGGCTTAAGCTGTAGCCATGACCATCTCTTGTTTTTAGGATGTGAAGCAGTATTATAAAGATTATAAGGAAATGAAAGTAAAAGAAAAGGAGGAGGCAGAAGCTCTGGCAGAACAGGAAATGCAGCAGAGTAAGATCACGATCACGCACCGTTCTACATTTCGCTCTGACCTCTGCACATATAGCCCCCTGGAGTTGTGATTATGTGACCCTTGATAATACATGTTACTGACTGATTTTGCTTTGCAGAAGAAAAACGGCCCAAGGTGAAGAAACCTAAAGTGGAGTTTCCAGTCTATGAACCCAGTACAAATGCTGCTTTTGTGCCAGTTTATGATCAGGGAACATCTATTGAAGATATTGAGGAACAGATGGATGACTGGTTAGAAGACAAAAAACAGCAGAAGAAGAAAGTAAGTGTTTGTCTCTGCTGAAAGGACACTGATTCAGATTGGAAGTATTGAATTAAGCAATGGATGGTGATGATTGTAGGCTAAAGAGTGGACAGACGAGGATCTCAGCCAGCTCTCTCGCTGCATGGCCAAGTTTCCAGGAGGAACACCGGGCCGGTGGGAGAAGATTGCTCATGAGTTAGGCAGATCAGTGACCGAGGTAAATCTGTAATTAACACAGTTAACTTCTGACTAGTAATTGACCCACAGCAGCTATAATGCTGATTATATATTTGATAGGTGTTTCTGAACTGAATCAACGATGAACTGATTTCAGATGAATAATGATTGTTTACTGTTGTTTTTTTAGAGCTATATTTTTTCAATTATTATTTAAGAAATTTTAAATCATTTGACAATGGATTAAAAAATACATGTGTAAAAGAAACATACTTAAACTTTAGATTACATATAAATATTGAATAAGAATATAATTAAAAATGAAGTAAACACTGTAACCAACAGGGAACTCAGTATTCTGGGAAGTTTGTGTGCACTGGGAATCATATTTTTCAAATAAAGTCAGGGTAACACTCATTTTACATACAGCACACAGAGAAAATTACATGAATATGACAGTGGGCAAATGCAGTATAAATTTGAAATCACGAGTTCAAAGTTTAAAGCATTCAATTCACACGGATTGACCATTACGCAGAGAACACACAATCATGCTGGATATGTATTATAATGAGATAAACATTATAATATACAAGAATGCCTTTCTATTACTAATAGGCCTCATATAAAATCAATCATTATAATACTTTTTATATACATTAATTCCTTTGTTTAACCTGATTATTAGACTTCTATCCATATTAAACAGAACTCTTAATGACAACGACGAACAAGAGAGAGAGTGTGAGCACTGTGTGTTCAGATGCTGCCTCTCTCAGCGCCGTAAAAATAAAAGTCCTCGAACACATCGGCCAAGCAGGAAAACTTATCGGCCAATGTCGACATTTGAAAAATGTCAGTTTAAGAAATTTACTAGAATATTTTTTATTTAATCAGTATTACACATAACATACATAACTAAATCTGTTTTATATGTATACATACATACATACATGTGGATAGTAGCGTTTCCTGAGTTTTGTTCACACAAGAAAAATAAAACCATTTAAAAGTTTGGGTTCAGAAATAATTTTAATAAGCAAGAATCGATTCACTTGATGGAAAAAAAAAAAAAAAAAAGGTGAGATTTCTGTTTAAAATATTTGAAAATTGAACTTTCTTTTCATCAAAGAATCCAGAAAAAAAGTATCATGATTTCCACTAGAATATTAAGCAGCACAATCAGCATGTTAGAGTAATTTCTGAAGGATCATGTAAAATAATGGCTGCTGAAAATTCAGCTTTGTCATTACAGAAATAAATATAAATACAAAAAATGTATATACATTATTTTGTATTTTATTACATTTTACAGTTATTTCAAATTATAAAAATAATTAATAATAATAATATAAAAAATCTGGTATATAGATGTGTGTGAAGTACCACTATAAACAAAAATGCTTTTGGTATACCTTTGCAGGTGACCACAAAGGTGAAGCAAGTCAAAGACTCTGTCACCAATACGTCAGGTAAACTATTTATCAAATATTTTGATATTTCACCTACAGTGTTTGATTTATCACCTACTGTGACGTATTATGGTAGCAGGCATATCTTTCAGAACACTTATCTCTCGCTCCTCCTCTCTCTCTTCTTGTCTGCACGATTTGTCTTTATTTCCAGGGTTGGTGAAGTTTTCTGAGCTGAAGGGTGGTGCAGTGATAGGAAAGAGTTCTAGAGCCGTCACAGTGCCGGACAGTCTGATGACCCAGCGAGAGGAGCCCCTGGAGCAGCAGCCGGAGGATTCAGCAGAGACTGCTGGGGCAGAGGACTGTGAGAACAAAGCGCTCCGAAGACGGACAAAAAAGTCTGTGGTCGGGAGCGCTGGAGCCGGAGCAGTGGAGGAGAGAGTGAAAGGACACCGACAAAGAGACTTCGACCCCACAGCTGTAGAGGATGACAGTGAAGATGAGAAGAAACCATCAGCCTCCAGAGAAAAACCCAGTGCTGCTGAAGATGTCTGGACACAGAACCAGCAGAAGCTCTTGGAGCTGGCCTTACAGCAATACCCACGGGGCTCCACTGAACGCTGGGACAAGATTGCTAAGGTGGTGCCTGGAAAAACCAAGGTGAGCATTCTCCGACAATCATTGGAAAATGTATTCAAATTAACATTTAACTGCATATAAAGGCTGGATTTCATATTAGTTAATGAACGGATTCTTTTTAACCTATTTAGGAGGAGTGCATGTCCCGTTATAAACTGTTGGCGGAGCTGATTCTGAAACGGAAGCAGGCCAAGAGCTGACTCCTGGTCTTCAGTATTTCACCGTACCTCTCACCTGCTTGTTATGTGCCTTAATGCAACCCTACTTCCTGTTGTCAGACTGTGTGCCATGTTCAGTCTGAATCGTCAGCATTAATCATTGGAGAGATCCAAACTGCACATTTAAAGGTTTTATTTATTTTAAAATCTGTTTCAGATTGTAGAAGTATTTTTTGTTTCTCTATGCAACCAGTTCGAGGAGCAGAAGAGATGCATTTACATTTTTTTCCCCCCAGTTTTGAAATATTGTTTTTCGGAAGCACAGTGTGTTGTACAATATGTATTGAGTCCTCGTCTCTCTTGTGGTCATTATTGTGCTTCAGCACATTTTAAAGAGCATGACACTGTTATCCTCATGTGTTGACATTCTGTAGATTTGAATTAAACCAAGTATTTTTTTTCAGTCAGAGATGTTTACACAATGTTGTTGTTCCTGTGTGCAGTAAACACATTTTGATAAGCATTTCATATAGTTCTTGGTAGAGGTGCAAGATTTTCTTTTTAGTTTTACCCTTGTTATAAAAATACGCCTAATGACATTTGACAGTTTGGAATCGGGCAACTACAGATAATGTCTATTAATAATAGTCTATAATGTAATCTGAGAAAAGTAAAATTTCAACAGATTTCAAGCGTTCTAAATATAACTATGGCTTAAAGGGTTAGTTCATCGAAAAATGAAAATTATGTCATTAATAACTCCACCCTCATGTCGTTCCAAACCAATGAGACCTCCGTTTATCTTCGGGACACAGTTTAAGATATTTTACATTTAGTCTTAGAGCTCTCAGTCCCTCCATTAAAGCTGTGTGTACAGTATACTGTCCATGTCCTGAAAGGTAAGAAAAACATCATCAAAGTAGTCCATGTGACATCAGAGGGTCAGATAGAATTTTTTGAGGCATCGAAAATACATTTTGGTCCAAAAATAGCAAAAACTACAACTTTATTCAGCATTGTCTCTTCTTAGACTTAGACTCTTCTGGGTCTGTTGTGCTCTCGGACTAAATCTAAAATATCTTAAACTGTATACCAAAGATAAACGGAGGGTGCCCAAACTTAGTATGGTACTACTGGGCAGCTCAGCTTAGATCTATAGGGTACTATTTTAGCAAAAATGACGCCCCCCAATGGACAGAAATGGAAAGTAACATTTTGAGCCCGCCGTTACCTTTGTACCTTTTTTCTGATACAGAAACTAATTTGATGAAGAAAACTAAAAATCATGGTTAAGGTGTGGTATAGTGTTAAAAGGTATATTAAAGAACCAGTTATTTTATCACGACTAACCCCAATTTGGGGAAATCAAAACTTCTCCCCGGGGAGAGCCGATGCAGTGTTTAAGCAATGGGCTTTAAGTGGATTGGAGAAAATTCAAGATCTATATCCAACAGACTCAGACAACATGATGTCATTTGACATGCTTAGACGCAATTTCAACATTCAAAGGAAATATTTTTTCAAGTATCTCCAACTTAGAAGTTATATAGGAACAAAACAAAGCAATTTGTGGAAACCACCCAAATCTAAGTTAGAAGAAATGATAAGTGAAAATAGCTTTAAAAGGGGAGCAATCTCACAACTTTATAAACTACTGTTATCACACTCCTCAGATAATTCAACCTTAAAATTAGAAGCCTGGAAAAAAGATCTGCAAATAAATGTATCACTAGATGAGTGGGAATTGGCTTGTAGTAAAGCACATAAGCAAACTATAAACTCTAGTTTGAGATTATTACAATACAAGTGGCTTATGCGTGTTTATGTCACTCCTGTTAAATTAAACCAATACAATCCAAATATCCCAGACATATGTACAAAGTGTGGAGAAGAAAAGGGTACATTGTTCCATTGTTTTTGGGAATGCAGAGAAATTAGGACATTTGCAATAAAGCAAATTGTGAAGGATATTATTTCTAAAGATCTCCCTTTGGAACCTTCTTTTATAATTGTAGGCTTATATCCCAAGCACACAGGATATACAAAAAGCAAGAAGCTGTTCATTGATATATGTTTATTACAAGCTAAAATGTTGATTGCACTGCACTGGAAAAACATAAGAAGACCAAGTATTGGAGCAGATGTTGGCTATACTCTTCCATTGGAACGCATCACATACTGGCTAAAAGGAAAAAAGAACTTGTTTGAAAGTATTTGGAGACCTTTCATGCTTTTTGCAGAAGGCACAGACTTAACAGAAGATCAAGAGGAGGACGACGCTCATGAATAATTTTACAGTTAGTGATCTGCTCGTTGGGAGTTGGTTGGTCTCTGTTAACTTGTGTCAAAGGGCATTATGGATATAACATTTTATATATGATATCATTGTATTTTGTGTCTGAGAGGGGGTTCTGTTGTATATCATTTCAAATTCTAAAAAGACCAATAAACATATTGATTGGAAAGATAAACGGAGGTCTTACGGGTTTGGAACGACATGAGGGTGAGTTATTAATGACATCATTTTCATTTTTCGATTAACTAACCCTTTAATGTTTATAAGGGCGATTTTCATAATTGTTTTGTTTTTTAATTAACTTTAAAATGATGAAATTATTGCAATAGAAAATGCATTTGTCAATAGTTGCATTTTCATGTTAAGTCCAGTTATTGGCGATAATGACATGGAGTTTATTTTTAATAAATCTAATTAGGAATAGATAGACTTTACAACCGGCGAGGACACAGTTTGATTTATAATCAGCACACATATGAAAAGAAGTCTGCTGTCCTCATGTGGCTGTGTGTGGAAATGCAGCTATTAATTGTTTTGCTTTTAAGCAGTTGATTGCCAACCTGACAGGACACATTTTCAACTGTTTGATTGGAACCCCTTATTTATTGCCCTGATGGTGGAAATGGTTCGATGCTTTCTTTATTGAAAGTTAAAAACGTTCTATTTTGTGAAGCTCAACAATCTTGTTCAGTGATGGATGATTAAGGGGAATTGGGCCTTTGTGTTCTTCATATTTATAATCCCGTGGAACAGGAAGTCATGGCTGGACAATGTCATACTCCTAGTCACCCTGGTGTGTTAAAACAATTTAAATATGAATTGGAATATACTTAAGAAATATTTTACTCAAAATCATTTCTAAGGGTGCAAATAATGGTGGAGGGCACTGTAAAATGTAGATGTGTTTGAGGTATGTGAGCCATAAAAGCCTGATATATCAAATATGGTACATAGTCTATAAAACAATGTTAATAATTATGATTATTATCCATGATTCTGACTAATATTTCATATGGCCAGATTTACAGGGTTAAAAATGATGAATGTTTATCCTGTTAGACATCTATAAAGCAAGGCTAAGATCAGATACTTTCTTATATAGAACAATACTTACAAATGGAAAAAACTAATTTACATGGCAAGATTTTTTAATGCTAAATTTATTCATATACTATTTTAGGAAATGTAATTTTAGTCGAGACAAAGGCTAGTCTTGTTGTTGTCCAGCAGATGGCTCTCTTGCACTCTTTTATTCTATACACAACAGAGCATCTTTTGTAACGTAATCAAGTTAGAAGAATGCCTTGACCAAATACCTACACGTGCGGTCTTTGCACTTGACTAATTGTATGACGTATTTCCTATATGCGGCCCAAGTGTTCAAGTGAGGTTGAAGACCACAAGTGTGTGTCAAACTTTTCATTACCATATGGGTGGCACATATTGTAAAAATGCAAGTCTTTACATAGCCCTATCTTAATTTTAGATACTTTGCATTTTAAAATCAACTTCTAAATATCTGTTCAGTAGTCATTATTTTAATTTGTGAGACTTTTAATTAAGTGATAAAAAGCAGTTCCAAATGTTGTACAAAATAAATATACTAATCTTTGCTGCAATAAAACGTGTAGCACTTTGTTTTTACTACCAAATTATATGTAATATATTATTATTATAATTTATATTTCACTTACATTGCAAAGGTTTCCGTGACCTCTAGCGCGATCATGTGTGTGTGTGCGTGTGTGTGTCGGTGTGTGTGTGCGCGATCTTGGCAAAAAGTCGCAAGATTAATTTCCAGAACATGATGCATGATGGGATACACAAAGCCTTGAATAACGCCATGTTTAAGAATCGGTTAAAAACACATCTCTTCCGTCTTTATTTGACCCTCTAACTCTACCACTCTCTATTTTAATTCTATTCTTTAAAAAAATTGCACTCTATTCATTTCCTGCTTGTTTTCTTTTTCTTTTTTCTTTTTTTTTAAACGAACTAACTTTTCTAATATTTTTGTATTCTATAGCCTATTTTGTTTTATTATACAATTAACAAAAGCAAAAAAAGCCTCTAACACTAGCTAGCACTTTTCTTTTTCAATGCTATCTGTTTTCTTTTTCTTTACATGATAATAATAATAATAAACTTGCTATGTATGCTGTTTTAAGCTAACTGAGACTTGTTAGCACTTGCATATTATTGCTCTTTTGTTGATTCTGATGCTTCCATTGTCCTCATTTGTGAGTCGCTTTGGATAAAACTGCTAAATGTAAATGTAATATTGAAAAGATTTTTGGGGGGAGCATAAAGTCTCAAATGTCAGGTGATACAACTGACAGAATAATGAAGTTTAAAAACGAGATTCTTAAAAACCCTGTTGAGGAGTTTGGTGGTTTGGCTTTTATTATTCATGTGGTGTGACTCTCCAGAAATGTCCATGATATTTATGAAGGGATAATACATGAAGTTTGCAAAAGCGCTGACAAAAATATATTTAAAGTTGTTTTAAAAATAATGATTAAAAAAATAATGATTAAGAAGTGTATACAAATATATGGTTAGGTTAAGAATAATACATGTGTACTTTTTACTTGTTGGTTACCCTGCATGACATTTCAAGAGAAACCCTTCTTTAAAATGGTATAAAACAAATCATTTGAAATTTTCTCAAATTTCAGATTGACTCATATTTAAGATACGTGTTCTTCTACAGGTTTACAGTTGAAAACCTAATAGAGAAGCACGTCCGTTCCATCCTCACCGTTTACCCTGTGATTATCTGTGCTCTAACAGGAAGCCTGAGCAAGCATTACATCGCAGCAGGACCTGGCTGGAATCAAGTTAGTCAATGATAACACATCCATGTCTATTTGGTTAACTATAAATATACCATGGTTAAAGCACAAACTCATAAAGATGTTACATATTAAGGCTGCATTGTTCTCACAGTACTTACTGTGTATTTTCTATAGTGGTGTTGGCCTGTATTTTGTTAGTGGTGCACGTGGGGTTGTTGGTTTGTAGACAAATGACTCTGATTCACTCCTGGATGAAAGTATTTCAGCTGGAACAGATGTATTTTTCATTGAAAATTTCCATGAAACAGCATTATATCTATTCTTAGTTTGAGCCAGGAATAGAAACCAAAATAGAAACAAGGAAGCAATTTGATTACAGTATCAAAAGCAGTATATCATACAAGAGCCAACAGTAATCATAATAACATGTTTCAAGGGCAAGTAAAGACAAAAAGATAAATAAAAAGTTGGGATTTTTAACTTTTTTGTTGTATGTTTTAAGTAAAAAAAAAAAAAAAGATATAGCATTTATAAAAAGCTAATTTATGAATATTTAATAAAATACCTGAAAAGCATCAATTGGCATTGTTAATGATCACTAAAAATGTAACACAGACATTGCATGATACACTAGGATGAATGATTCGTGACATCTTGTATGTTTAGTCGAAGTGCTCTGGAAACCACCTTGGTGTTGATTGCAAGCCTCTGAAACCATTGGTCTTTCAACAGTGATTACAGAGACATTCAAGGTTGCCACACAACATTTGTGTCTGGTGAATATACACTGTCTTCTTGTACATTTACTTTGGTGTGGATGTGAACTGAAGCATCTTGTCATGCATGTTGTTGCCCTTTGGAATGTGTGTGTCTCCTGGCAGCAGCTGCAGCAGGCTTGACCCTGTGTACTTTGGCTTGTTCACTACAGGATGAATTACTTATGAGAAACTAAAAGACAAATAAAGGACATTTTTTCCTCCCAGGAGATTACCATCCCCTCCATTTCAGACTCGCTTACCCTGTGCTGGTATTAAAGTAGTATGTGAAGAATCTTTTCTTTTTCCTGTTTAAATACGAAACTAATGAAACAAATGTTGCATTAAATATTGAATTTAAAGACAAAAGTATGCATTATATACTGACAACCACTGCTCTTTATGAAAAAACAAACAAAAACAAAAACAAAACAAAAAACTGACGTGTGCTAGAAATCCTCTCTCCTAAACTAAAACTCCTCTGTTAGTGGCAAAGCAAACTTATTTTTTTATTACTTCAGCTTGTTACTCATGTTGTGGGATGTTAAGGTTATTTTTATATTAATACTGATGTCTAGTCACTTGTCCATATGCTTCCATTATTGCAACACTAACAAATTTTGGACATTTACTACTCAAAAGCATACAAATGTTCAGACTGCAAGAAAAATAAATGTTTTAAAAATGAAAAAATTTCCTTCATGTCTCAACACAAAATTCAACAAAAATATAGCATATTGAGTCTTCTCACATATTTAAGGGGTTATTTAAGAGGATAATGTTCTGACCCACCTGAAACTTATCAGAATTTTTTGTAATGGTATTAGACAAGCATATTATCTTTTCAGTATAACTTTAAAACAAAGCATTATTTTACAGTATAATGTATTTTTATCAGAAAAGCTGAGCAACACATTGTCAAGCCTACTGCAGACTACATACTAAGATACATTATTGTAAGATACAGTACATATTAAGACAGTCCATTACAACGTGTCAGTTATTATAAGAGCAATTTGAATTGTTCAAGTACTGCTTCAGCTGGCTTGTTCGCATGTAAAGCCACTTGCTTCGTTGTTGACATAGTCTTCTTCTTGGCATCCCTCGTTTTGGCAGTTTCTTATTTTTACTCTCAAATTAGTTTCTAAGTGATAAACCAAAAATATCAGGACCATGTCGATGACCCAGACACTGAACAAGAAGTAGCGAAACCATTTGCCAAAAGTGTCTTGAAAAAAAAAAGAAAAAAAAAACAATGACAAAGGTGGATGTAAATATGTAAAGTACAGTATTGATTGATATTGAAATGATTTGACCATGACTTCAGATAACAACACACATTAAGGCACAAAAAGCAGTGGAAATAAATGTATGTCTTACCACATGTCTCCTCTTCTGTCATATCTTCTCAAAGTAAACCTGGAATATTAAAATACATATATAGATTAAATTACATGTACTTACAAATTCACTTAAATGTGTTATATATAAAAAAAATACAAATGTTACCTTAGCCTTAGTAGACTCAGTAGTACTAACCAGCATCATTCAGCAGCGACAATGAGGTCTTGTTTCATACTAATCTAAAAACAGTGTTAAAAGCCACTTCCTCTGAGCTCAGGGTGTAATGATGAGTCCTCAGTTTAGTTTAGGAACTGAAAGTAAGATGTATGTATTGCCTCTGGAGATTCTTGGTTGTAGAATTATTGTCAGTTGGATGTGAGCACTTACTCATGGTAAACTATAAAACAATTGCTGTAAAAATAGATACAGTTTTGTACATTCAAATATTGCTATTTAAATAAAAATCTAAAATGTAGTCATTTGCTTGTTACCTTTTTACATGTCTGTATTAATTAACATTAACATTAATATTTTAGCAATCCAAAGCAAAAAACAAAAAACAAAAAAAAAACAAAAAAAAAACAAGGAAGCTATTTTATTAAGTATCAGAAGCAGTATATCATACAAGAGCCAACATTAATCATAATACCATGTTTCAAGAGTAAGTAAAGACAAAATGCTCAAAAAGAAAGTTGGGATTTTTTACTTTTTTTTTTTTTGTCGTATTTCTTAAGTAAGTGTTTATAAAAAGCTCATTTATGAATATTAAAAAATACCTGAAAAGCATCAATTGGCACTGTTAATGATCACTAAAAATATAACACAGACGTTGCATGATACACTAGGATGAATGATTTGTGAGAAACTGCTTGTATGTTTAGTTGAAGTGCTCTGGAAACCACCTTGGTGTTGATTGCAACCCTCTATAACCACTGGTCTTTCAACATCTAAATTTACTGCCGATAATCCATAAATCAAGCACTTGCAGTAAATTTACAGCATTTCATTAACAGTAAAACTCTTTGTTTCCGAGAAAAAGAAGAAAAAAAGTCTTGCACTGTAAAAATTAGCACATGGGGTGTTGCATCTTCAACGGCAGCTCTCCTGTCCTGCAGAAAGCAGTCAACTATATAGTTGTTGCAACAGAGAAACAAATTGAGCTGACTAAAATATCACTACAGGAAAGCAACCACGTGTAAGAGGTGTAACCTGGGAAGAAAACTTCAGTGCTTCAGTGTAGTGCAGAAGTAAAAATGTTGTAAAGGGGAAAAAAGAAGGTGTTTATGTTTTTGTCCCTTATGATGTTTGTGTCCAGCTATCTCACTATCACAGTATTTCCTACCGAATGTAATTTTATTTATTACATCAATGTCACAACTGTAAGTTACACACACATTTGAAAAATCATGGGCAAGATGGTTGTCAGTCATTAAGCCTGAGATTAGATTCCACAAAGAGATCACATTGTTCAAGACCTCTGTCTTTACCTGCAAGCAAATCATTGACATCCTCACGCTTTTAAATAACTTACTACTGCCCAGTCATGACTGAATATGACCAGCAGATTAAACAAGAGAGCATTCCAGTTTGATCATGTACCAGGGTTTGTATGATCATTCAAATAGTGGAGGAAAACTACTAAAATGGCTCTGTTGGACCAGCTGACAAAGCATCATGTCCAAATATATAACCTATTTGGTGAAAGCACATCAAGACAATCTCCTTATCAGAGTGTCAAAAATTAGAAAAGCCGTTTTGCATTTCATACTAACAAATTATCTATTTATATGTTCACCCCATTACGTCATTGTGTTTCCCATTAATGTAAAAGCCTCTACATGCATAGTATCAAGGATGATTCCAGTTTCAATCAATTTCTCCAAGGTATTGAACATTCAGGGACTAAATAAGGAACAACTGAAGGTAGTATTATATATGGCTCACTGCAGTGAAAATACCAATAACTTTTCTGACTCGTTAAATCATTTAAATCAATTGGATGTGCAAAAATTGGATGTGGTCTCTCTCTTTTTTTTTGAGACAGGTTGTGAATTTTCCCAAAATACACTGGCACACGATTCCTTATACATGCAGGCCACGACTTGTGCAGTCTTTGATATTCAAACAGCAGGTTTAACGCTTCATATTTGTTTGTGTAATCAACTCTCAGCCAAACACACAAATCTCTGCATTACAATAAAACTGTTCAGTATGTAATCCACCGTAAACCTTCAACACTCTGTTGTCTGTGGGCAAAAACAGAAGCAAACGAATAGAGTGTTAAGATTCACCTGTATAGCTAAGAAGACTTTAGCAGCTGTGCTAGTGCTACACAGTTTGCTCCCTCTCAAGGACAAAAAAGCCATAGACTATTATCATCATCCACCATTGCTTCTGGTTCCTTCCAGGTAAGGGGGTTTAATGTGCAAACCGATCTCTAACCAGATTTCATGCTGACTTGCTAGAGGCTAAATTGAGTCAAGAGGTCCACCTTTGTGTCAGTCTGTGACCCTATTACATTTGGAGAATAGATTTGACTGAATGCTTATAAATCACAACCCCCTTTTCTGCCCAAAGCATCAACCCTCGATGATTTAATTAGCTTTTACTCCTGCACCCCTGTGATTTAACCTTGCCTAGTGGGTATTTTTATTGGAGACACAGCTTTGAGAGGAATAAAATATATGCCTACATACTGTATATAAACTACTTATGAGGGTGCTTGAGTGAGGAAGAAAGAATAAACATATTTGGTGACTGATTATCCTTTAAAATAATATAGACTTAGTATTTTATGGCATTACAATATTCAGGGTCATTCTTGTTGTAGCTTTATATAGCTTGCCATGCTAATGTTTAATAAAGTTAGCCCATTTTGGGCCAAACACTGTACCTATAAGAATTTCTATCAGACAGCCTGACAAGAAATAAATAATCGTATTGCAAATAAAGCAGAGATTAGCTCTCTTTGGAGTTGAATTGATGCCTTGATATTGATAGTAGACTATCAAAAGACTCGGCTAATAACCCACTTAAGTAAGAAAAATCTAGTCATTGTTCCCATGTTTATTTTTGGGTGTGACTGAAAATACAAAAAGTTATTTCCGTTTCAGCCGATGACAATGGTGAAATAATGTAACTAGGAGTTATTGAATGAATCTTTAATAAACTATTGTTCCACACTTTATGAAGGAAGTGTGAAGTGATAATCATAAAACTGTTTTCCACTCGGCTCTTGGTCAATCATGCCACCCAGATGTATGATGTTTCCTAATATTAATTGTCATCCATAGGAACATGTCTGCTGTTTCTGGGAACTGACGCTGTTGTCATGGGATCTTAAATATCAATTGGGAAAATGCTATTTATTCATTTACTGTGATATAACTGCAGTGGTTAAGTCAATTGTTTTGCACGTAGTTAAGGACAATTTTTTCCATAGCAGAAGCATTAAGGAAATATACAGGTGATAAATAATATTCTTTCAGTTTAACTAAATATTGTCACCACTTATTCACAGCATATAAACTCACAGGACATGACCAGTAATTCTCAAAGTTGAAGTTCCGTCACCTTTATGAGGTGTGTGATATACGAGAGCACTTGTTGATAGTAAGGGCTTGTTTTAATGCAGACAGGCCTTGAGGGGGTGGTGCAGGGTTCCTCCATTTCAACAGGATGTGGGCTGAAGGAGGATCGAGTCCAGAAGATAGTGATAGATGAAGTATGAGATAAGAAGTGTTATATTCTTTCTCCATCACAAAGCCACGGCCAAAACCAAAGATGATTTCAGCTCATTCATTCCAGATGTGAAAGCATATTTCCTCTTTAGACTGGCAGCACTGAAACAATATATGATTGAGTAAGATTTTGAAGGTTTTGTTTGTGAATGTCAAGAGAAAGGGATGTGATACGTTTATGACACTGTTGATCGGGGAAGTTGATAACACAAAGTAGCTGAGTAATTTAGAAATAGAATGGCTTTAGAAAGAGGGACTTTAAACAGAATGCATAAACACTTTTCAGGTAACATGTGACACTGTATTATATTTCAGCGGTTTTATTCCGTAGAATTTTATTGCAGTTCTGTGACTCATCCAAATGAAATACAACAAAACACCAGGATACCTTTTCACAAAGGCACATTCAACAAACACCAGGATGCTAGTACACAAAAGTTAAATGAACCAATGATGTTTTTGCTTCTTTCATGTCTGTACTGTACATATTTGTTTTCACAGATCTTTGGCCAGTATTATTCTGGAGTGTGTGGTAAATAATTTAATGCATGGTGAGTCAATTGTCTGTTTCACACCTTTCATTTTAGCCACTTAATATCAATAGATAAATAATAGAAATGGAGCACAGATTTAGCAAAAATGGTTGACTTTTGTCTTTTTCTAGTTTCCAGTATAACTTATTTGTATGCAATATTATAGTAATGATGAAAGGTGCAGTTTCGCGTGCTGGTACAGCACAACATAAAATCAATGCATCTCTGTAGTAAAAGGTTTGAGCAGTACATTTGGAGTAATGTAGAAAGTATAGTATTTTGAAAGATCTGATAGTATGTGAGGGCTGATAAATAAAAATGAATATCAGTTCTTAAGGACATGTACACCATTTAACATTTCAGAGAATGTTTTTGTCAAGCTATAGGCTATACATGCTGCACTTCTCTCGTTCTTCTGGTTATTTTGAAAAGATGAAATTTGATTTCATGCTGCAAGCAGCGCATACTCATTTACATATCCGCTTTGTTTTACCTTATACATTTCTCTATAAATGGAAGACATTCTCACGTTTGTTAAAAATTCCGATGCACATCCAACAGTCAGTTACATTGGTGATTATGAGATGGCAAGAGCTCTCATATTTGTATTGGTGTGTTCGTTTGCATTATTGTCTTACATTACATATCACAATATTACATAACGTTCCGTTTAACTACAGTAGATAATTTAAGAGATCACAAGTTTAACGGGAAAGTGGAAAGCAGAGGCTGTGAACAATTTCTGTGCCCTTATAATGAAAAGAGCTGTGCGTACAAGTTAAGACAGAGAAAAAGTCACTTATGACTGTAATTTAGGGCTGTGCTGCTGTTACTATAGACTACACTCACACACACGCACACTCACACACACCTACTGTGGAAGTGCGCGTTAGGACGTGGGTCGAGTCCAACTCGCGCGTGTCATGTGTCTACGTGGTTCACGCAAACGCCTGTTGTGAATGGCTTTGCATCACTCCGGAGGCGTTTATGAATGAAGTGTTTTTCGTATAAGGGAGAAACAAGGAAAGGTTTGGTGGCGAAGGACTGCTGAACCCGCGCGCACCGGAGCGCATAGTTGACTGACGTCTCGGATACTTTGTCAGTTTCTTTTCGGCCGTCAACTTGTCTCTGAGCATCGTACCTTTCGCGAAGTAATCTCAGGAACCTGCTGAATCGGTTGAAATGGATATGTCTAAACTAATGCTGATTTTATTCATCACCTGCTCGTTAGGACCTGTGAGTATCAACACAGTTTTCTATCTAATTAGTCATCGACGAAAGAAAAGCTCTCAAGAAGGCTATTTAACACACCTAGTCCTCAAACAAACTGTCAGGTCCTGTTGCTCTTTTGCTCTTCTGTCTCACAGCAACTGCTGCTGCTGCCCTTTCTTTCATAGAGCAGAATTTTGTAAAGGAACCGATTTAAACTGTAGGCTACATTTTATGAGACTGTGAAGTATTTCATTGGCTTGCCTTTAGCTTGGGTAAGAAAGAAGTCAATTTAAACTCTCCTGCATTATCCGGCAGAAATGAATCATATTTAAGATTAAAACTAGGTAGCCTATAGACAGCACGTAATTATGTTGATTAGAAAGCTTCTATTATGCACTGAAATGTTCTCTGGTATCTTGATAAAGCATATCCTGTTCAGCGGTATTAATAAAGCTTGTTTATACATTTAAATAATAACCAGTTAGATTATGTGCCTTTGAAGAGATAATAGGCTATAATGCGTAGAGTTGTTTATTGAATTAATTCAAATTTCCTTATCTCTAGCCAGAAGTAAAACTTATGTACTTATTTAGGATTTCAGAACATTTTAAAACGTGCCAAAATGTTAACATGCTGCTTTACCTTACATTTTCATCATTAGATTTGTTATGCATCACACATAAAAGTGTGTAAAATGTGGGTTCCTAATGTTAGAAATCTGGTCATTCCTGCAGGTTAACCTGGGAAATCAGTCAGTGAATATCAGTGCTCCTAACTGATATCGCTAGGATAAACAGCATGCATTCACAGTACCAGTGTTACCATGGAAAGATTCCTCTATACTCAAATGTACAGCATGTATTTACCATCTAAACTGGTTGTCATATTGTTAATCATTCTATTTGAAATAGTGAAAAGAATGATTTTCTTCACTTATTGTGATGCCTTGGTAACAACTCTCATTTTCTTCTCTGTTCGTCAGCACTGTCCTTGATCACAGCTTCTTCCTCACTGCAGACAGTAGTGACTCATGTCTCTATAAAGTAAAGCTTGCCATGCAGCTGAATTTTCTTCAGAATATGTCACCCCACGCAGTACAGTATATGGTCAATAGATTGCTATTGTTTGCTCTGGGCACATAATAATACAGAGAACTTGTGCTCTGATAACGCACAACATTGCACTTGAGCTAAAATGAACGGCACATATCTTAAAATGTTTGAAGAGCGGTACATCTGTCAGTACGTAGAAAGATTTAGATTGTGTTTTGTTCAGAAGTGATTTTAATAATATTGATCATAATAACAAATGATATTCAGCATAAAACAAGGTAAAGGGGACACATGTTGAAGAAGGCGCTCATGAGCCTTATTTATGGGGCTAGTGCCGTGGAAAACAAGTTGTAAAACACTGCTGTAGATCACACTTACTGACTGTTCAGGTAACAGAATAACATTTGACCCATGGTCATACTTTATGTAAGCATGTGGACAGATTTGAGAGTAAAAATTGCTCTGAAGTGAAATTTTGATTGATGCCACCTCTCAATGGCCTCATCTGCCATATACCTGCTATAAATCTTACTGTCCTCTGGTGCTCTACGGAGGAATCCATGAGAATGTTTTCTTGTTTAATACAGCCTACATTTTTAAGGAAAATTGGATACAGCTGCAGAGAGACAACTGTATGACAAATAATTTATGTCATGAATTTTTCCACCATAAAGATGTCCGGAGGTTAGTCCTTTAGGGATTGACAGAGGTGAAGGGAGACATTATTAAGAGCTCTGTACAGTGCAGGTACTTATGCTACGCTTGTTAAATTTCAAAGGAACAAAATGAATTGTCCTACCCTTCATCAAATCTTCAGGAAAAGGGAGAGGCAGTGTCACATGCACAACAGTTCACTTCATACTCTTCAAAAAGTAATTATGTTCAAATTGTAATGTGATCAAAGGTCTGTTGCTATTCAGAAATGTGATGTAATTTTTCTCTGAAGCTTAAAAACTGAAGACATGTTTTATTGCATGTAAAACATACCTCTTGTCAGAATCTTGTGATTGTGTTTTTGTTTTAAACAGATGCTGTCTGCCCAGATGTGTGAGGTCATGTGGGAGCTGGAAGCGGAGAAAAGAGAATGTTTGTCCAAGCTGGAAAATGTCACATCAGGTATGTACAGTGCATATAAGACACTATATGACAACTGTACGCATTAAAAATACACAATGATTTCTCTATATTGGTTTTATGCACTGTAAAAATATCATGTTAAATACATGGTAAAAAAGCAACAGTTGTGGTTGCCAGATATTCACTTTGAAAATATAGTGGTGTTGTTTCAGGTAGTTCAGCATGATATACTGGTGTCTGTATTTTACAACCATATGTTTCTATTCAAGTTAATATACCAAATTCAGCTTTTTACCAAAAACGATGGATAGGCAAAGATTATGAATAGGAGAAAGTGCAATGTGCAATATGGCAGGAAGTCTCGTCATCTAAATAAAAGAGTCAGGTGCTAATTCGTAAAGTGTTCATATCATTGCAGTTTCCTATGGTTTGCATGGTGCCTGCCTAAACATGCAACTTCAGGAGCTGTATTTGCAGAAATAGCTGCCCGAGAAGCATTTCAAAGATGGCCTCTGAGTGAAATGTCTTGCGCAAAGGGGCTTTGTTGTTCTTTAACATGCACTGATAACCACGATAATAATACAGGTGTTATAATAAAAAGTCACATGATGAATTAGAGTTCATTGTAAAAAAGCTATCCGTAAAACATGGCCAGTACTTTTATGTAGAATGTGCACAGATTCATACACACAAAGACAAAAAAATTATAATTCATAATGCACATGAAATTAAAATAATGCAACAAAGTTTAACTAAATAGCAGAAATGCTGCCCAAAATGCACATCACTAACAGAAACATACAAGAAACAAAAATACTTATATATTTTTTAAAATCTGTCTTTTTACCGTTTCTCTCCAATAAATTATGTTTATTTTGCTATAATCATAAATAATTTGATCATAAATAGTTTTTGTTTTACGTTAAAACATGTACAGTTTTTCACTTTTTAAAATAACTTACAGTTTACAAATTAACATTTTACAAGCAAGTCTCTTCATCAGCTAGAAATAGCAGCATAACTCAGAATAAAAATGTGGATGATGAGGTTGGGCTAATACTGCAAGAGCAACATTTTGAGTGTTTTAATATCTGATTAAATGTGCAAAAACATATAGCTGCTTATCTGCAAATCTGCAAATGTGTCAATATTTTCCCCTCATTTCTTCCCTCAAGCTGCAGTCAGCTCAGACCTCTCTTCTTATTACAGTATACTGTGAATTATGCAGATAATTGTTGTTTTGCATTTGTTTGTCTGATTTTCGGAAGAGGTTACAAAGGCATGCTGGTTAATTAGGCAGAAATGGCATTCTGTGAAGTGTGATCTTCACAGCATCAGTGTTTTCACTGTTGTTATCTGTATGTTTAAATCAGTAGTATTTCAGTGCACTGGCTCAGTTAGTTTTGCTTGCAGCAAGTAGATTCAGGTTTTTTTTCCTGAATTATTTTCCATCATTGATTAGGTTTTGCATCAGATGGTCTGAGAGCACATCCATGTGCTAGCCTACCCACAGAATTCAGTTCAGTGCAGATTCACACACTATCACAATGCTTAAGTCTGTAGAGCCATTTCCAACTAATGATGCTTATTTAAAAAAATAACACTCTTTCTCACTTCAATATTATGATTTTATCTTGACTTCTCATTATTGGCAAGGCAGACAAAAACCACAAATGAGTTATGATAACACATTTAATTGCAAATTTTGATAACATATCCAATATTGGGGCACCTTAATTACTTGAATCATTCACAGGGATTTGTGTGTGTGAAAAAAGCTATAATGAGTAGCTATAAGTGGACTTTAAGAGCTTCAGTTTCCTGCCTATTGGGTCATGTACAGTACCTCATTAAACCAAAACACTGCCTATTCCAGCCTAATCTAATATTGATTTTGTTCTGAAAAAGTAATTATCAAAGCTGGTTAGCTGTGAGTTTAAGGTCTGATTATCTATGGGCTAGTGTTTCAATGTTGTGTGTTGTCATTTGTGCCATTTTTAAATCTCAATCACAAATCTCCCCTGAGTAATGTATCTTAGACCAATATGCAAATTGGTTTCTCAGACCGTGAGATGAACTTTGATAAAGCCCTCTCCCATGGCATTGCGTATGATTGGTTTTTCTTTGTCATGTATCCCAGTGTGTTATAAAATCTTTTATATCAGTTGGTTTTAAAAAATTTCAGAGACCTGGAATTAAGTAAAGATCACAAAATGTATCACTTAAAAGTAGGTCTGAAAGGAAAATGTGATTATCCAAATGCATGTTATAGTTTTCATTGTTAATGATACATTCATACAAATGTTTATTTTATTAAAGTTTGTTTTGAATGAAAATTTAATAATTTGATCTTCCAGTAAAATCACAGATAACTCTCTGACACAGAGGGGGAAATGTTTATTTGATCCCCTGTAGATTTTGTCAGTTTGCCCACTTACAAAGAAATTAAGGGTGTGTAATTTTTATTATATAGGTTTATTTTAATCAATAGATAAAGAATATCAACCAAAAGATCCAGAAAAAAACACATTATATAAAGGTTAGAAATTGTTTTAAAAGTTTTGATTTAAGAATTCTGGCTCCCACAGATTGGTCATGTGCCCATGTGGAACATAGATTAGTGTATCTTTTAGAAGTCAACTTGTCAGGTTTAAAAGACTCCTGTCCACACAATCTTTATCTTCCATTCCAACCATTTCCACCACCATGGGCAAAGAGCTATCAAAGGATGTCAGAGACAAGATTGTAGGTCTGCACAAGACTGGAATGGGCTACAAGACCATCCACAAGAAGCTTGGTGAGAAGGAGACAACTGTTGGTGTGATTATTTGAAAAAAAACATTAGTCTGCCTCGGTCTGGAGCTTCGTGCAAGTTCTTGCCTCGTGGGGTAAGAATGATCATGAGAAAGGTGAGGAATCAGCCCCAAACTACACGGGAGAGGCTTGTTAATGATCTGAAGGCAGTTGGGACCACAGTGACCAAGCAAACTATTGGTAACACACTTCGCCGCAATGGACTGAAATCCTGCTGTGCCAGCAGTGCCCCCCCCCCCCCCGCTCAAGAAGACACATGTACAGGCCCATTTAAAGTTTGCCAAAGAGCATTTAAATGATTCAAAGAATGCTTGGGAGAAAGTGCTGTGGTCAGATGAGACCAAAATTGAGCTCTTTGGCATTAACTCAACTCGCCGTGTTTAGAGGGATAGAAATGACCCCAAAAACACCATCCCAACAGTCAAGCACGGAGGACGACTTCCCCGCATAAAGGGGCAAATGGATGGGGCCATGTACTGTAAAATCTTGGATGAGAACCTCTGCAGAACACTGAAGGTCTTCCAGCATGACAATGACCCAAAACATACTGCCATTGCAGCAAAGGTCTGGCTCAAGAAGAAGCAGATTAAGTTCATTGGCACAAATGGAGAAAAACTAACTTGGAAGTTTTTAGAATTGCGTGGGAAAACAGTATATCCAGCTATAGACATGCTCTTAAAGCTGCCAGTGCCGAGCATATCCACAAACTCATAGTAAGTAATCAAAACAATCCAAGGTTTTTATTTTGGACAGTGGCTAGATTAACAAATAACCAGATGCCATCTGATCTAAATATTCACTTACAGTTTAACAGTAATGATTTATTCACTGATAAAATAGGTAATATCATAAATGCAATAGCAAATGTAGATTATACAGTGTCTAATACTTCAGCTTCTTTCATCACACCCAAAGATAAAATGCAGTGCTTTGCAACTATAGGGCAGGAAGAGCTAAATAAACTTATCACTGCATCTAAACCAACAACATATCTGTTAGATCCTGTACCCACTAAATTACTGAAAGAGTTGTTACCTGTAGCAGAAGAACCACTTCTCAAAATCATCTAACTCAACGTCATCTTTAGGTCACATCCCAAAACCATTCAAGATGGGGGTTATTACTCTTATTAAGAAACCACAACTAGATCCTAGTGAACAGGCAAATTACAGACCCATTTAAAATCTTCCGTTTAGATCAATAATTTGAGAAAAAGTTGTGTCTGCTCAGTTGTGCTCCTTCCTGCAGAAAAAGATCTCTATGAGGAATTTCAGTCAGGTTTCAAGTTCCACCATAGCACAGAAACTGCACTTGTTAAAATTACAAATGACTTGCATTCTTGTGTCAGACCAATGATGCATCTCATTGCTAGTTTTACTTGACCTTAGTGCTGCGTTCAACACCATAGATTATGACATACTCATTGATCGATTACAAAACTATAAGGGTATTCAAGGACAGGCTTTAAGATAGGTTAGATCCTACCTTTCCGATTGTTACCACTTTGTTTATTTAAATGGGGAGTCATCTCAATTATCACCAGTAAAATATGTAGTGCCCCAAGGATCTGTCCTAGGTCCTCTGCTATTTTCAATATACATGTTGCCCCTTGGTAATATTATTAGAAAATACAGGATTAGTTTCCACTGTTATGCTGATGATATTCAACTATATATCTCAACGAGACCAGATTAAACTTCTAAATTATCTAAGGTAACAGACTATGTTAAAAATCGGATTATCATAAATTTTCTTAAATTTGTATAAAACAGATTTATTACTTATTCTACCATAAAACAGTACACAAAATCTCTTGGATTACAATTTGCATCTAGATGGATGTACTATTAGTTCTTCTACAGTCAAAAATATGGGTGTTCTATTTCCCATGCTACAAAAATAGCATTCTTCCTTCTTAGAAACACTGCCAAGCTACAAAACGGTTACCTTTTTTATGATCCAGAAAAGCTAGTTCATGGATTCATGACCTCTAGACTGGACTATTGTAATGCATTGCTAGGTGGTTGTCCTGCATCTTCAATAAACAAGCTACACAGGTAGTCAAAAATGCAGCGGTCCTTAACAGGTCAAGAAAATATGATCATATTATGCCAATTTTTCTGTCTCTCACTGGCTACCTATTTAGATCTGTATCAGTTACAAAATATTATTACTTATCTATAAGGCCCTTAATGAGTTAGCTCCTGTGTACCCAACTAGCCTCCTACCACACTACAACTCATCACGCTCCCTAATGTCACAAAACGCTGGACTTTTGGTAGTTCCTAGGATAGCGAAGTCCATTAAAGGAGGAAGACCTTTTTCGCATTTGGCTCCCAAACTCTGGAATAACCTTCCTGATAACGTTTGGGGTTCAGACACAATATCTTTGTTTAAATATAGATTTAAGACACATCTCTTTGGCCAAGCATTCAAATAATGCATTTCATAATCTTGGACTGCAGTTATATATGATCAAATGCGCACTATTATTCTTTAGCTTGGGTAAAACAAATTAATTTTACTTGGTTGGAACAGCAGCTACTGTAACAATATGTGTCTTCAAGGAGAGGGTACAACACTAGAATCCAAAAGTACTAAGATTTTAATCATAACATCTGCAAAGAACAAACACATATATAACTTTAAACCACATTAAGGACCGACCATCTTGAACTAAACAGACCGGGTTTATAAACACAAAGGAAGTAATCAGAAGAACAGAAACAGGTGGGGAGTAATCAATTAACTAAATAAGAAAAGGAACATGACCAAATAAGGAAAACTCAAAAGGAACAAGAGAATAGAAGTCCATGACTGTGACAATACTTCCCCCTCTGAGGAGGACCTCCAGGGTGGATCTGGAGACCCGGTAGGCCATGGTGGATCTGGAGACTCGGGCCGTCCTGGCGGATCTGGAGACTCGGGAGACCATGGTGGATCTGGAGACTCAAGAGGCCATGGCGGATCTGGAAACTGGGGAGGTCATGGCAGATCTGGAGACTCGGGCCGTCCTGGCGGATCTGGAGACTCGGGAGGCCATGGCGGATGTGGAGAATCGGGAGGCCATGGCGGAGCTTCCCCCAACCCCCGCCTTGGCTTCTAAGGCTGGATCTCTACCCCCCCCCCCCTCCGGAATCTGGGACTGGAGCAGACACTGGAGCAAGCTCTGGTGCTGGAGCTGAATACAGGGCTGGACTTGGGGCCTGGAGCCGACACTGGAGTGAGCTGGGGTTCATGGGCCCTCCCTGGGCTTGATGGGGGAACAGGAGTCCTCCCTGGGCTTAACAGGAGATCAGGAGCCCCTTCTGGGCTTAACTCAAGAACAGGAGCCTCTTCTGGGCATAACAGGAGATAGGGAGCCTCTTCTGGGCTTATCTCAGGGTGCTCAGGAGATGAGGAAGAAATGGACAGAACCAGCGGAGGCATAGGAGACTTAGGAGGTGAAGGAGGTTCAGGGAAGTGCCCTAGAGGGGAATCTGGGGAGAGGATGGGTACGGAGAAACTTGGGGGTAATGCCATGTCCAGGATATTATAGCAGGGTGCTGGCAATTTAGGGTGCTCTGGAGGAGAGGGTGATATATATATATAAATATTTCTGACATAAGTACATAAACTGACAGTCACCACTTATAAGCTACTAATAAATATTGTAGAAATTAAATTTTCTGTAAAGCTGCTTTGCAACAATTTGTATCGTAAAAAGTGCTATAGAAATAAATTTGAAATCCGAATACCTCCTGAGATGTGCTCAAAACTAGTGACCTGATGTTACATCACAAGTTTATTTATTCATCTGCCTGTGTCTGTCGGTACAGTGTCAATTGGCCTTAAGAGGATGTGATGAACGTTTGATGTGTCAAGAAGCAACTGATAAAAGATCACCAATTACAGCGTGATTAGATGCCTGTATCTTTTTAGATATCTTATGAGTATTTTATGTCCTAATATGTTTTCCTTCACTTGTTTTAAGGTTGCACAGGTGAATGGGATATAGCATGCTGGCCATCAGCTAGGATTGGGGAGTTGGTAACCATCCCCTGTCCGAATTACTTCAACCATGTCAGTGATCAGAAAGGTATGTCAGTAAATTATTCGATACATAAGATGCTAAATGTTTTCTAAACCTGTTTTTCTCCTTGTGTTTTCACTGGACTCCACTTTTAATATTCTTGATAAAGTCTTTTAAAGTCACTATATTCAACAATCTCTGTGGGGACTTACTTTTAGAGAAAGCAAATGTCATCACTACTGAATTAGCATCATAACCAACGTCACATTGTTCACAAAGCCTTCTACTGAGTTCTTCTGATTAGTCTTTGATAACTCTGGAGAAAAGAGAAGGATTGTCTGTGCTATTGGGACCTGCTGTTGTAATTAAGCAGAAGCATTATCACACGAACTGTATTCATGAGATTTTCTTTGGGAAGAGCCTCATGGGCCAATTATTTGCTGAGAATTCATGACCACTGTAATTTATTAAAACGAGAAAAGCCATGGGTAACTTTTAAACTTTGAATTATGTTTGATAAGCCTTTTGTGGTTGTGTTTTGGCTAATCAGGATTAGCTTTAAATTTAGAAACTGAATCTGTGGATGCTTATTTGTGTACATATAAATATATATTTATATTTTACATTAGAAAAAGTTGTTTTGATGTAAATCAGCTTTAATATGGGTTTTATTCCATTACCACACACATACATATTGTAATGTTCAATCAAAAGTAACAGTAAAGACAATTATAATGTAACAGAAATCCTGTTATTTTAAAATTTCATATTTATTAAAAATCCTGAAAATCCTGAAAAAAATGTATCACAGTTTCCACAAAAATCTCAAGCAGCAAAATTGTTTTCAGCATTAATCATGATAAGACTCACTATTATTCTATTATTAAGTGGGTACCAGTAATAATTGAGCATCAAATCAACATATTAGAATGATTTCTGATGGACCATGTGACACTGAAGACTGGAGTAATGA
This sequence comes from Carassius gibelio, assembly GCF_023724105.1. Classification (NCBI taxonomy): domain Eukaryota; kingdom Metazoa; phylum Chordata; class Actinopteri; order Cypriniformes; family Cyprinidae; genus Carassius; species Carassius gibelio. The sequence continues at coordinate 15,517,431 of NC_068397.1, read as the reverse complement.
TGCAATCATAGGAATAAATAAAATAAAACAAAATATTATTATATTAAACTATAATATATAAAATACTATATATATATATATATATATATATATATATATATATATATATATATATATATATATATATATATATATATATATATATATATATATATATATATATATATAACAAATATTACTGTTTTAACAGTATTTTCTTTATAAATAAATGCACCCTTGGTGACCATGAAAATGTATATGTTGCTTTATGAGTGAATGTCCATTTGAGTACTTGACTTGCTGATGTACTATTTGCTGACTGCCTAATAACTAAACTGCTTTCAGCATAATTTTACCAGCATGCAGTCATCTGGATCACTGCGGACCTCTGTTCTGTTATATCATCCAATGGACCTGTCAATCATACAGACCTATGATGGACAGGTTTAAATATGAGCACTCATATCATACCAGATGTCATTAAAATGAAACCTTACCCTGATTTATTTTAGTGTATGTAATCATCTAGGGAATCGAAAATGGCTTTTTGTCATAAAGTTAATGTGTCAGCTTTTATTTTCATATTTTCTGTAATAATAATATCATTTTGATTTGACTCTGCCTCTTAAATTTCCCCTTTCCCCCTCAAGTACACAGAGGAGTAAAAGAAGTCATTTTTGACTTTAGAAGTTGGAATAAAATGTCCGTAGGAATTGAGGACTGACTACATCAGTTAAGTTTGGCACAAGAACACCAATGAAAGTATTTCATGAGGTTGGGTTGCTCAATAATTATGAAATCATAAGTGAAAATGACTGTTTGGATCAATAAGTTTTCCTGCTTTAAATGCAGCAGTGAAATCCATGTAATGTAGGGTCCATTACTGTAATGAGATATCATTGTGGAGAATACAGCACTTTTGGTTGAGTTCCAAATAGTAGCTGTGACACATTGACTTTATTTTATAGAAAGTGTCTGCATTTTTTCTTTGTATGATCTCCATATGGACAGTACAGAATTTGAATTGATTTATTTGCATGTCCTTCCAGTCACTTGTGCTTTCCGTCAGAATGTCAGCTTTGATTTACAACCATAATTTTCATCCTATGAACTGTTTACACACATCTAATGGCTTCCAGGTCATATCTGTGTCTTGCTGAAAGGGGCATGCCTTTCCTTGTGAAACTCTTGAGTGCTCTGAGAGAGTGCTTTCTGGAAGAAATCCAAAACATGGATTGAGGGATTTAGAAGTTACAGGGTGAAATGCCGTGGATTTATCTTCCTCATGTGCTTGTGGAGTTCATGCAGGAGATAGCCTTTGGTGAGCTGTGATACAGGCCAGATGTGATTGGGAAAAGACCTGAATATATTAGATTTGGGCTGGGCCGACTTGATCATGTGATGGGAAAACACTGATAAGTAATTGACTGGGAATGTTGAGTTGGATTTAAGGGGAGACAAAGACATATATAACAAACGTGTTGATGGAACAATTTATGAACCAGAGAAAAGCGCAAAGGACATGCACGGGCCCGGTGGACACAAAAATTCTCATTAATTTATAGCGAACATATTGAGGCTTTCTGGACCAAAGGTAACATTTGTTTACCTCAGCACCGATTCCCAGAAATGATTCATGTTTATTGCCCAGAAAGTGTGTTTAAAAGATATTCAACAGTGAACGTTGATGATTTTAGCTATTGTTTTTTATCAGGGCTCCCACTGTACACACTAGTGTTTACACTGCATTAGTGATCGCTAGCTGATTTCATATTTTGTAGAGTCTCCCTTTTGTCTGTTTGTTGCCCAACCACATGTTTAACGGCCCTTAAAATTAAGCTATCCAACAAAACATCATACAAAGTGCCATTTATTGGAGAAAAAATATGGTTTAAATGCACCTATCAAGCAAAACATTGAATACATTTTGTGTGTAGAAATATCAGTTTATGGCTCTTTTCTAATAGCAGTGATGCTCTGTGTAGTCAAGCCTGGAGATTAAATCTCACTCCCGGTATTCCAGCTGTTCCTCTATTATCCAGCAGGAGTAAAATTCTTTCTTTGAAGCTTAATCTGTCCAGTGGTAGTATCAGATTATTGATTCAAAAGAATCTACTGGGTTTTGGTTATGGACTAATCAAGAAGCAATTCATTTTTATAGGAGCATGGAAATGAAAACAAGCGTTACGAAACTTGGCAACACACAGATCCAGGGCCATGTCATAAATTTATTTTGGGTGGAGCTTCTAGTGTCCTAACACATGTGAACTTTTTACCCAGGAGCTTTACAGCAAACATACAGTCATTAATCTTCTCAACTGTTCTCAGTGGTTTCTTTGCTCATAACTCAGACTTCACTTCAGTCAAACACACTATCAATAGCGCAGTGACCTCATGATCACACCTCATGTAAATTATCAGAAAGTAAACTTTACCAAGCCAAAAATGTTCAGTGTTACTTTTCTTGCTTCCAAACTAAGGTAAACACTAGGAAAGTTCCAGGTTCCAAAATTTGTGTCCTGTTGATTAAAAAAATGATAATAATAAAATGCTGAATCTGAGCTGCAGTGAGTTACAATAGAAGTGAATGGAAGCAATCTAAAATATTTATTGATATATTGAATTGGAATTATTTTACAATTACAATTTTAAGGTTTTTATTTTATGTAATTTATTATGTGCTTTTGTTATTTTATTCGTTTTTAATATTTCTATATATTTTTGTCTATTTAATATACATTATCTTTTAGATATTTCTATATAATATTCTATTTATTTCAGTTTTCATTAAAATTATGAATTTAATTATGGTAATTTTAATTAGTAGTTTCAGTACTTTTTAGTAAAATTTTAACGGCTTAAAAATTATTTCAGTTATTACCCAATGCAACATTTCTAATTTCTAAGTTTTTCATCTAATATTTATATTTACGCTTTATTTCAAATGTCAAAAACAATTAAATAGTTTTTATAGTTTTAGTTTCAGTTATAACTAAAAACCCTGAGCATTACACATGAAAATACTTTTTCAAAACTTGAAACTTGACAGACACACATGTCACATGTCGACACAAGACTATAAACCTTTAAACCCCACACGAGCTTTACAGCTCAGAGAATGCAATACTTTTAATAAAAGAATTCAATTCAGCTTCACATTTCTGCTTTTAAACCATCCAAAAATTGGCCAATTCACTTCTATTATATGCGCCTCAATGTAACCTCCTTTTTTTAACAAAAAAAGGGAGGAAACTAAATTATTTTTGGAGGAGTTCCACAAATGCTGTTGATTGAGCTTAACTTGTATTGAACCCCGAATACTGCTTTAATTACCCACATTCTTGCGTCTTCTCACAGACAGCAGATCCACTTTTAAAGCCGCTGTCGTAATCCGTCAAGCAGCTTGTGTTTGAAAGAGAAGGACACACCCACACACCCACCTTCATTGCAGAAAGCTGCTGTAATAACACTTTGCTCAAAGAGCTTTAACAAAAGCCCAGTCTGATTCATGTTTATACAAGTCATGCTACCATCAACACTTGTTCAAGGACCAAAACTTTACCAGAACCAGAACCCCCATCCTCTCCCTTCAGGCTGGAGGGAATCTTGCGTAAGCTCTCACAAGGGCGAACTTTAACCTGAGGCCCAGCGAGTATCTCCGCATGCTTAGACGCAGAAGACCTATTCAAAGGCATGCTCTGAAATAACATAACTGCAGATTGATTAGCTCCAATGTTCGATCCACATCTTCATACATTATCATTATTCATTATTGACTATAATCTGTTTGTTAGTTAGCACTAGCTCATGTTTTATATATTCCTGTTGCAGGATCTCTGAATGTCCTCAATCCTCACTCTGTCTAAATGTGGATTTTTTTCGCTCTCAGAAGTAAACATCATCAGCTACACATACTGCTGGCACAGTGGTAATGAGGTTTTCAAGCCGTCACATCTGAGCTAGATGATCACTGCCACAACTTTGCCAAACGCATATTAATCATTTTAAAATTTTGTCTATATTTTTGGTATTTTCTGTCTTTCTTACCACAGAGACATTTTAATTGGACGTGGGCCTGGTATTTAACTTTAGAAATGATCAAAATAAGCTTCTCTGTTCTTGCTAACATGTTTAAAGGTCATGGTGGGCAGATGGAATGGGGCTCTGTTGGTGCTCACTCATGTACAAATTAATTTTGAAATCTTTGATGCAGCTTTATTGCTTTTAGAACAGTCTCATAACTATTGTAACCATAGGTGCACTGTACAAAATTCTACTTACTAGAGGCTTTTGTGGTTAGTTGCTAATGGATTTTGTGCCATTTTGTTACAAGCATTCCGGTCTAATTAATGTACAGCAGAGTCCTGTATGCTGTTGTGTTTCACTGTCCATAAGTAGAGCCTGTTGTGTTCTCTAGAGGTTTATGCCTACCTTCTGTGATGCCCTTACGTTCCCCAGAGATTTCAAGGGTGAAAATGTTGATGTTGACGTTGTGAGGCAAATCATCCTCTGTGAATTTGTTAGATTAAAATACAACCAGTCACTAACAGTACATTAAAATAGCATTTCATTTAATTTAAATTAATTTCATTTCATTGATAGTAAACAATATTTCCAAAAGGCCGACTGAGACATCTGCATGATATTTTAATATGGGGTTAAGTCAGAGAAAAATGTATAATCCTCGCCTCGTAAGGAATATTTTGGGAGTTTTTTGTAAATTCCATTCCTTTCTATTCATCTTCTGTTGTGACATCAACCCTCAAAAATCCTGGCCTCAAGAGTATGGTAGAAAGGTCATGAATTTGATAAGCATGACATGGACATAACATGTAGTGCAGAAAAGTGAGAGGAGGATCTAAAGGGTCATTATGTGTCCAGTGAGTAAAATGATTTCCCAGCTGGTATTTCAAGCAGCAATAAGACAGACAGGACTACATCTGTTATTTTTCCTCCTCCACTTTGCAGAGAATGATTACCTGATGATGAGCTTGTCTACTCTTTACTTCAAAAAACAGGCTGGGTGCAGAAATCAAGCCCATTTAGTCTGAAGTCCTCCAGGCCTGAGAGGATTCTCAAGCCAATGAGTGTTTAGCACAGTATGACCAGTCGCTGAAATCTGCTTTCACAAATTACATGGAAAACGGTCCAAAAATTGTCAGATAATTCTGCTAAAATTAATCAGATCATAAAGTTGTGTTACAATATGCAAAAAGTTTTTCAGTGAAAGTGAATGATTAAGTCATTGGCCGCTTGAGATCGATGAAGTGCTTATTTCCTTCGCTTGCTCTGCAGTAATCGCCAGCCTCTTCTTTGGCTGTGTGTTTTAAGTATGACTGAGTAGCAGTGATTATCGGAGGAATGAGGCTGTGGTTTAACACTCTTCTCTCTGTTTTGACCTAAGTATTCATTGTCCTTTTGCCCTTTGCAGGAAACATATCGAAGACTTGTACTCCCAACGGCTGGACAGAAATAAAGCCAGTTGTCGCTGCATATAACTGTGGCTATGACCCCAATAACACAGAGGATAGAAACATGGTGTGTATTTTTGCTTTGTTTGGACTGGCACCCAATGCGTTTTAAACAATAAACGTATATTTTTTCATAAAACTAATTCAACAATCAAATAAAGTTGCGACATTTAGGCCTGGAATTACTAACAGTTTGTGCCAGCACAAAATCTCTTTTGGCATTTAATAACTTCTGTTAGAATTGACTAAAGACAGTGAAAAAATAGCAATGAAAAGGTTAAGACAGTTGTTTTTGTGGCCGACCTTAACGAATGTGCATTTGTAGGAGTTTCTATTTCAGATCCAAAATTTACAGAGGAGAGTATTAATAAATTATGCAGTGTGATTTATTATGGTGTGCGCTCGTCAGCTTGTCAGCTTGCCATATATTAACCCATTCTGCTCTTGACTTAGTTTTGATAGTTGTTAATTTGCACTGATTTTTGTAGACTGCATTAGTCATTATGGAAACTATTATCTGGCTGCATCTCTGTTCTTTAATTTGCACTTTCTACTTCCATCAACACTATTATGCTATTGCAGTTTTAGGCTAATTTGCCATTTAATTAATCTGGTTCTTAACCTCAGTTTGCTGAAATAATTGAAGCAATATCACATGAGCGACAGCACACTATTGTACTTTCATAATAACAGCCTTGCAGATATTTCCGAATATAATTTAAAGTTGAGCTGCTCACAATTTAGGCACAATATTAAGTTCATAATATCTTAATATAACAAATCTGTTACAAACCAGAAGCTGCTATAACCGGTTGAGTAAATGATTCAATGACTCACTCATAAAGACACTTCCTGAGAAGGTCGGTCTTTTGTAAAACTTGGCCACTGTTTAAAAAAGTATGTTCAATATGTGTGCACTATCCAGACTTACTGTAATGATAATAATGACAACATGACAAATGTAGTATGTTTACATTATTAGATTAGTAATAATGTAAACATACTACATTTGTCATGTTGTCATTATAGCATGACCTACCAGTATCAGCTGTGTCACTTGTTTAGGCTCAGGATGAATCTGTGTTTTACATGAATCGATTGCAATAAATCAATAAAGAGAATCTCTTGGCACCACCTAATGGTGTAGAATTTTACACCATAATCTAATCAAAGTAAGCATAATTGAAATATTCAAAACAAATCAAGACTGATTTTGTAGTTCTGATTCCAGTTCTACATAATCATCATTAGTGTGTTTCTGAGTTTAGTCATAAGTCAGTCATTCACTCTTTCTTTCCTTGTAGGGTGAATTCCTGGGCTCTGTGAGAATTGGATACACTATTGGTCACTCTGTGTCTCTTATATCCCTCATCATCGCCATCATCATTCTGTGCCTTTTCAGGTAAACCCTCCATACAACTCAAAACATATCATTGACTTGTGTTATAGAACAGGACCTTGGCTCTTTATAGCTTTTGCTTTTCCCATATAGAAGAAACTCCCAAATATCTCCCATTTGATAGTTTTGTTGTCCTCAGTGAATGCCCACATTTTATTGTGATCTAGCAGCGAATCAATGTTCAGCTAAAACATACTGGTGTGAAGCCAGATGACCTTGTTCAAAAAGGCCAGTTTTATATCACATTTAACATGTGCATTGCGAAAGAGCACATATTCAGGCGTTTGATATGGTTATACACAGAATCCGTTATTGCACAACCTCTCAAACAAAATAGCTTAGTAATTTGTAACCACTAACATGCAGCTTTGCCGTGCACAAGCTTCTCAGTAGATCCATTGCTCACAGTAGATGTTCCCCTCAGTGACCTCAGAGGTCAAGCCATATCTCAAGTGTATTGAAAAGCTTCCTCTTGCATCACACTTCATTAAACAGGAACACAGATCTTGAGAGTCTTAGTATATATCACACACAGCATATGAGTTTCCTATGCCTATATGAAGTGTAGCATGTATGAATAAAGCATATATGAATGCTGTATGCACACTCTCTTGAGTGTAGATAGCAATATGTATGGAAATGTAATGAATTGCCTTGTTGTGCACTTGTTATTATAATGCATTGTCTATATACAGTATATGCAGAGCCTATTATGCAGCAATGAGCATGTGGTTAATTGCATTTTTGCGTATCATTTATAATGCTAAAACAACTTAATGTGTCTCTTTTTATCTTTGCTGCTAAGAAAACTCCACTGCACAAGGAACTACATCCATATTCACCTGTTCATGTCCTTTATACTGAAGGCTGTGGCTGTAATGATGAAGGATGTAGTCCTGTATGAGGTGGAGGAAGCTGAGGACTGCCACCATGGATTTGTAAGTGGTTTTTAAGTAAGGATCAGTTTACAGTCAGTGGGTATAATTGTGATAGACTGGCTGACTGTGCATTTATGCCAATTATTATATGTGTACTTACTTAATCTTACCTATACTTTATATTAAATTAAAGCCTTTACTGAGAAACCATAGTCCATTATGATATCCAAAACAGTCTTCCTAGCAAAAAGACAAATGCTGCAACAATATAGCAGTAATATTAATAGTGTAATATTGATACTACACACACACACACACACACACACACACACACACACACACAGGGGTGTTTTTGTGAAAAGTGGGTTCATCCCATAGGCGTAATGGTTTTTATTCTGTACAAACTGTATATTCCATTGCCCTTCACCAACCCTACACCTAACCCTAACCCTCACAGGAAACCTTGTGCATTTTTACTTTCTCAAAAAGAAAAAAAACTCATTCTGTATGGTTTATAAGTGTTTTGAAAAATGGGGACATGGGTTATGTCCTCATAAGTCACCTTCTCCTTGTAATACCTGTGTCATACACACACCTGTGTCATTATACAGAGTTGAGTCCTGATATATCACAAAAACATGCCCACGTGTGTGTGTGTGTGTGTGTATGTGTGAGATGAATGTGATCTGAACATAGTACATTGTTGTCATTGTCATAAAGGTAATTTATTAACTTTTTGCCTACTGTTTTATGAATAATATGAATTCAAAGATACTCTTTCACAGGCAAAATACTTTACAAGAAATTACTTTTTTAAGTCTCAACAAAGTCATGCACAGGGGTTCATAAAATTGGATGGGCGCTATTGAGTCTTTGCAGAATCATGTGTAATGTAGTTGTTACCAGGAATTCCAGAGTAAAATATGATTTTTAAATGTTTTTAAATAAGGTTAATGCAGTACAATGTTGCCTTTTGGTTCAACATATCATCAACCTCGTAGCATACAGTAGGTCTGTCTCTAACTAAATTGATCATTAAAAATCAATTAATTCCAGATCTTGAATGTTGAAAACACAACCACTGACCAATCAGAATGAAGCATTCCAGACAGACATCTAAACTCCAGTTATAGTTATGATTATATTTCCTGGTACACAGTAAAACATATTAACAGGCAGTTTTACTTGAACTGACATTTAAAAATGACTTTGGTTGCTGTAACCTAACTTAGTCAGGTTGATTCAGTGATATTACATCATATTTTTTACAGGAATAAAACCACATAAAGCCCGCACCTGACAAACCCTTTGTACACTGTATTTGGTTTCACTTTACTTTATCACTGCTAAATGTAACCGCATCATGACATTTTTTCCCCTCATAAGAAACATACAGCAGTTGATAAACATTAGTTCGTTAGTAAACTTCTCGGATGTTTTGTCACAAGGCTTGCTCTTTAAATGGTCTTTAAATGATTCCGTGGTGAGACATAGCAGTATTTGAGAAGTCCTTCAAGATCTTTGAAGAGTTTGTAAATGACCTCCCTCATCCGGACATGGCCGACATTGTATTTACCCAACATCATGGTCATGTTTATATTGCTTAGTGTCATTTTCGTAGTTATTAATATCATATGCAGTGTCAAGTGACATTTTATTAATTAAAGCGAGTCCAATGCATCCAACGGTTTGGATGGCCAGTGTGTGTAAAGGTTAAGTAATGTGTTCTCTGTGTGTTTTCCTGTATAAACACTATTCATCTGGGTCTGAGTGTTTTGGGCCGTCTGGACGCAGCTGTCTGCCAACAGAATATGTCACATCTGTCACAACAACAGGGCGCTCAAACACTCTTGATGGCACGTATCCCCTCTGTAAACACCTTTGCAAGGTCACAAAAACATGTTTGACATTTAAACAGCCTTTAGATTATTTAGGATTATTTAGGCTTAGTTAGATATTGTCAGTAATTAAAATGGATTCACTATTTATTAGAGATCATTCCTTTAAAGATTGTTTAGTGCTGTGTGATTGTTGCAATAATTAAGAAACACTTCTAGGTGATAATAAAGACAGCGCACTACAAGAGCGTCAAACATTAACAGAACAGCATGCAGAGGTTCTTTATATGTGTTTACACTCTATTTAATGCCTCGCTTTATAAGTATCGCACAATGTTTTCTCATGTCTTGCGCATGCAACACACTAGCGCAAAGGCATTCCCTTTGTTTAAGTACACGGTAAACATGCAAGACCGCAGTTCCTGTTATAATATACACAAACGCATAATAGCTCTAAACAAAATCCTCTCTGCATTTTACAGGTGGGCTGCAAGGCTGCCTTGGTTTTCTTCCAGTATGGCGTGATGGCCAGTTTCTTCTGGTTGCTGGTGGAGGGTCTGTATCTGCATGCTCTCCTGGCCGTATCCTTCTTCTCTGAGAGGAAGTACTTCTGGTGGTACATTCTCATTGGCTGGGGTGCGTATGTGCTCAGTGGCATTAAGATGTATCGGCCCTCGGCCTCATAATTCTTCATGGCAGGAGAGAAACGCCTGTCAAATGCAAATGACCGATTGATCTCTAAAGTCAATAGCATGTGTGCATGTACACACTCTAGATTTAACAGTTAACATTTCCACTGACGTCACTGTATTGTGTTGGCAAACGTTTCATGTGTCACTTTTCTTAAATTTAGACTAAGCAGGCTCAGAGCTCAGGGTCAAGTAAGGTTTAAGGATAATTGGCAATCCACTTGTTTTTTTGAATTCCGAATGATCACGTAGGCCAGTTGAATGAGGAATGTCAACATGTCAGAGCTGTATGTATTCAAATATTGACAATATTCACAGTCAATACGAGTGTTTGTGTTACAGGAGTTCCAGGTGTCTTCATAACAATCTGGAGCATCACAAAAGCTTATTTACATGATATTGGGTGAGTAAACACAACTTTGTGCTCGCAGAATCACACTTTGATACTTCGTAATATTTTCATGGGAGCCATAAGAATTCATTTTGCTTGTTGTAGCCACTGTTCTAAGAGCGACAATTAAAACAGAGTAAAGGATATGAGTGTTTTTTGTTTATGAGCTCAGTTGCATTTCTGTCTTCTACACACCTTTTGCCAATAGTTACAGTATAGCTGACACTGTACATTTCACTGAAGGCTGTTCCTTGATGATAAATGACTTGCCTTCATGGAGGTCAGTAGGCTATATTTAGAGCAGAGCTCATAGGAGGAGACATTTGAAAATAATTTATGTGGATCATTTCGCTTCTCATTGCCACGTTTTTCTTGTTTATTTCTTTGTTTGGTTTTGCATAGTCTTCATGTGGATTGTTCAAACAGTGAGAATCCACTTTTTCAACAGCCTTGGCTCTTGAAATATTTTTCCCAGTCATTTTCTACATAGGGATTTAAACAACAATTTAACAAAGAGTTCAAGAGATGCACTAAATCAGTCGCCTCGGAGAAGAGTTAGAACTTGAAGTTGTTTTAACAAACATCATTTGTAATTTTACTACAATAATCTTCTAAAGAAGCATAAACCATCACATAATCTCCTTGAAGCTCAAATGATCTGTCTCAAATGGTTCATACATTATTGCTTAAAATCAATTCCTCTATTCAAGAAATGGTTGGGAATTTTACTTAGGAACCCAAATATGTTGCTCCATTAATAATTATGTTGTTTTCTTTTGATAGATGTTGGGATTTTATTGACGATGATCTGTGGTGGATTATAAAAACCCCTACATTGATAACAATACTGGTGAGTGACCTTGCAGGAGAAATCACAAATATGGCAGGTGGTGCATGAAATACTTTAAAACAGGGCCTAATCTGTTATTGTTGTTTTTCAAGATGAACTTCATTCTCTTTATTTGTATCATCCGGATACTTCGTCAGAAAATCAGTTCCCGGGATATTGGGAGAAATGAGTCACACCAGTACTCGTGAGTTTTTAGACCATAGACGTTGCTGTATTACATGCATTACATGCAACACAAACGTATTCCAACATATGCCATTTCTTTTGATCTTCAGGAGACTGGCAAAATCAACTCTGCTTTTGATTCCCTTGTTTGGGATAAACTACATCATTTTTGCCTTCATGCCTCATCACATCAAGTCTTATGTGCGTCTGGTGTTTGACTTGATCCTGGGGTCCTTTCAGGTAGGCAGCAGGAGACAGAAATATGTTTTTACCCACAGTTGTACTGTTTTGTTTAAGGATTGTTTATCTAGTTTAGATTCTCTAAATGCCAATAGAATACTAAGATTGGCCACAGCATTAGACTCACCGTGGGATCTGCCAGCGCGCCGCAACCCCAGACATGCCCAGTGATATTTATTCCCTCCATGTTTGTTATACAGCCAGATGAAAAGGTTGAACGAGGACATGCAAAAATGGCCTTAGTTCACCCAAAAATGACAATTCTGCCATCATTTACCCAGCCTCGTAATGTTCCAAAGCTTTAGTTTCTTTACAGTTTGAGTATTGAAAAGAATAAAGGCATTATCAAAATGTGTGCAACAGAAGAACAAAAATGATGACAGATCACCCCCCCCCCCCAACTACCCCTTTAAATACTTCCAAGACTTACCATCCATCTTGATCTAAAATTAGATGAGTTGAAATTGAAATATAAACATGGCTTTTTGTAGACTAAGATGGTTAATTTTCTACATGTGTTTACATAGGCTATAATTAAAAACAGTTTATGATAAGAACAGCATCAATGTATCTAAATATATTGATCAGAAAATACTGAAATTAGATTAAATAAAAATAAAAATGGTTTACTTTGTATTATTTCATTATTTTCTTTTAAAATGTGTTTGTTGCTAAATTATAATTATAATTGACTGTTCTCTTTATTTTTCTTCAGGGATTTTGTGTCGCGGTCCTGTACTGTTTTCTAAATGGAGAGGTAATGTAATCAAATTTTAAAGTGCCCAATTACGGATTTTTGGAAATGACCTTTCATGCAGTGTGGAACAGCTCTGAGTGAATGAAAACATCCTGCAAAGTTTTAAATCTGAAACTGCACCGTGTGTAAAGTTACTGTCTCTCAAAAGAAATAGTCGACTTTGAAACATTGAAACAAGTTGTTTTTGTAAAACGAATCTCAAGCTGTTCAAGCTGTCTCAGCTGTCGTGTCTGTCTTGAAAAAATGCAAATGCATTCTTTGCCACTAACTGCCATTTTTGGAGGTAAAATAGCGGTTTCCCTTGTAACGCTGTACACAAAGCAGCACTGCGCTTACAAACACTGCTTTATCAGGCATAATGAAATGAAAATGAGATCGATCAGACCAGTCACCACAGATTAGTGTCAGGCAAAGGAGGGTTTTTGGGAAAATGAATCGTTAAACGAATCGTTTGCGAGTTGTTGAGCAAGTAAGGTAAAAAGAAAAATACTGTATATTATAAGTGTTTTTTGAGCTTGCATGCATGTCAACTTGTTGTTGGGGACTCCCAAAACCAAAAAAATAACCTTTCATAACCCATATATAGGGGCACTTTACATGCCAGTCAATAGTTTAGAAACCCATGACTGAATTTGCTTTCTCATGATTCTAAAAGGCTTTTCTAACAAAAATTATTTTAGAAAATTATTGATATTTTATTGATCTCATACACACACTCTCCAGGTCCAGTCTGAGATCAAACGAAAGTGGAGGCGGTGGCACATGCAGAGATTTCTGGGAGCTGACACCAAATACCAGCAGCCCTCGACGGCAAGCAACGGCCTCAACTTCAGCTCCCAAATCACCATGATGACAAAATGCAGCCCCTCCACACGCCGCGCTTCCTCCTGTCAAGATGACTTCTCCTCCGTCTGAGCACTGAGTGATGCTTCGTCTTTGACAAGACACACAAACCATTGAGTCTGCGCACTGTCACCCGGACCACCTCAATCATCTGCAGGTTGCTGCTCTGCCATCATTCCTGTAGGATCTGTGCATCTCACCGCTCAGTAGGAACGTGAGGGAAACTGTGCAGCTCATGGTGACCGTTTGGCCATTCGTTCATACACATCGAGCAGGAGAGAAACATGCAAGTAAAATGGTCTCTTTGACGTTTGATTGTGTTTCACCAAACTACTGTGTCAAGCGGCGCTAGCTTTATAAGGATGCAATATTGACTCTGAGAAGACTCGTTTGAATCATTGCCCTGTTTTCGTGCACAGCAACACAGAAATTAATCTTCAGCTCTAGAGTTGGTATCTGTCAGTTGTGTTTTTCTGTTTTCCCTGCCCTCATTATGCCGCTCAAGATTTCTCAGTCTCTTAATAATCTGTAAAGCTGAACGGTGACCTTTTGGGTCTCTAGTGAGCAGGTTTTATTTTTATCTTCTTCCTTATTCCAGGAAAAAAGTCTGACATTCTGTTTTTGCATCCTCCCTATTCGTGTCATGTGCTTGCGTGTCTGTGTACATGTGGACAAACACAAACGTCTCTCATCGAGAGCCATAAAAGCATGTTTGCTTGTGCAGCAGTAGTGCGTCATGCTATATCTTTTATAATAGTGATTTATTGTGTAATTGTATACATGTGAAAATTGACATTTGTTCTGTAACTGTGTTCTGTAATTGCAAAAGATGCATTTTTAGGAGATTGGTCTTTCTAAGGGTATTTTTAGTCTGAAATCTTTTTAGCTGTCATAAGTGCATGCGCAGAGTTAGTCATAGTAGCTGCCATGAAAATGCTCCTATGTTTGCATGCACAGTTCTTTTGTACCTCATTGTGAATAAGATGTACATTTAAGAGAAAATGTCAGTATATGAGTGTTTATTGCTGTTTTTGCAAAGTGCATTGTGGATGTTGTTAAGTATACAGATCAATTTTATTACAGTAGATCTTTGAATGTCTTTTCTCTTCATATAAAAGTATGTATATGCTGGTCAGAGAAAATAACAGATTTTTATATTAAATTATGTATTATTTTTATTTTAACAAGTCACTATCACCAGTGTGCAATTTTTTTTATCACTATATTGTGTTTTATTTACATTTTTTATTTTAACAGATAACTGCCTTCTAAATGTGTCCATCCATGCATCCGTCTTTGTGTGTATCTATATACACATGGCTCTGTGTAAAAACCAAACACACTGTATTAATTCTTGCATTAATTCAAGCACAATAGCAACTGCTTTGTTTTTTGTGTATTGTGGATTTCAGATTTCTCATGAGGTTTCAAAATCAGAGACATCACTGTTAGCATGACAATCAAATCTTGAGCAAGAATGATGGAGTGGGTGAAAGCGCACCCAGTGGAGGGTGAAGCAGATCTCATTTTGTTTACCTCATATCTAAAACACATCTGTCATTTATTTATCTACCAAATCCCTTGTTAAATTATTCTCGTAACTCTGCCTCTCTTCATCCCTTTGTGTGTCTCTCCTTATGTCATTCTCAGTGTCTGAATACCAGTGAGCGTGCTGATGTCACAGCAGAACGCTGGTCAAGCGTGGTTAAAAATTACAGCCAGATCTCCAATACATAAACAAAATTATGTTTATAATTGTGAGCAGATGAGCCAACAGGAGGCAGAGTCTCCTGACGATTTCATTGAAATTAATGAAATGACTCCCACAGAGAGCTGGAAACTCAGCCTAGAATCACACCATATTAATTAGCAAGATATAAAAATTAATTCAATAAGCATGCAACCCATTCTTATGTCCAAAAGCCTCATTTATTTCACATCTGGAAATTATTTTCAAAGACTATATTATAATTAAATTCCCATAAATCATTATTACAACCATAATCATTTTTGTTTGAGAGTCTTATTATTAGATGCCTTTCTTATAGACCTTGTGATTTATGTTTATTTGCAACTTACATTAGCTTACTCATGAACTTCAACACCACTGTATGATTTACAACCTTCCTCTAATACCATGTTGTTAAAGACATTTGTCCAATGATTGTGATCTTTTGACAGTTTAACACTAAATGTGCTACAGCAGAGCAGTTGTTATAATGAATTACTTTTTTGCAGCACACTCTGAACTTGTGCATGAGAACAACACCCAAGACAAAGAGACAAAATAAGATAAAT
Source organism: Carassius gibelio (assembly GCF_023724105.1). Taxonomy (NCBI): domain Eukaryota; kingdom Metazoa; phylum Chordata; class Actinopteri; order Cypriniformes; family Cyprinidae; genus Carassius; species Carassius gibelio. Next base: position 15,501,633 of record NC_068397.1, on the reverse strand, counting down.
CATTCTACATTTTAGGATTCTGTGCATGGCTAAATTTTTTTATGTTTTGTTATATACAGTCGGTCTCATCAGAGGTGGGTAGAGTACCCAAAAACTTTACTCAAGTAAAAGTAAAAGTAATTCTAGAAATATTTACTCAAGTAAAAGTAAAAGTACTAGTATTGAATAGTTACTTGAGTAAGAGTAAAAGAGTATCGGATAAAAAATCTACTCAAGTAGTTAGTTACTAGTTACTTTGGGTCATATATACGGAGCCTATTTTTATGTAGATATATAGATACAATGTATGTAATGTATGTGTATGTACGTGTGTGTGTGTGAGTAAAAATTTATATATTTCATCAGCCTTTACTCCAATTTATGTAATTTATTATAAAACCTTGTCTGTTTACTTAAGTAACAGATATAGGTGTCATGCCATAACATATTTTTAATACGACTGACTTCATATTAAATGTGAATTTAACATTGAAAGTTAATGTGATATAAATATTGCTACTGATCTTTCATTGTTCAGAAGGAGAGCAAATAACATTTACACTGACAGTCTAGATTTCAATCACTCTCAGAAACTGCCATTAAAATCACTGAAACTGTTAACAGTGTGAAATCAATATCTTAATTATAGATTCGTACACACATCTGCACTTTGTTGTTTCTGACCAGAGAATTCGCCAGAAAGAGGTATTCAGTCAGTGAGCGAGTGAAGGAAACACCGACATTTCAGCGATGACTCATCGTAACACCTCTGATTGGCCTGATTGCATTCAAAAGCTCAACAGAACCGTGTGTGATTGGTTATAATGCGCAGCACTGTAAAAACGCGTCTTTCTCTGGCTCAGCGCCAGCAAGCTATCACAAATCTGAATTTAGCAGCTGATTATATGACTTGCTGAACATACTCGCACCGGTGTGATTGTATTATAATTAATAAAATCTTAATCGGCTGTTTTTTGTCTTTTGGAAGCTGCATTCAACTTGACTCCCCTCTGTTATAAGCCACACACGTACAACAACAAACTAATGTCACAGTGGTATCGTGTACTGTAATCGATTGTAGCCCAAGTTATTACCTGTTAAACAGTAGACAGCACAGGCGGTGTTCATCTAATAAGGATCTCCATCGCAAGCAAATAATAGCCTTTGCAGATTTGCTTTCAATTCAGTGCAGTTCCATAGCGCCGTTTCAACGCTGCTCATGTTAAACGTTACAACTCTGAGTGAACCGCTTCAGACGAAGCTCAGCGCGTGCGGCAGGGAACTGAACGACTCAATCAAACTGATTCATGAACCAATTCACTCGTTTGCCAATTGGTTTGATCTAGCCTTTGAACAGAATTGACTCAAAAGAAGGAATCATTCGCGAATGGGCATCGCTCATTGCCCAGAGAAAAGTAGACGGCGCGTTTGGAATAAACTGAAGCATTGATAACATTGCATTAAGATAAAGTAACGAGAGGAGCGTCGCCAACAGTAACGAAGTAAAAGTACAGATTTTTCCCAAAAAAATTACTCAAGTAAGAGTATAAAGTACCCATCTTTAAATATACTCCGAAAAGTATTAGTTACCCAGAAAAATTACTCAAGTAAATGTAACGAAGTAAATGTAACTCGTTACTACCCACCTCTGGGTCTCATATAGAGATTAAGATAACATGAGTTTAGTCTGTAGATATTTTATAGGAAGAATGAAATATCAGTGAGCTCCATGGGACTTATTGTGTGAGGCATTTAAAAAAAAAAAAAGTTTTAATCCTATTAAAGTCAAAAGTGACATCAATTAGCCTAAATAAAGATATTCATAAGGGTTAAATACATAAACGTAAATAATACACTCAGCTAAGATATATTTCATATCCAGTCCCTCTGTTTTACAATACAGCTCTTTCATGTTTACAGTCAGAGCATCTTTTGGTGTTGTTTCAACTTTATACAAGTTTTTCTCACTCTCTCTCAGTGTTTTTCAGCTGATAATTATTTCTACACTATCAAAACCCTAAAAACATATATCTATAAAGCATACACTGAGTATTAACCTCTGCAGATCTAATCTGAAGCTGCACTAGACCATGGTACTAAACCCATACAAACTAAACTAGATAGGTCTAAAATATAGGCCTACTAAATGTTAGCTACTAACAAAATATATAATTTTATCCCCCATATTTTACATGTGTGTGGCCTTTTTTGTCATTTTTGATGACATGTGCACCAACCCTTGGAAAAAGTCTTTAATAAACACTTTTGCCTTTTAGTAGGCTGTAATAAACTAGATTTGATTGTTCTGGAGGGATCTACTAACAGTTGCACTGACAGCAAAAATGAGATCATAGCAAAGGCATTTATTGCGATTGTTCTCACAAAACCTTTTAAGTCAGTTAATAAAATATTTTAAGAGTTCTGAGTAAGACGTCAAATAGCAAACAACAACTTCAAAACATGAAAAGTAACATTCTTTTATAGATCCAATAAGGTGTAGAGGTGAACAAAAAAAATCAATGTAACCTCTCAGTCACAGCTGTGTGACGTCGATAAAAGCGTCTACCAAAAAGCTGTGTTGTAGCGCCACCGCGCGGCCGCAGCGTTGCTCTGCAGGCGTCAGCGCTGTCCGCGGTGAACCGGTTCACTCCGCGGTGGACTCGCTGACCCCGCTGCCTCGGGCTCTGACTGCTCAGCGGCGCCAGGTGCTTAAGGAGACCGTTCGAACGCATCCAAAAAATGGTTCTACCTAAGCGATCATTCTGCCATTTGTAGCCATAATTTAGCTCCGAACGAATTGTGTTTTCCTTTTCGTTTAATCACGTCCCTGTCGCTTTAAAGCTTCAGACAAAACGACCCATATGATTTTCCACCTCCAATCATCATCACTCCCCCGGCCGAGAGTGCGAGCCCTTCTGCATGCGGACATGGCGAAATCGGACAGATGTCTAAACAGAAGAGCGCAGTGTGGATATAAATGACAGCTCTCTTCATGAAAACGAAGCTGTGAAATGCTAAGGAGAGGAGACTGTACTCCATCGAGACAGAGACCACTGATTCACCATGGTAGTAAGACCCTTCTCTGACTCTTTTTGTTACCTGCACGTCTGTGAATGTTTACTCGGCCTGTAGAATCTGACAGACATCAGTCACATCTGGAGGATCACGCAGGTGTGCTGATAGCATGCTGCTTCCACATCTGTCGAGAGCTTCTACAACTTTCTGCTACTTTTCGATAAGGTGCTGATGTAATGATTGTTATTATCGGAACATCCGTTCAAATTTTAATATCGCCCTCCACTAAACTAATTACATTGAGGACAAGCGTGCTTTAAACAGGGGCAGTACCCTCAAAGCAACCTTCTTCATCCCTAAAGATTGCATATTAGTAGCTTAGTGTAGTATGTAGGATCCGTATAGTAATATGTAGTTTTATGATGCTATTATATATTTTATAGAGGTTAAGAAGGGAGAAAGCTGTCCTGTACTGCCCCAATGACAAGATGTTATACCCCTAAAGGGACAATTTTTCCAAATATACTTCGGAGAGTTTACCTGTCCCGGCTCATTGCTTTGGAGAATGCTAGCTTAAATGAGAACTGTTGTCTGTTTGTCATAATGTTGGTATATCTAGTAGAACTTGGACATATAATAATATAATAATAAAGAAACTAAATTGTTTTGTAAAATAAATATATTTATTATATAATATAATATTTCACATATCTTCACTGTTTACTTGTCTGGATAATTTAATGACTATATAATGATAGCTGGAAAGCCTGTATATCATTCAGATACATAGCATATAAAATATTGTAATATAAATTATTACATTATCTTTTTAAAATATATATGATATAACAACAACTTTACAATATACATTTTAAAATCATATTAATCGAATCGAATATAATATAGATTTAGACACTCTGTAAATTACATAAATTATTTATTATATATTATAATGTCATTAATATGTAAAATACTTTTCTTTTTGAGTTACCTTCTTGATTAAATTTACAAAGGCATAAAAGACATGATAGAAATCATGTTTGCTAGAATTTAAAAATGTAATTTGCTCGACAGCTACGTTTAAAATGACAGTTACTCCAGCCTGTTGTTTGACTGCAATTAAAATCAATACCTAATATTTACACATTGAATGTTTCTGTGCATCTCAGTTGAGTCTGATGTTCTGTTCTAGCTCATAGTGGAGAAAACTGCTGAGCATCCGTCTGCAGAGTTCTCCCTCGTTGAGGATGTGGCCCTTCACTGCACCTTTTTAATGGACAGGTTGAACAAGCAGCGTCTGTTTCAGCCAGATCTATGTGACGTAGACATCGTCCTCCTGCACCACCAGACTTCTTTCCAGGCCCATAAGGGTGTCCTAGCAGCCTACAGCCCCTTCTTCCACTCGCTGTTTGCGTCGAGTAAGGAGCTGCGGCGCGTGGAACTCTCTCTGGAGACCCTCAAGCCTCAAGGCCTGCAGCAGATCCTCAACTTCATCTACACCTCCAAGCTCCTGGTCTCCGGCTGCAATGCCCAAGACGTGCTCAAGGCTGCCACGGTGCTCCAGATGAGCAACATCGCCAATTCCTGCAGTGAGCTCATTACTAGAGGCTCGCTGGACATCAGTCCCAGTGTGGACCAAGCCAAACAGGAAGTCGGCACTCAGAGCTGGAGCAACAGCAACTCGGTGAACTCCAACTTTCACATGGAGATCAAGCAAGAGAAGGACCCGACCTGTGCCAGGATCCTTGGAGGGAAAAGTGAAGGGAACCCATATGCTGTTCAGGTTGGCGATGGGCATCCAGTGCAAGTAGATGGTTGTAAAATAGAAGGGAAGGAAATGGAAAACCTGAAGGACTCTGAAGATATTGATTCATTTAATAGAGAGCAAATTATTGTGGAGTTGAACCTGAACAACCAAACACTTAACCTGTCTAAAGGTTTAGAGGGAAACGCAGCAGCTCAGTCTGCCTCAGGACAACAGCTTCCTGGCAGAGGAAGACGGAGCGATGAGACTGTTGAGGAATCAAGAGACAATGTGGCTATGGAGGAGGAGGAAGATGAAGGCGAGCAAAGTGAAGATGATGATGTGAGACCTGAAGGCAGCAGTGAAGAGGAAGGAGAACACATATCCCCTGCATTCATGTCTGAAAGAGCAGTACGAGAAACGCGGGCCCCTGCGGATGCTGCAGCGATGGTCTCCAGGAGAAACAGTGTGAGAGAGAGGCAGGAGACGGCTCATGGAGGGAACAGTGATCAGCTTCTGGACCAGTTTCAGAGCTTCACCTGTGTGAGGTGTCCCAAGACATTCAACAACCGCTGGTACCTGGAGAAACACATGAACGTGTCTCATAACCGCATGCATATTTGTGACAAGTGTGGCAAACGCTTCCTTATGGAGAGCGAGCTACTGCTGCATCAGCAGAGCGACTGTGAGAAGAGCATACAGGTAAGCTTTGACCAGCATTATCTTTCAATATTTTTGTCCTTTTTTGTAAAGCATCACTGTCATGGATTTTGTTTTTTGCTACTGGGCAAATGGGAATTGAAAAAAAAAATGTATTGAAACATATTCATCTAAAATGAGCATTTTTGTCAGGCTGGTATGTTGAGGTTCATTAATTGTACTCAAATGACAGTGTATAGGTCCTTTTCTATGCAATTAAAGTGCAATAACTGAACATAAATACATGGGCCTGATAAAAATGCTAATTTCAGAAGAAAATTGCTGACAACATTTAGAGGTTTTGCACCTGAACTCTTCATAAATAAATAAATAAAGGTGTGCGTGTGTGTGTGTATGTGTGTGAGATAGAAACATTTAATTATTATATAAAAAAAATATTTTTTTTGACCTTTTAATGTCAAAGCAAAGTTAGTTCTGGTTGTGAAATGTCATATGGTGTGATGAATACAGAAAATACATATTTCTGCACTTCACCTAGATATTTAAAACATTTATTGGTAACACTTTACAGTGCCATGAGGTTCCATTTGATAACATTAGTCAACATAAACTATCAATGAAAAATACTTCTAAAGCATTTATTAATCTTCATTAATACTGATTCCAGCATTTACTTATACATCACTGAAATGACAAGTTGTATCTATTAATGTTAGTTAATGGACCTGAGCTTACACAGACTAACAATGAACAGGTTTCTTTAAACTAGTGTTAACAAATATGAATAAATACTGTAATAAATGTATTATTTATTGTTAGTTAATGTGCTGAATAAAGTTAACAAATGCAACCTTATTGTAGATAGTTACCCATTTTTTTCTTTTTCTTATTGCTGACAATTGCGATAAAGAAATAATGCAATAAAGTAACTGACCCAATGCAATGGACAAGATTTGTTTTTGTCTCATTTTGTAGTGTCTAGCGTGTGGAAAAGCTTTCAGGAAGCTTTGGTCGCTCCATGAGCACAATAAGATTGTTCATGGCTTTGCTGAGAAGAAGTACACTTGTGAGATCTGTGAGAAGAAATTCTACACAATGGCTCATGTACGCAAGCACATGGTTGGTGAGTTGTTTTTAAGTTCAATTAAATTACACGTATTTTTTATACATCATGATGAGGAAAAAACATATGTAAGTCGCACTGGACTATAAGTCGCATTTATTTATAAACCAAGAACCAAGTGAAAACATTACCGTCTACAGCCGCGAGAGGGCGCTGTATGTTTTCAGTGAGCAGCATAGAGCGCCCTCTCGCGGCTGTAGACGGTAATGTTTTCTCTTGATTCATTTTTAGTTCATTTCTCTTGGTTCATGTCAAATAAATTTTGATAAATAAGTCGCACCTGACTATAAGTCACAGGACCAGCCGAACTATGAAAAAAAGTGTGACTTATAGTCCTGAAAATACGGTAAATGAATGCTTCCTCTCTCAGACCTTTACTCCTGGTCTTATACTTTAAACAGTAAACTTGAATTATCTGACTAATCATTGTCTTGTTCTGCACATCTTTAGCCCACACAAAAGAGATGCCATTTACCTGTGAGACATGTGGCAAGTCATTTAAAAGAAGCATGTCACTGAAGGTCCACTCTCTCCAACATTCAGGAGAGAAGCCTTTCCAGTGTGAGGTACGGTCAAATGAAGCAATAAAGAAAAAGCTGTGAATATATACATTATTGCTTCAAAATAATATAAAACATAAGTACATTAACATTAAAATGATGTTTAAATTATATATATATTAGGGCTGGTAAGCGATTACATTTTTTTAACTCTAATTAATTACATGATGTGGTAATTAATTAATCTAATTAATCGCACATCAAATTTGGAGAAATTACTCTAAAAATATAATTTAAAGTCATTGTGGTGCAAAGCATCAAACAGAGATTACAAAAAGTAGGTTCAGCAAGAAATATTTTGTTTGATATAATTTATTACATATACTCTATTGGACCATGTGAGTAAATGATGACAGAATTGTCATTTTTGGTTGGGTGAACTATAACGTTAACAAATAACCAATAACGTTTTGATTATAGCAAAGAATTGACCAATCAGCATCCAGGACCAGAACACTTGGTTTCATGATTTCCTTTATTAACCGCTGGCCATGTCTGAAATGTGTCCACTCCTCGTCCTTTAGGTCTGCAGTGAGCGTTTTCAGTATAAGTACCAGCTGCGCTCTCACATGAGCATCCACATCGGACACAAACAGTTTATGTGTCAGTGGTGTGGGAAAGACTTCAATATGAAACAGTATTTTGATGAACACATGAAGACACACACAGGTGAGATGCATGTACACATGTATAGCACTTAGAAATACACAGTCAGTCTAAGAAATATACAGTCAGTCTAAGAGGCCTGCTGGTTCTTTTTAGGAGAGAAACCATATATTTGTGAGATCTGTGGGAAAAGCTTCACGAGTCGTCCCAATATGAAGCGTCACCGGCGCACGCACACGGGAGAAAAGCCTTACCCCTGTGAAGCGTGTGGCCAGCGCTTCCGCTTCTCCAACATGCTGAAAGCTCACCGAGAGAAGTGTTCCCAGGTCAGGAACCCTCCCCTGTTGGACTCCTCCGCTATTACCAATCAAACACAGGCTGCTGCAAACCAACAACTGGCGGTCGGGATGGAAACACTGAGAGATATTAGGCCGCATCTGCATGGCATAGTCTCTTTATCATCATCTATGCTCCACTCAGTGGACGGGGGTCCGTCACATTCTCAGCTGCGTTCCCTCACGCCGCTCTACTCTACAGACTCCAGGAACCTGTAACTGCTGCTCTGTATTATACTTTTTGTGATGCAGAGATGCTTTTTATGTAGCAGAGAGTCTGAGATATCATGTTAGTCTTTGATTTCACGTCATATTCTCTAATATCCCTTCCGTTCCCATATCAAATCAGCCCTCTGTGCTTTAATAAACCTAGTTAGGCAAAAAGTATTAAATATGTATGATACTAAAACTATTACCCAAATGTAGAATGCAAAATGTAAGACATATATACTTTATGTACAGTATATTAAGAGAATAATAAATAGACAACAGAATATTTGGTTTATGTAGCTTTCAGATGCTTTATGTAAAAGTTTGTTAATTAGCACTATTTGTGTTTGGGTGATGACCTGATATATGTATGCGTAGTCAGAGACTTATTAGTAAGTAACGCAGGTCTTGTTTGTGGTGGAAATGTGCAGGCAGGAGATTCGGTTTCTGGCACTTTACTGGCTTGTTGGTTTAAGGGGTTTCATAAAGATTTGTTTAGGCCTTAAATATTGTCATAGTCTTATTATTTCTGTTAGAATTTTGTGTCAGAAGCACCTTAAAAATGTAATTCAACTGAGACTTTGTCTAAATTGTGAATGACTACAGTTTGTATGTTGTTAACAGATGGACATTTCTGGGTCAAGTATAGGGCTCATTTGTTTTTTTTTTATATTTTCAAAAACCTTGATGGTTTGTGTTTTTTGGTGATGTTCAGATTCATGAATGTGTTTAGGGTGAACGTGTAGGTCAGAAAAACAACAGCAGCCAGTGTATTATATATTATTAATGAAAAAATCATTTGTTCTCCACTATTTAGTGTTTATCCACTTCTCACAGTCTCGTGCAGACTCTAGTGTTTGATCTTCTGAATGAAAAATCTATTTTTTATTGTTTTTAACTGGTCTTTTTTGCACTTGTAGACAAGAATCTTGACGTTTTCAGATCTGTAAATATTTTTACACAGCAATATTTTTTATGAATTGGGTATTGCAACCTTATTTTATTGCTGTAATGTTTTCATTTCTGTCTGTGTAATTCTATGAATATTTTGGTCTATGCACAACATTCCAAATCCCAAGCGGTTTTCCGATCTCTTTATTGCAGAGTGTTTGTGTTCACAGCACTAGCTGTTTATTATTCATGATGAAAAAATGACTCTGAAGCTCCATTCAGGATCCATCATGAAAGTCCTGATGTCAAGCAGCATCAACATGAAAAAAGACGGCATACAGAATAGAAAATCAATTGTATTCTTTCACCCATTACTTTTTTATTCTCATGTGACTTTGGAAGGTGTATGACAATATTTGTGTTGACATTTATCACAAATGATCGTGTTGAGTTGTTCGCGTTTTTTTAGTTTGGTCATTGTCTACAGTATATTCAATTATTGTTCAGTCACTGCCATTTATTTCTGTTTTTTGAATGTAAGAACATTGTACTTGGTCATAACTGCAAAATGTTCAGTTGTAGTTGTCATCTAAAATAACATAATAGAATGATAGAAATCAGTGTACATGGTTATTTAAAAAAGTCAAATTATTTAACATCTAAATAACAAAGCATTCTCATGAAAAAAAATAGATGGTCTTGTGTTTATCTCCATCTGCTGAGTTTTCTCGGAACAGCAGCATCAAACACTGCTCTATTACATACCTTAAAGCTGCGGTAGGGAACTTTTGACACTCTAGCGGTTAATAAACAGAACTGCTTGTGTCTTGCGGAAGGACATTGTAGCCGGATCTACTTCTCTCTGTTTATGTCTATGAAGAATCACAAAAGTACTGGGTTACTCCGCCGCGGTACCCCTGAAGCAATCTAAAATAGTCTGAATATAAACACTTATTATACCGCTCCCGGTAAGAAACAACCAATCAGAGCTGCGGTCTGTAACTTTTTTTTGTGTTCAAAATTTACAAAATTTATATAATAAGCGAGTACACCATGAATCTATTTTCCAAACTGTGTTTTTAGCTTGTCCTGAATCACTAGGGTGCACCTATAATAAGTGTTTATATTCGGACTATTTTAGATTGCTTCAGGGGTACTGCGGCGGAGTAACCCAGTACCTTTGTGATTCTTCATAGACATAAACAGAGAGAAGTAGTTCCGGCTACGACGTTCTTCCGCAGGACGCAAGCAGTTCTGTTTATTAACCGCTAGAGCGTCAAAAGTTACCGACTGCAGCTTCAAGATCTATCACAAGCGAACTAAATCAATATTAAGCAAAGTCTGTGACAAATTATTCAATGGAATATGTATTGCTCTTTATGAAGATGTGGGTGATATTTTGTCAATAGATGAGAGCTGTAGATCAGATCTTGGTGAATCTCAAGGTGTTCAGAGTTACTCCAACCACAGTGGCCCCTGCAGCATAACGAATCTCCCTCAGAATCCCATTCCAGCAGTTCTCCTCCTCCTCAAACCTGTCACGCAAATCGCAATTTCAAATTATTTACTTTCAAATATATATGACCAAGTTTCCTTAGGCCAGTAAGTTTTATTAAACCAATTTTAGATGAACATAAGTACTCACTTCCATATATCATTCATTTCAGTGGGTTCCAGTTTTTCTGTGGTCTCATTGGGCATCATAGCAAAACCCCCCACAGCATATAAGCAGCCGCCCAGTTGGATCAGGTTAAGAGAGCTTCTCTCCTGAGGAAACTCCACAAACTCTGACCAGCTAAGCAGGAGACACACAAGTGAGCAACTTGCCTGGATTAAGGAGTCTTGACAAAATATGACAAAAGTGTGACTTACGAGTTGCTGGCGATGTCATAGACCTCCACACTGCTAGTCAGGCCATTATCAGTGACTCCAGTCACCACATAGATTTTGTTTTGGTGAACAGCAGTGCCAAACAGCGAGCGGGCAGTTTTCATGGGTGCCAGATCCTTCCATTCAAACTTAGAGGGATCATAGACACATACTCTCCTCAGGCATTTCCTGTACATCACATTTCAAGTCCGGTTATGAAAACCCAAGACAACCTGGCATAGTGAGTTTGTAAAGTATGATAAAACCAAATTCTTTACTCACTTGCTCTCAGTTTTTCCACCGATCACATAGACCAGTCCTTTGTGCGAAACAATTCCGTGTCCATAAACTGCGTATGGAAGAGGGTCAGACTCTCCCCATTTGAATGACCTGTGTGTAATTGTATAGTTATCAGCCTTCAGCCATGACAGACAAAATCCTGTTGATCAGGGGTTATGGCAAGGGCCGACTTGGAGAGGTATAATCAATCTCAAGATCTACCAAAAAGAATGAAATATGCCCAATGGCTGTATTGAAGTAACTAATTATTTATTGACACAGAACTGTGACATGTCAATGTAAAGTGAGTCAAATGATTGATTGTTGATTCAGTTGTAGCTCTGGTTCATTCAGTTAACAATTCATTAGACTGATCTTTACATCCACTACCTACACAGATCTCAACAGTGCAAGGTTGTAGGTTGCCAGGTTGAGGTCACAAATGGGTTGAAATTTGTATGACGTGTCAAATGTGTGAGTAGGATGAGTTTCAAATTAGATGTGGCAAATGGATAATCTTGGAATAATATATTGATGGGGCTATTCATATAGCGAAGGGTTTGGGCCATTAAAATTACCTGGAGATGGGAGATTGGTGTGATATATGGGAGACTCCCAGGAAAACGGGAGGGTTGACAGATATAAATTTATAGTGCGTCATGTTAAAAAAAAATTAGAAATAAATCTTAAATGAGAATTTCAGAACTTGTGCAACCCGCCTTCAGTTTGAAAACTGCTGCATCTGCGAGGTCTGTGACTGTATGTCATTTGCTATATGATTGTACTCACTGCCTGTCGTAGATCATAACAGAATCTAGCGCACGTTCTCCCTCCTTCAGTTCTTTTCCTCCCACCACATAGATAGAGTTCTCAGCCTCCGCCAGACCGAACAGACACCGAGGGTCTGGTAGTGAGGGCATCCCCAACCATCCAGAGCTCATGGGATCAAACTGTAGGGAGAAGAAGAGCTCAGATTCAAATATAATGATCTATAAGCATTGTTCCTGTTTGATTCCTCCTACACAATCCCTTCAAAGGTTTCTCTTGAATTACACAAGGAAAATGTCATGCAGGCAACATTAAAACCATGACACATGAGGTTCAAAGCTTTAACAGCTGTTCTGAAGCTAAATGGACCCTGTGGGTCATTCTCACAAATGTATTTTTGGAACCAGAGATTCATGATGCTTTGATTCATTGATTTGTAATACAAACATATTTGGCAACATTAGCAAGACTTGACCATGCGTTACCTGAAGAAAGTAGGAACTGAATGGCTTTTCTTTGTTCTCTTCATTGTACATCAGACCTCCAGCAACAAAGATCTGATTTTCCTTTGTGACAAGACTGCAGTGGTTCTTAGGGATCTCGGTGGATGAAGATGCCACGTAGCACTCATTTGCACCAACGTCATACGCTACTGTTCCTGTATCGCTAATCATCAATAAAAGGTCTGACTGAAACATTCCAAAACGTGGATTGTCATTTAGGATTCCCGGGAGCAAACCCTCCTCATCCTCGTCCTCAGAATCTGCTGTCCCGCCTTCCTCCTTGACCCTTTTGACCCTGTGTAGCACTCCTTTCTGTGCATCCTTGACGATCTGAAGCTCCTTCTTGAGCTCCTGATTCGTCCTGATCAATCTGTGGCCCTCGACTTTCTCTTTAAAGTAACTTGTTGGTATAAGTCGGAAACGTACGCAGTGTAGAAGTTGTGGCAGGTCTTTCAACCTCTCGCCCGTGTCGTACTCCACCCAGTCCATGAGAGATTCAAACACCAACTCTTCTCGTTCCACATTCAGAGAGTCACATGTGATGATAGCCGCCAACTCACTGGGACCCAACTGATGGAAGTCCTGGTCCCGAATGATGAGGGCATAGCGGTCACAGATGAAGTCCCGAGCCTCCATAGCCAAACGTGGACAGTCCAGCAACAGACCCAGTCTAAAAATGGCCAGACAGTTACTAAGAACCAGCTTCTGCTGTAGATACGAGACACAGACGCTGAAGATTGATGGAATCTGGTACATGTTCGCCGCCATGAAAATGTCTTGGACGTTTTGCTCAGTCAGGTTGATATCCGAGGTGTATATGTACCTTAGGATCATTCCCATGACTCCAGGTTCAATGTCTTTTAGGACAATCTCCCACTTTTTGCTCTCTTCCAGGTCTGAAAGGAACATGGCTTTGAAGTAAGGGCTGCTAGCGGCTAGCACTAGCCGATGACAAGGAAACTCTTTGTCTTTGATCTTCAGAACGCAGTCCACAAACTTGTTAGCATCCAGGAGATCACTGAGCCCATCTTGTAGAAGCGTTTGCTGGTACATCCGTGGCTCCGTCACTGGATCTACTGACAAGGAGGCCATCTTGGTATGGTTTGATGTAATATTTCAGTAGGAGGGAGGAGTGCCTCTCCCACTGCAAAACTGAACTGACTGTATTAACACTGTTACTCTAAAAGAGAAGTGGCAGAGGATGTGACACTTTGGTGTGGCCTCAGCTCCTCAGCTGTCACAAACTATCAGCTACTGACTGTCCATCTATATATAGAAATGCGTAAATGAACCACACTTAGCGCCTGAAATACAAGCTTTCCCTCCCTTCCCCCCACCAAACAGATTAGACCAACAGCTGACATGTTGCTCACTGGGAATTAGTTGTAGATCTTATGGAGTAGGACAGTAGAACACCACAAGATGATTGTGAGGTGTGAATAGTTTGAAAAGAATGTTACAAAGTGAAAGAAAAGGTGGAAATCAGACCCATTTAAGACTAGTTTCAAAAGGAGACACAGAAATAGAACTGCCTCTTGCTTTGGGAGATAAAGTCCACCTAATGGAACCCTCTAGTGGAGCAATTCGGTATTATGGGCTCCTACATCTATTAGCATCAATTCATAGTAGCAAGCAAGCATTGCAAATCTTTGAATTTACAACAGGGGTAACAAGATGTGTCCCGGGCTAGACTTGAACATTGGCACCGTGAATGTAACAGTGCTTTATTTATTCCAGTTCCAGTAGAATGCATTATATTTTTGTTGTTTTGACTTTTTTTTTGTATATGGGGAGGACTGAAGATTGCAGGGAAAACAAGAATTGGAAACATGCATCCTTCACTTGAGACCATGGTGTAATACGTTTGAACACATGTCTTTGTTTAAAGCAATTTCTCTAAGTAGATATTTAATGAAATAATTCCAGTTTCAAGTTAAAAACTTTCTAAAGGCACACTTTAAATATAGAGGTAGAACTTTTCAGTCAATAGTTCTTAAAAGTTCTTAAAACTTTTTTCTTAGTCTAAATAATATTAATAACCTGAAGAATACTTTTCAACCTTCTGTGTGAGGAAATGGTTTCATGGATAATAAAGGTTCTTCATGGAACCATAAGAAAGAAAAAAGTGTATTTTTAGTGTATATGAAGACAAGGGAAATTCTCATTTGCGATAATAACCTGTGTAATGTGACAAAAAATCCAAAGGGAGACTGAAAACTAGGAGATATGTAATTGTGTGCTGATGACAGCATAGCAGACCTTCAGTATTCATCAGTGTATATTTTAGGCCCATTAATCAACTCAAATCTCTAGTGTGCCACTCAAAGCTCGATGTAGGACAAAGCCTAATAGGGGAATGTGTTCACACCGTATCATTTAAAAGATTGGGACATCACAAAGTTTAATGTGGTTAAGTGACTAAGCTTTGTGGTTTAATGGGGCATCATTGTGACTATTGTTTAGGAGCGTAGTGTACGTTTTGTGTCATAAAAATGGCTGTAAACCAGGACTATTATAGTTAACTAAAACTTAAATTAAAACCATTAAGAAGTTGTTACTTGAAATAAAAAAAATCATGAATTGAAATACAATATAAAAAAAAAAAAATGAAGAATCTTCATTTCAACTACATATAGTGGTTGAGGAATCATTTCGCATTTTCAGTGTCTAAAATGATGTAGTGAATCACTGAAATGAATAAAAATTAAATAGCCATTTTAAAATAAAAATTGAATTAAAAATGAATTAAAAATATTATTAGAAACTATAATATCTCAACAATACTCGAATTACACTGCTGTAAAGATATTAAGAGTAATGAAATAAAAGACAACAGTTATTGTTCAATATATTATTTATTCATAAAATATTTGGCAAGCCCATTCTTTAAATAGCCATATTCACTGAAAATATAAATAAAAAATGCACTTGGTTTATTTGTGCTAGAGTATGTCAGAGAACAGGTTGCATTTAGCTAAAGCAAGTGCACTTCAGAACTATACACAGTTAAAAACAGACTTGTGCAAATCATTTACCATAGTGGTGTGACTGCATCGGTCTGGCATGAAAGCTCAGGGGCAGAATTAACAAGAGGGACCTCAAGAGCTGGATCAGATTCAATGACCTCTCTGTCCTTTACTCGGCCTTCTGTTTGTCCGCCTCTGTGGGCGGCACTGGTTCCGGATCATCCAGCAGAGCCTGCTTTCGCTCTCTCTCCTTTATCAGCTGCACGCCACAGTAAGTCACAAACAGCACCGAGAGAGTGGACAAGGGGAAGCCTGAGGGAATCACAAGGGTGCTATTATTCTCTGTGTACATGCTGTGTTTGCTCCATTCCTCTGGAGTTTTTTTTTTTGCTGATACAACTATATGTTGTACAGTAGGTAAGAAACACCTTCTGCACAAGATTCTAGCTACTTTACTTTCCGTTTTCATTATATAATGGTCTAAAACGAAACACTTACCTTTAAGAAGCAGTCTCTTAGCAACCAGCTGAGCAAAATCCAGACTGTTCAGTGCCAGGACGTTGTACAGGACAATTTGCCAGAAGTTAACAGCATTGAACAAGCCCCTGATTCGACGTGACATTGCCTCAGACATAAGATTCCGCTAGAAAAACATTAACATTGCATTATTAGAGAGTAAGCTAATTATGTTATTTTCATATAAGTGAAAAGTAGGCTAATCAGTCATGATGTAATATTGAAAGACGATCAATTGATATTGTAATGATTCAAAACCCAAATGCTCAAAAATCCCTCACAATTGAAAGTCTTTGGGATCTTACCTCAATGGTGGAGAACGGTGGCAGAGAAAATAATTTAGCCACCCACAGTTCAAAGTTCAGGCCAAAGCAGTTAAAGAAAGACCAGATGTAAACCAGCTCACAGGGTCCGAGCCACAGAGTTGTGACAGCAAAGGTGCAAATGGTTGCAAGAAGCTCCTTTAAGATGGCATCATGGTTTTCTCCGATATAATCATAGACATATCTTTAACAAAGAACAGGAGATACATGTAAAGTTGAATGTTTTTCCTGAGTATATGATTATTATAGAAATATATGTTTTAAAAAATTATAGGTGATGATACACAGACAGAATTGGTTATTTGCTCACTTGCACAGCCAGTCATTGATTCCTCTGTCAAAGTGTCTAAAAAAGACAAGGTCAGAAGAAACTGTAAACATGTTATCTGGTTAGACAGTCGTCAACTGCTTTAAAAACATACTCTGTCTTTTCTCTTCTGTTAATGACTATACTTACGTTTCAGCGAAGACATAGAGCATTGTGATGCATTTAGGAGGCTGAGGAGGGTCAAGATGGTCCAGTCTGGATACCGTGTTAATGACACCAAACAGGACGGCTGACTTCACCCAGTCATACACCAGATTGGAGTACGCCAAGCCAGCTGAATAGCAAAACAATTCAGACCGACTAGTGATAGTAAACAAATGAAACTGTCCTTACATTTAATTAGAAACTACTTGTAACATTATTTCTAAAAATCTACTGTATTTTCTAGTTATTAACTGACCCAGAGACCAGTCAGACAGTTGCTTCAAAAGCTTCAAATCGTTAGGGATGGTCAAAATGTACAAGAAATGGAAGAAGACATCCACCACCAAGATAGCCCCAAGGTGCACCAAAGCATGAATGGTGATGTTCCACATCTCTCTTTCTTTACGTGTCAAGTTAGGGTTGTTAGCCTGAGAATATAATAGGTATCGTTACAGTACATACCTAACCAGAGTGACATTATCAACACTATAACAATTAATTATTCTATTCTATAGATTATATAGCGTCCATAAACTGAAAGTTTTCTTGAGAAAAATGTAAAGAAGTTGAGAGATTCTCCAAATACAGGACTCACCTGCTGGTGGAATCGATCAAAGGTCATGACAGGTCCAAAGAAGAAGAAGGGGAGGTAGAAGTTGTACTTGATCAGATCCAGGAAACTGTAGTTGCCATCTTTCTTCTCACAGTTCTCTAGAGCAAAGCTCATACAGCGCATAATGGAAAAGCCACAGCCTCCATAGAACAGGACATCTTGGAGATCAAAAGAGCCTGTTGCAAATCCTTCCTGCATCAAAACAGACAAATTATCAGAACATCAAAATGACAAACTAAATGTGTCTGTACATGCACATGGACACCTGTACCACAGAGGGAGTTGTGGTTAGGCTGTGGGGGAAAACATGTTATATAAGGGGTTATAAACAACACAAACAATATTTATACTGCTGCAAGAATAAACACATTATGAATATATGCTATTCTTTCACAACTTTAACAAAGGTTTTTAAAGTACTACTGTTTTTATAGCACTTTACACAATACAGGTAATTTCAAAGCCGCTTCACAGTAGTAAACAGGAAAATAACAGAAATAATTATGCCAATTTCTTCAAATATGAAACAAATTCAAGGTCTGCTGTAAAGAAGCTCCACAAAGACAATAGTTCCATTATTCAGCTCAAGTAAGTTCAGTTTTGATTGGTTCAATTCAATAACTGTAAATCATACTAGAGAAACGATCATTCACTCTCTATGGACCTTCTCACCTGCCAGGTGTTAAAGGGCTCCATTTTGAAAGTTGCCAGGCTGGTAAGTCCAGCCACAAAGCAGAGCCACTTCCTCTTGACAAGGGCCACGCTGTAGAGGATGATGCAGTGAGACAGGATGAGACTGATGTATGTCCATCCCATAGTAATCAGCACAGCCAGAGATCCATACAGCATATAGATCAAAGATCTGTTCTGTGGGTTAGGAAGAAAATTCCTTCTAAAAAGGCACATTTATGTTTATCCAGCTGTCACGTACAACAATACTAATTGGATTATTTTTTGGGACTTTTTAAGGAACTACTGTTTTTAGTGTTAGAAATTACAAAATAAGTCCAGTATAAGCTTGAGTTGTAGCAGTAGTAGTATTGATTAGTCAGTATAATCCAAATAAAAATGGAAAGTACTTTCAGAGTTACCTTGAATAAATCTATACCAGTCTTCTTGGTCAGCAGAAAAAAACACGAAAGCATGTAAAATTTCACACAACAATCATATTAGATCATTTAACACATGCATTGTTAATAGCAAAATGTTTTTTTTTTTTTTTTTTTTACTATTATTGAGTATTCAGACTCAGTCCATACATAAAATCATGCAATATTCACAAAACACTCACATAAAATATCAATAGCAAAATATTATCACTCTTAAATGACTTGATCATTGTGCATAAGGTAAATAACCCCATACAGTACCTTTGGAGACAGCAATGAGCAGATCTTAGCAAAAATCACATGACCTGAGAGGGCAAACAGGATGTGGTTGCGGAAAGTGGTAAACCACATTACCCATTCAAAATCTGACACATCCTAAAGAGACAGAGAATATCAGTCACAGAAAGTGATTAATTTTAGATGGAATATGGTTAAATAGAGTCATTAATGTAATATACATTAAATCAGAACTTATTTATAAAGCCTTTAGCAACCCCATGAAACCACAGAGTGTACCAACATGCTGTACACTTAAAAAAAAAATGTAAAAATAAAATAAAGACAACAAATCCATCTGTTCAAACCTACTAATCATTAAAAATAGAGAAGGCCTCATCAAAAAAATGTCTTGAGGTGGCTTTTAAATGTGTTTACAGCAGTAGAGGATGTGAAATCACGGGCGTAATTTCCTATGGGGACAGGGGGGACATGTCCCCCCACTTTTCAAAATCCCGTTCGTATCCCCCCCACTTTCTAATTAGTTTGTTATGATTTTTTTAACCGCGCGCCGTCATCGTCACAGAGGAGCAGGACCGAGCAGAACAGACATCCTGCCTGTCTGTGTCGATGCGCACGTCCGCGTACAGGCAGGGACGTCTCTTGCACACTCTAAATAGTGTAAGCGCACTGAAAGTTCTACTGAGCAGCCGGTCTCGCAGTCAGTCATGAAACACCAGCAACAGATGACTTTAATGTCTTCATGGATGAAAAAAAAGAAAGGACATGCAAGTTGGTTGATTCAGTAAATTAGCTCAGGTCAGGGTAATCAAAATGTCTGTCCACTTATTTTTTTACAGTCTATGGTCTATACCTTTTGATGAGCTAACGTTAACATACACTGTTGCCTAGAACATTCTGTGTCCACTTTAAACAGCAGCGTTTTCTGTCAGCAATGTATGACAAGCAGACTCTGGCTGCTGTTATAGGCTACTCAACTCATTATACTCAGATGCAGAAATAAAATAAGTCTTAATAATAAATGTTTTTGTACACTTGAGCTATTGTTGTTCACTTACAATATTTGTTCATTTAAAATGGAAGTTAATTCGTAAAAATTGATTTACTTGTTCAAAGAAAATGCTTAATGTCGAGCTAGCCTGAGTTAGCCTATATTTTATATAGTGTTATGGATATGTGGTGAGCCTGAGTATAGTTTTACACATCAGCCCAGTCTAGTCTGTAAAGTTATGATACGCAGTCACATTTTGACACATTTATAGTGATAAATAGATCAATTAAACAACTTAATCATTTCCTGGATTTTGTATCACCATAGTCCGTAACTGTATGTAAATGGAGGAAATGGGATTCAAATCGAAAAAATGTTCCCCATTTTGTGTGTCCCCCACTTCTCAAACCAAAGTTACACCCTTGTGTGAAATACTTGCCATTTTCCTGCCAAAGTAGTGCCATCCTGGTTTTACATTCTCCCTAAATGCTTTTCTGTTCACATTCTCTGCAAATAAAAAACAAAAGTTTCCCAAAAGCAGCAAGGTGTGTTTCAGGCTAAATTATAAAGCTTTCTTTTTATATACATACACACACACACACACACACACACACACACACACACACAAATTCAAGTTTGCCTGCTTGCATATTCAGGGGTTTCTCTGTAATAATCCAGCCTCTCAAATATATTTTGAGATTATGAAATGGTACTGTGAAATCTGACAAACCTTTGTATTATGAATTTTAAAGAAAATACAAATTGCATAACAGATTTTATTTAATATAAGAGTCGTTGTTGAGGGTTGTTGAGGGTTATCAGTGTAGGACTGTCTGGTACTTTTAGAGTCTAACGTTAGTCTAAACTGATGTTCCTGTGTATAAACCGAAAATAAGACATAATCAATATGTGATCTTTAAAAAGGCTGAGGCAGGACATGGCTAGTTTGCTCCTGCACGGCTCGGATGTCAATAAGCAAAACAGTCTGCACACATAGAAACAATAATACTACAGTGCTCTGATTTACCACTAACAAAAGCAAATGCACATTCAGTCGTTGTATTCTAGGTCATTCGTGATTGATGTGAACATAATTCTGTGATCTTAATGTAGAAAGAAAAAGCGAGAGATAAAAATAAAGTGTACCACTGGAGGCCTCAATGATCCAGCTGCCTGCCCAAAGGAGCGCAAGAGACAGGACAGCAGTGTAGAGGTACAGCTCGGTCCTGGGAAGGGCTGTCTTAATCCCCATGGTTAACCTGAAGAGAAGTATTAAGATTAAAATCCTGTTACACTCTATACTAAAATCAACCATTGACCACTGCAGGAAATAAATACGGTAAATAAAAAGAAACTTACAGATAACAAATACCTCCACAAGCTTGTTTACGGTTGGTTTTAAGGTTTAATATGGCAAATGTACATAAAACAGTGATTTATTAGGATGTGAAATCCTAATTTTGTATTTACTTTAATATTTGTCCGTTTTGAAGTTAATTGTATTAGCCTCGCGCTCATACTCACTAACGGCCGTTGCAGGTCAAACGTCACTCACCCTTGTCTCCTCAGATCTCCACTGATACTTATCCTCTTTTTGGTACTTTATAAACAGGTCAGAAGTACACTATATTAATAATTTTAAGGTTTTAAAATGTATATTTGTGGTTTAACGAGAAAGTTTAGCTCTAAAACTGTAAGAAAATACAATTTATGGTAATACTGTGAAGCTACAGCTGACAGAGAAAAACCGGCGAAATTTTCACCTAATGATATCAGCGGGAAAATGGCTATCCAATCACAGGAGACTTTTTTGACGTGCCTATTAATATTAATGACATTACAAATTTGAACTTGAGTTTAAATGTAAAAAGTAACGATTTTAGAAGATACATTTAATAAAGTGCTAGAATCAAAATTTCATGATTTTTTTTAAAAATTTTATTCGATTTATTAATATCATTGTTTTAGTTATTATTCAAGGTCACTACAACTGCAACTACATTGATGTAACCGTCAAGAGGCAACCTATTGTCATTTCGGGTTTTGGCACCCAGAATCAAGCTTTTCTTGAATAACTAGTTTGAAAAATCCAATTTATAAAGGAGTGGTGCTCTGTAATGCTTTAAAAAATTACTGTAAATGGTACAGCAAAACATGTTCATTTGTGAGCCTTTAATGTAGCCTACCATTTATTTGTGCAGTTCGTTCGTTACAGTGAAATAAAGATATCATTATTTGTGTTACTGTGCCTGCTGTAAACTATACTGTATTAAATGTAGCCTCTCTGCAAAGTGCCAACAGTAAAAGTAAAAGTAAACACTGTTTTCGTTTAGGGAAGACACTCCATACTAATTACAATAATTATTGTGAAGTTCACACACATCGATCATCAATAATGTATAAGAAACACATATATATATATATGCCACGATGCAGCCTCAGCCTGCCCTATAATCAATAACAATCGAATTATAATAGGATACAGATATAACAAAACTAAAACGAATAAAAAATAAAAAAAACCTTCCCACAGAGTTGCACCCAGTCTACTTCTCAGAAGACAAGACTGTAAATGGGAGTGCCTCTTTTGACGGCTCCTCAGAAACAGCACAGTCAGCTGCAGTCTCTTCCTATTTTAGCCCGAGCAGGTGCTCATGGTCCGGTGCAGCAGCTGCAGCGCAATGCGATCTCCCACACATCAGGAGATCCTGAGTATGAAAACCGAGGACTGAACTCCCAAATCAATTTCCTTTCAACACTGAATTAATTAAAAAACCATGCGTGTACCTGCTCAATTAAAACCTGAGTATCTGTTTCAACTAATTAATATAGGTGCTCGCATATGTGAAGTCCTATTAAATGTAAAAGATGTTGCACAGCTCTGAACGCCCACACGCCGCATGATCCGTGGGGCTCTGTCTGTGTACAGCACCGTGTACAGTAAGGTAAGTACAGTGTCATTCAAAAGGAAGTGCACTTGCTCAGTACTAACCTCACAGCCGCTCAGATGTTTGAAGACAGATGTCTGTCAACCCCCACAAAATTGAAAAAAAAGAAAAGAAAAAGGGGGGTGAGTAGGGGCTTCTCCTAATACATCCGTCCCGGTTTCCCAGTACCGATGGTGCACTGTGAGAGGTGGCAGTGGCTGGTGTGGATGTTGCGGGAGGGGTGTAGAGAGTGTATTTATAATCCGGACTGAAACTGCAGAGGGGTGGCACTAGAACTAGTCCATCAAAAAGGCGCACAAATCTAAGAATGAGCGCTTCAGGGTACAGGTGCATCACGGCCGGCTGGAGAAAGCCCTTCTTTTGTCATCTTCTGATCCGTGTGTAGATGTACAGTAGGCTAATCCAATGAAGATGAACCATGTTTACTTCAACCATTGTCAATAATATTGCAACCAAAATGTCATAATATTTAAGGCTTTTAAATGTTTTTGAAAGACGTTTTACTGAAGTTTTTGAACAAATAAATACAGCTAATTGGCATAATTTACATATTTAAAAAGCATAAAATAGCCAAATAGCCTATTATCTATCATCCTTTGTTATAATGGACACTTCTCAAAGCATTTTAAATTATCACATGCATGTCATCATTTTCTCCCTCAGTATGATTCTGTTTTCTGTAAATTTTGCAACTTACAATATGAGTAAAAGTAGGACCTGAATTACACTAAGTTGAATTTGGGGAAAAATTAAAATTTTGTTGGGGGTTTGGATGACAGGTGATATTCTAAATACCAATATCCCACCTGAATATTTAAAAATGTGCTTCTATATGCAGTTTGCTCCCAACTATTGATTATAGCCCCAGAATTTGAAACAGCGTAAAATGCCTAAAATGCATAGAAGAACAAGGTTTGCAGCAAAGATTCAAAACTATAAAATATACATTATGATAACTATAATTACGAAACCATAAATAAATGTAACATAGGTTAATCAGTTTACAGTTAAATATAATAAAAAACGAAACACAAAATTCACTGGTTAAAATGCAAATGCTAGAAAATGTAGCTATTTCATGTGTGTTCTTAACAGCCTTTAGGTTTTGCTCTTCTATTGAATTCACCTACTGGCACAGCATAAAATACACACCCGGTTGTTTGTTTATTTTGTTTTTATTTTATTCAGCTTTTACATAGCAGAGACAGAGATCATGGGAAACATGCGAAACAAAAACTTTTAAATAATTTCTTTATTTAACAAAACTGCAACAATATCTTTGAACAGCAGATGGAGACATGGGATACGATGTTGTGAAAATAACTACGCACAGGGAAAGCCCTTAACTATTTAAACCTCACAAGCAGAAATATATAGCCTGATTCCGCTTTGTACAAGCAAAGGATGATTTTTACTAGATTGTGTGTGATGCGGATGCCTATTTACATTCCATATCCATTTCTTTACTATAAATAGCGTAGCATTTCACTATTTATTCGCACATTAAAGCTCCTCAGTATAAATTAAACAGCTCCACAGTCGAGTGTCTAAGACGTTAATTTAGAAATCAGTCAACTTTGAAGGCACTCCTGTCATTGCGCGACTGCGCTTTTATTTTTAATAGGAGGGAGGGGGTTCCCAGAAAATACCTCCTCCTGCTGTTCCTCAGCTCTCTCTCGTGAATATCAAACACTCGCCGTCTCCATATTGGAAGCAGAAATCAGAAAACACGGGGAAAAATGAAGAGGCAGTTCTTGACGGTCGCTTAAGCGCACAGCTGTCGGCTATAGCTCCAGGAGTTTAGACGCAAGCGTTCAGACATCGCGCGGGGCATTTATTCAGACTAACCTACATTTGGAGGTTTCATGGTAAACTCGCTAACGCTGTCTTATATTAGCAATCCAGCTTCCAACTATTTGTTAGCCACTCGGCGCTGGCGCGACTGATTTTTGTTATGCGCATCCGTACGGACTGATTGATCAAATGTGTGTCCGCGACGCGTATTTTAATGCAACAAAACGCAAAGATTAGTGGTCGGGTGCCGTCCATTCGCCCACGCTAGCCTGAGCGACAGCAGTCTGCTGCTGGCTGGAGATCTGCCATTAACTCAACTAACTGTTAGCTGTTAGCACAAGCTGAGACACGGACACGGCCACAACTCGCTGGAAAAAGGAGCTAATATCTCGTTTCCATGGACAACACGTCCATAATAACGCAGGTTACGAACCCCAAGGAGGAAGAGATACTCTCGTCAAATGCTGAGAAAGGTGAGAGGTGTTTTTGTGTGTTGAAGTTGCTCGCTGTTGCGCGTTTTGTTAGCTTTAACGTTAACGTTACCCACCATTTTAAACGAGCGGGCTGCGCGCCTGAGTCCACACACAATAAACATTTTAGGCATTTAATTACTTTTTGCACTAACATAAGTGAGAATAATGCGTTTTTTGTTAACTTTTAATATGCTTTTTATATGACAGTGTGTTGTTGACGCAGAACGATGACCGAGTGTGTGTGTGTTTATATAACGGAGTCGTCGTAAAGGCGCGATGTAAACTGCTGGAGAGAGACTGAAAGTTTTGGGCTCTGTCAGCGTCCGTCGACCTGATCTGGATGAGACCAATATAAACATGTTTCTTTCTGTCATGAGGCAGAAGTGATCAGGAAGAATTGCACAAGTAACGTTAGAGTGCTTTAAAGGGTACATGTTTTATTTGGTGTGTTTTTAAGCAGTGGACTTTGATTTGTTCTATTTTCAGTCCAGTCAGCAACAGTATTGTGTGCTATTTAGGTGCCTACAACGGAAAAGTCAGTCATGTGTTGCTTTAGGTTGTTAGGAGGTAAACGAACTTTTAACAATTAATGCACTCCACAGGTGAACCGGGCACACATTTTCACTAATATATAACACCAAGTTTTCTGAAATGTAATGAAAATAATTCGCTGTGTAATTATTCTGGCACTAATTTGCATAAAAATCCAGAAAATAAATCTGAAGACTTGATAAAAATCAGGTAAAAAATTCTTGGTTTATGTTGACAGTTTTTTTTTTTTTTACCGATTGGTTTATACAGAGTGGTTTTGGTTTCTTTTTTTAATCACTCCATAAATCAGAAAATACTGTCAACAACCACCCAAAAAAAAAAAAAAAAAAAGAAAATCAACTTTTCGGGAATTTTGTGTTCTATAAATTAGGCTAAAAGATGTAAGAATAAAACCATCTGTAAAAGTCCTAAGTATATTGGTAGGAAAAAAACGGGAAAGTTTGGTAAAGTGAAACTAAATATTTCTGGCTTGTGCATGAGAAATTAGTAATATTGAGAAAACACTGTGTAAAAATATGTATTGCAGTTGAAATCTACAAACACAAATAGATAAATATATATAATAAACACTGTATTTATACTGTATATGTTTCCTTTCCATTAGTTAAAAAAAAAGAGCTATGAAAAAAAACAGCTAAAATAAAATTTGATTAGTGCATGAAAACAAAAATAGGTGTGCCTATAGTATCCTGCCTTAAATATCTAAATATTTAAAATGAAGATTGGAAGAAAATGAAAAATGAGTCAATCTGTCTCTGCTATAGAGATAAATAGCTATGAAGGTAGTTTTGCAGAGCTGCCTCTGGCTGCCCATCTGAGGATGTCCGGCTCTGACAGCAGATATTTGGATGGACCACTTCCAGGGCTTTACCTTTGACCTCTGGGTGGCTGAGTAGAGGAGCTCTTCAACAGCTGCCCTCTCAAAACAGCACAGAATAAAGTTGAACCCTCTAAAATGGTCCTTGTGCTCTTGATGGCCTATTAGGCAACACTTTAAATGCCTTTTGTGATTTACATACACAGCCTTGATCTCATCCAGACCAGGCCTCCCTCTTCAAAGCCATTAATGAGTCTTTCCAACATGCAGATTAATATTAAGCCAGAAGTAATTAAAGTCAGTAGTAATTACAGGATTTTTTTAAGGCAGCTGCATCTTCTCATGCCTTCAGGCTCTGATGGCATCTGAGTGAGTCCGCCGCAGTGATCAATGTCTCTGGCCCGTTGCCTGACAGGGATCTTTTTTGCATTCTGTCCACAATTATGTAAAACTCTCTGCACTTCACTGCATTTTATTCTTCTTATTAGGGCCCGAGCACCGAGGTGCGAGGACCCTCTTGTATCTGCTTTGTTTTTAGGGCCCGAGCACCGAGGTGCGAGGACCCTCTTGTATCTGCTTTGTTTTTTATTATTAGGGCTCAAGCCCGAAGGGGCGAAGAGCCCTATTGTTCCCCTAAGGATTATTCTTTTTCTTATTATTATTATTATTTTTTTTATTTTTTATTAAACCTTCCGGGGGTTTTTGGGGGCCTTAACATGCTCAAAAACTCTTGAAAATTGGCACACACATTGGAATCTGCGGCCATCAGGACGCCACAGAGACTGGGACCCGGGCGTGGCACAGGGGCTCTACAGCGCCCCCTGGAACACAGTCAGAAATCTTGAACCATAGCTCACACACACTTGCATATATTTATATGAAACTCAGTACACTTGTAGATCTCATTGAGCTGAACAACTTTCGCGCTCTATGTCAAAGGCTCCGCCCAACAGGAAGTCAGCTATTCATGGCTGTTTAAAAAAAGCATGTTCTGGAATTTGATATACTTGTCATAGGTTTTTTACATGATTGCCACCAAACTCGGTGAACATGATCTCAAGACATTGGGGATGAAAAATTGCGAGGGGATTTTTTATATCTCGAACGGTTTGCCCGTGGCGAGGCGTTGAAATTAGGGCAAAAAGTGAGAAACAGGAAATGCCTAATAACATCCACATACATTGCCTGAGTTTGATCAAACTTCATCGGTTTGTTCGATGTATGATACCGATCGTATATATGTGATTATTAAGAGTCAACGTTATAGCGCCACCAACTGGCAGCAGGAAGTGAGTCATTTTCAAAATGCTTTGAATTCAGCATCTTATTTTTACTCGATTTGCTTCAAACTTCATCAGAATAATGACAAAACATGGCCGATGTAAATCTGTTGTGGGGATATTGATATCTTATATATTGTTGCCATGGCAACGTGTCAAACTTGAATATTCTGTTATGGTGATTTTGAGGCAGATAACAACCTCAGATTTACATGAAACTCAAAACACATATCAGTATTCTTGATAGCTAGACAATGGAAAAAGCTTTTAAAAGGGCGTGGAAGAGGCACTCTATAGCGCCACCTTTTGTCAAAAGTGGGGGGGTTAGTTTTAGCTACAGACACCAAACTCGGTACAAAAATTGTTCTTATCAACACGGACAACTTTCTAATTCACAGTCATCAGCTACGATCAACAGGAAGTCAGCTATTTTGATTTGAATGTGGATTTTTTTTTTACATTTAGCTGTGAATTAATGCATACTGCTCAGAGGAGAGTAACACTATACACACCAAACTTTGTCTACATGATGCCAAAACATTTTAAACAACTTAAATTGCCAATGGATTTTGGATAGCTTGAACGGTTTTGTCATGGTGATTTTTTTAAATGACAATAAAAATGGAATTATTAATTGTCCTGCATTTTTAAATTCCAAACACTTCAAAACCTTTTTTCATACAGAAAAAAAGTCATTCTGAGTAAATATGGATAGTTTCACGACTTTACAACACTGTATGGATAACAGAAAATTAAAAAACTGTCAGACATCTCATCTCACTCTGTCCCTCTGTTTGAGTATATGTGCTTCAGACTTCCATTGTCTGAGAGAAATAGCGCCCCTACAGGTGCAATTACCGGACTTTTACTTTCACTTTTAAATCGGTTAAAAATACAAATACATACTTAGATTTAATTCACACTGACAAGCTAAACCAACATATCTGATTATTACCGGTTCAGGGCTCATGGATAAATTATTTCTGGCCAGAGATACGTGAGAAATAGGAGAGATGAATCACCGCTGTGATCACGAGCGTCTGGAGTAAAGAGCTCAGAAAAAACGAATTTATTCCTGTTTTAAAGCTTTTAAAAATAAATTATTACAGCGATATCACACAATCAACCAATTAGAACACACCAAGAGCTAAATTCAGATGTTTTTGAACTGTTTGTGTGAAAATTAAATATTTGTGGCTGCCTATCTGAAATCACCGCTCTGATCAGCGCTTACAGTGTCGAGCTCAAAACAAACGAATTTATTCTTGTTTAAGAGCTTTTTTAAATAAAATATTACCACAAATGCACACAATAAACCCATTGTAACACTGCAAGAGCTAAATGCAGGTGTTTGTGACTCGTTTAAGTGTGAAAGACTATTTGACACCGCCACTGGCAGAATAACATATATCTCTCGAGCTGCAGGATTCTGCCTTTCGTCGTACGAACGAACACATAACGGACAAGATTATTTCAAAATAGCTTGGCGAATATGAACGAAAACAGCCAATTGAACATAAACTGTTGAGAAATAAATCTGAAGTGGATCTACTGGATTTGAATATTAAGTGACCGCATATACCAGCTGCTTCTGTCTTCAATTTGAATCTATAAAAAAAATGAAACTCATTCATCTTGGCTGCTTTTTTAATGTGTGTACGTATGTATTTATTATTTTGCTCTAACAAGAATTAATCTATATTTAATTAAATCAATTACATTTTATTTTACATTTTATTTGTCCATTTCTGCATCTAAACGCCTAAAAACATAAAACATGATCTATTATACTATTGTTAGCAATTTCTTTATCGTCCAATTTTTCTGGTGTACACACTTTTATTTTCATAATAAACTTGTTTGTTAGATTATACACAGTTACAGTGGTCTATAATAAATATTGACAGGTTTTATTCAAGCTGTTTAGAATGATTGCAGTAGGCTAATTTTTTTAAATGTAAATCCAAAAAAAAAAAAAAAAAAAAAAAAATTAATAAAAAACATTGGAAAACAATAACTGTTGTACTTTTTTTATACATTTTGTATAATTTCATAGTTTATGCATTATAGTTATAAAAACAAATAAATGTAGCCACTCACATAGAAATAGGCCTTATCCTTTTCTGACAGTTTTAGGGATTTTTAAAAATCCTAAAAAACCTTATTTGTGCTGCAAATAATAATTTCAAACTCAAAAAGTAAATAGTCAGTTCATGCTTTATAAAGCCTTGTCCCAATATTAATAGTCAGTAGTAAGCAGTTTATAAATACAGCTATAAATAGCTTGTTTTTGGTTTATAAGCACATTTGTTAAAAAGGAGAGTAAAGGGTCAGTTATCTTCCTATGAAAAATAAAAAAATAAAAATAAACAAACAACAACACTGATTGATACAGAACTCAGAAATTGTATTGTGGATTTATGATAAAATCAGCCTGTAAATGATTTCATACTCCTCCAAGAAGACACAAGTAGTTCACACCAAACTTTTTTTAACATGAAGCCAATATACTGAGATGTTAAATTGCGAATGGGTTTAGGATAGCTTAAATGGTGTGGTCATAGCGATTTATTAAAGTAACATAAAAAAAATACAATAGTTATTTTACTATATCTTTAATTTTTTTCATTCCAAACTCTTCATATTTTTTTATATACGTAGAAGTTATCATTTGAAGGAAGCACAGTAAGTTTAATAGCTTTATCATTTTCAAGAGCCAGCATAAAATTAAAACTATCATAACTTATAAATGAAGCTTGCAATTCTTAGTACCAATAATGGCCACCAGATGGAGGTATAGGATTACTTTTAAATAATTATTGTAGAAACAAGTATGATTTAAATCATTTATAGAAATCTTTCAAAGAAAAATAATATGAATTTTATGTATTTACTGATAAAATGACCCTCACTTTATTAGAATAACAAGCTGAAATATTGTGAACTGTATATTAAGAATAATTCTTTATAGGCTTTATGGACAGACACGTTTTGAGTGACTCTTGAAGGATCAGCACCACATCCTCTTTTACCACTGTTTAAAGAATTTATCTTACAGAACAGATGCAAATTAATTTTGGATAGCTTGAATGGTTTTGTCGTGGTGATTTTTTGAAATAACAGTAAAAAAGTAACCAGTAAATGTCTTTTATTTTTTTAAAGTGCAGCTTCTAAACACTTCAACAAAATGTACACATAGAAGTCATGCTGAGGAAATATGCATAGTTTCATGACTATACAACACTATATGGATGATAGAAAATTAAAAAACTACCATACATCTGATGTCACTCTGTCCCTCTGTCACTGTGGGTAATGTGTGTGTGTGTGTGTGTGTTTGTGTGTTAAGTGTGTGTGCTGAGTTTGTGTGAATGTGTGGGAGAGGGGATGGGCTTGGTGTCAGAGAGAGAGAGAGAGAGAGAGAGAGAGGGAGGGAGACTTAATCATCTCTTTAATCACCAGCAGAAAAAAAAAGCAATTTTGTGTTGTTGTTGTTTTTTCATCATTACAGCTTAAGAAATATCTTAGGCCTCAACATCAACTGTTGCTGCTTTATATAGCCATCTCCCAAAATTAATAGTCATTAGTAAGCATTTTATAAATACAGCTATAATTAAATTGTTCATGGTTTATATGCACATTTATTTTGAGGAGATTAAAGGCTGTAATCTTCCTAAAAAAAATAAAAAAATAAAAATAAAAAAATAAACAAACACAGAACTCAGAAACATTTATTTCAAGATGCAATAAAAGAAAACTGTACACTATATATACATATATATACAATTGCATAAGTTTATATTTAATTTTTTTTATCAAGTGTACAGCTAATAATAATAATAATAATAATAATAATAATAATAATGCATTTTATTTAAGGCGCCTTTCAAACCACTCAAGGTCACCGTACAACAAGTAACAACAGTAACAATATTAAAACAAAAAATAACAGCAAATAACAATGTCAATAAAAAACCACAATAATATTAGAATAGCACAACATATTGTGGAATACTATATTAAGACTTTATATATAGGCTTTATGAACAGATAGGTTTTGAGAGATGCTTGAAGTACTAGCATCACCTCCTCTTGTACGACGGTTTGAGGAATATATCTTCCAGATAGTACCGCCGCTCCCTATATGCAGAATACGCAGTCTTCGTAGGGCACCAACTCCCAGAGGAGGCACCATCCCAGTAAAATAAAACATGCGCCATTCTCCCATCCGCGCTCGCGACCGCTCGGACATTTGCGGATGAATGTTCGTAATTGATGGATGGACATCTATGCCCGGGTAAAAGTCATCAGCAATCCGGCACAGAGAAAAGAAAAATAAAGTAAAAAACAAAACAAAAACAGGCATAAATTTGGCTTGACATTGGACATTCAAGAGTCTCAAATTTAGGGACCGTCTCTTAAGTTACATGTGATATTGTTATACAATTTTCTAACGTCAGTAGCATTTGAAGAGAATGACTTACAGTCATAAAAACAACTGTAATTGTTCATCTAGGTGACAGCTATAATGCACCATTAAATTGAATGTTTGATATTTATTAAAACAAACTGTAAGTCATATGTAAATTATGCTACTTTTTCACATGGACTCAAAAGCAAATTTGAAGCTCAATAGCATTTGAGGAGAAAGACTTGCAGTCATAAAACAATTTTAATGTGTTAATTTAGGTGTCAGCTACAATGTACACCTTATACATTTATATATATATTAAAATAAAGTGTTACTAAAGTTATATATATTGTTCTGTGTATGTGATTTCAAAGTCTAGACGGGTCGGATTAACCCTTTAACTGCCATATCCCTTAAAATTTGATTGCCAGAGGGTTACTGTAAATGCTTATGCCCGCTGGGCACAGTTTTCCCGATGCCACCGGGGTGGCGTTGCACTGATGGCTTGAGCCCGCCATCGCTGCTTGCAGCTATATTTATTATTCTTCTTCTTCTTCTTCTTCTTCTTCTCCCGAATGAATCGCATTTTTGAGGGCTTTAACATGCTCAAAAAGTCATGAGACTTTGCACACGCGTCAAACCTGGTGAAAATTTTCGTCTGATATAGGATTCAGAAGAGGGTGTGGCAAAATGGCTCGACAGCGCCACCTATGCCAAGAAAATCAACAGCCTTCCAGCTATGTTTCACGTACATGCACGAAAATTGGCACACATATGTAACACACCAATACCTACAAAAAAGACTCTTGGAGCGAAATTCTAAACCCAACAGGAAGTCGGTTATTTTTAATATTATGAGCATATTTTGTGTAATTTTGGTCATTTCCATGTGTTGTATTTTAACGAACTCCTCCTAGAGATTTATTCAAATCAACACCAAATTTGGTATGCCTAATCTAAAGGCCTTTGCAATGTTAAATTGCGAAGATCTTGAGTTTTCGTTGAAGGGCGTGTCCGTGGCGGCCTGGCGAATTTCGATGTTTCGCCATGAAAAATGAAGTTGCTATAACTCACACATACAATGTCCAATCTGCCCCAAACTTCATATGTTTGATGAGACTCCGAACCTGAACAGATTGACATGCCCATATTCAGTTATAGTCATAGCGCCACCTATTGGCAACAGGAAGTGACATATTTTACGCTGCGACGAACTACTCCTAGAAATTTTATGACATCAATGTCTTTTTTGTGGTCAGTCTAATCTAAAGGCCTGTGCGATGTTCAATTGTGAAGATCTTGAGTTTTCGTTAAAAGGCTTGTTCATGGCGCCGCGACGAAGTTCGATGTCTCGCCATGGGAATAAAAGATGTTATAACTCAGGCATAAAATGTCCGATCTTCCCCAAACTTCACATGTGTGATAAGAGTCCTGGCCTGAACAGATCTGCAGGCCAATATTCCAGCGGGTGTGGCAGAATGGCTCTATAGCGCCACCTATACACATTCAACGGAGTGCGCCTCGAGCTATGTTTCACGTACATGTACAAAAATTGGTACACACATGTAACACTCCAATACCTACAAAAAAGTCTCTTGGTACGAAATCCGGATCCCAACAGGAAGTCGGTTATTTTTAATTTTCCCTTCAAAATTGCTGTTGTTTTTGCCATTTTCAGGGGTTGTACTTTAACGAACTCCTCCTAGAGATTTATTCAGATCAACACCAAACTTGGTCAGTGTAATCTAAAGCCATTTGCGATGTTAAATTGCGAAGGACTTGAGGTTTCGTTAAAGGGCATGTCCATGGCGGCCTGACAAATTTCGATGTTTCGCCATGAAAAAGGAAGTTGCTGTAACTCAGACATACAATGTCCAATCTGCCCCAAACTTCACATGTTGGATGAGAATCTTGACCTGAACAGTTTGACATGCCCATATTCAGTTATAGTCATAGCGCCACCTATTGGCAACAGGAAGTGACATATTTTACACTGCGACAAACTACTCCTAGAGATTTTATGACATCAATGTCTTTTTTGTGGTCAGTCTAATCTGAAGGACTGTGCAATGTTAACTTGTGGAGATCTTGAGTTTTTGTTAAAGGGCGTGTCCATGGCGCCATGACGAAGTTCGATGTCTCGCCATGGGAATAAAAGATGTTATAACTCAGGCATAAAATGTCCGATCTTGCCCAAACTTCACATGTGTGATAAGGGTCCTGGCTTGAACACATCTGAAGGCCATTATTCCATTATAACGATAGCGCCACCTGCTGGCAACAGGAAGATTGGCACACATATGGAATAAACTTTGATATATTGCACTTATATTTATGAGTTTAAATGCATATTTCTCAACGTTCACCTTTTTACTAAAGCCACACGATGGCGGTGAGCCCGGGTGCGAGGGCCCGTTCATCGCTGCTTGCAGCTTTAATTTATTATTATTATTCTTCTTCTTCTTCTTCTTCTCCCGAATGAATCGCATTTTTGAGGGCTTTAACATGCTCAAAAAGTCATGAAACTTTGCACACGCTTCAAACCTGGTGAAAATTTTCGTCTGATATAGGATTCAGAAGAGGGTGTGGCAAAATGGCTCGACAGCGCCACCTATACCAAGAAAATCAACAGCCTTCCAGCTATGTTTCACGTACATGCACGAAAATTGGCACACATATGTAACACACCAATACCTACAAAAAAGACTCTTGGAGCGAAATTCTAAACCCAACAGGAAGTCGGTTATTTTTAATATTATGAGCATATTTTGTGTAATTTTGGTCATTTCCATGTGTTGTATTTTAACGAACTCCTCCTAGAGAGTTCTTCAAATCAACACCAAATTTGGTATGCCTAATCTAAAGGCCTTTGCGATGTTAAATTGCGAAGATCCTGACTTTTCGTTGAAGGGCGTGTCCGTGGCGGCCTGGCGAATTTCGATGATTCGCCATGAAAAATGAAGTTGCTATAACTCACACATACAATGACCAATCTGCCCCAAACTTCACATGTTTGATGAGACTCCGAACCTGAACAGATTGACATGCCCATATTCAGTTACAGTCATAGCGCCACCTATTGGCAACAGGAAGTGACATATTTTACGCTGCGACGAACTACTCCTAGAAATTTTATTACATCAATGTCTTTTTTTGTGGTCAGTCTAATCTAAAGGCCTGTGCGATGTTCAGTTGTGAAGATCTTGAGTTTTCGTTAAAAGGCTTGTTCATGGCGCCGCGACGAAGTTCGATGTCTCGCCATGCGAATAAAAGATGTTATAACTCAGGCATAAGATGTCCGATCTTCCCCAAACTTCACATGTGTGATAAGAGTCCTGGCCTGAACAGATCTTCAGGCCAATATTCCACCGGGTGTGGCAGAATGGCTCTATAGCGCCACCTATACACTTTCAACGGAGTGCGCCTCGAGCTATGTTTCACGTACATGTACAAAAATTGGTACACACATGTAACACTCCAATACCTACAAAAAAGTCTCTTGGTACGAAATCCGGATCCCAACAGGAAGTCGGTTATTTTGAATTTTCCCTTCAAAATTGCTGTTGTTTTTGCCATTTTCAGGGGTTGTACTTTAACGAACTCCTCCTAGAGATTTATTCAGATCAACACCAAACTTGGTCAGTGTAATCTAAAGCCCTTTGCGATAATAAATTGCGAAGGACTTGAGCTTTCGTTAAAGGGCGGGTCCATGGCGGCCTGACAAATTTCGATGTTTCGCCATGATAAAGGAAGTTGCTGTAACTCAGACATACAATGTCCAATCTGCCCCAAACTTCACATGTTGGATAAGACTCTTGACCTGAACAGATCTACATGCCAATATTCAGTTATAGTCATAGCGCCACCTATTGGCAACAGGAAGTTACATATTTTACACTGCGACAAACTACTCCTAGAAATTTTATGACATCAATGTCTTTTTTGTGGTCAGTCTAATCTAAAGACCTGTGTGATGTTTAGTTGTGAAGATCTTGAGTTTTTGTTAAAAGGTGTGTCCATGGCGCCGTGATGAAGTTCAATGTCTCGCCATGGGAATAAAAGATGTTATAACTCAGGCATAAAATGTCCGATCTTGCCCAAACTTCACTTGTGTGATAAGGGTCCTGGCCTGGACAGATCTGAAGGCCAATATTCCATCGAGTGTGGCAAAATGGCTCAATAGCGCCACCTATACACTTTCAACGGAGTGCGAATACACTTTAAACGGAGTGCGCCTTGAGCTATGTTTCACGTACATGTACAAAAATCGGTACACACATGTAACACACCAATATCTACGAAAAAGTCTCTTGGTACGAAGTCCGAATCCCAACAGGAAGTCAGTTATTTGGAATTTTCTCTGCAAAATTAGTGTTGTTTTGCCCATTTTCAGGGGTTGTACTTTAACGAACTCCTCCTAGATATTTATTCAGATCAACACCAAACTTAATCAGTGTAATCTAAAGCCTTTTGCGATCTTAAATTGCGAAGATCTTGAGGTTTCGTTAAAGGGCGTGTCCATGGCGGCCTGACAAATTTCATTGTTTCGCAATGAAATAGGATGTTGTTGTAACTCAGGAATAAAATGTCCAATCCTCCCCAAACCTCACATGTTCGATAAAAGTCCTGCCCTGAACACATCTGAAGGCCAATATTCCATTATAATGATAGCGCCACCTGCTGGCAACAGGAAGATTGGCACATATATGGAATAAACATTGATATATTCTACTTATATTTATGAGTTTAAACGCATATTTCTCACCGTTCACCTATTAACTAAAGCCACTCGCTGCTGGTGAGCCCGGGTGCGAGGGCCCGTTCATCGCTGCTTGCAGCTTTAATATTTATTTTGAAATTCATATGGAAATACTTTTATATAACAATTAGACCTAGTTGCTCATTGGGAGCTTTTGTAGTCTAGATTTTTTAATGTTTATTGCTCTCTCTTTTAAAGGCATTTAAATATAAACTGGATTACAGACAGATTTGTGTTTTTGCCTTTTGTATTTAGCTCTCTGTTGTGGAGTTGCAAAGACGCTCTCATTGCGAAGGGCTAGTTAGTAGATATCGAGATATGTGTTTTTACACCTCAATGTGTGACGCTGTACATGCTTTCTGACATGTCTGCTCCTACAGTATTCCTGAGTAAAGCCAAGCTGCTGTCCTCCCACTTATGAAAAATGATCCACTCCTTTGAAAAGAAAATAACAGCTCGTTATACATATTTAGAAGTTGCTTTCTCCATCAAAACTATTGAAAGTCGTAAATTAATTTAATTTGGGTGTAAAGTATTGCAGAGTTTTTAACATTTTGAGGAGAAAAGCATGAGATGTTTGGCTGAAGCTTTGAGAAGGCTAAAGGGGCGGGAGGGGAATGCACGGCTCTCATAGGCTGTTCATTTTCTTAGCTCCTCCTCCCCTGCTGCTGCCCCTCCCTCTCCTCTTCCCTCTCTCCCTCAAATATTCCTTCCCTCCCAATGCCTCTGAAGTCATCACAAGCTTCAGGAACGAGGGAAAATAGCCTCTGTCCCTTAAAATGGTGCTGGATTCAGCAGCCAATGAGTGGAGGGATGAGGGTTTAGGAGCCTAAAGGGGACGGGGTGGGGTTTGTGAGCAACTGGGGTCTAGTTTCATATTTTTTTTCCTGCTTGTCACTATTTTTAAAGGGCCTTTACTTGCTGGTGACCTCAGTGTTAACATTTAGAGCCTCTGCCGTGTCGCTGGAATGAAGGCAGATTATTATTAGTGTGTGTGTGTGTGTGTGTGTGTGAATGAGGAGAACCGTTAGGGTCTTTGATGTTGTGCAGTGTGTTGGTGTAAAGCCTGTTCATAATCAGTTATAATATTCTGGATATTTAATTAAAGATCCCAAGTGACATCCTGCACTGGGACAAAGCCAATTTCCTAAAGGGTGTTCGGACATTCCCACCACCAGTGTCCAAATAAGTGTTATTGAACTTTGTGCCATATATAAACTGATCATCGATGACCGATAATAATAATCAGAGACACCGGAAAAAAATAGTTTTTCACAAAAATGTATAGAAGGATTTTTGACGGATTATGTGACATTGATGACTGCAATTCAGTTTTTCAATCAAATAAATAAATTGCACTTTAAAATATATTAAAATAAAAAAAGTTATTTTAAATTACAATAATATTTTATAATTTAATTGTATGTTAGATCAGATAAATGGAGTCTGGTGAAATAAAAGATTTCTTTCACAAACATTAAAAATATCATACAGACCCCAAACTGTTGGGACACTTTTGAGCATACATGTTTTGGTATTATATTAGTTTATATATTTTCACGTTACAGCAGGTAACCATAAAAACAATCATAAAATGGTTAAAGAGATAATTTAAGTGTTTTTCTAAATAAAAATATTAAAAGAATCTATTGCAGCAATATGCAGCAATGTTGCCACTAATAATGAATCCCTAGTAAATTATTATTGCAGTCATATGTTTTAAACCGTGTTCAGTATATTCTCTCTGTGCACTCTTTTGTCAGTTTCGCTGTCTAACAGCAGTCTGAAGAAGAAGAGGACTCGCAGCATCTTCAGCTCATTGTTCTGCTGTTTGAGAAGTTACGATGCTGAGCCCCCTGCCACCCCTAACAACAACAGCACCCCTCAGCCTCCACCTGTGGAGGAGAACGGAGCTCCACCGAAGGTGAGACGTTGCCCAAACATCCTCTCGACACGGGGAGTGATTACAGTCAATCAGATGTGCATTGATTCAAGGACCTCTGCTTCTGCATCTCACCGTCATGTGTGGTTTGCTGATGTTAAACAGAAGTCATCACAACTCTCTTTTTCTGTGCAGACTGTGTCACATTTGTCTGAATTACTGTTCATTTGTCTTGTGGTTCAGCACCTCATTTCCTCTCCTGTTTGTTTCCTCTGTCTTCATCTCTCATGTCCCAGTGTGACCAGGTTGAGGTCATCCCTATTCCCAGTGTATGTATGATTCCACTCCACTCCGTGTCGTCTGTCTGTGTGCTCTCGCATGCCGCATGGAGCGCCGCACCACTGTACACTCGAATCCACTTTTGAAGCGGCTCTGTGGACAGTGATGCACTTTGCCTGATGGATGCTTGCATGCACTGTATATTATACTACTTCTGAAGCGCCTGGAAAGCCTAAAGTTTACCGCACAATTATAGGTTAAGGCATTTTCAAGATGTGTCTATGCCCACCCTCCTGCTTTTTAACTGTTGGGAGTATGACTGCTTTTGATTTGATAATGCAAGTGTTTTTCCACTGTATTCTCGTCCGTTTAAAGGGGCTGAGCAAAATTTTCTGCACCACCTCCAAAGTGTTTACAGAATCCCATAGTACTTTATTATAAAACATTTTTAACCTGGCCTGCCACTATTTTCACTAGCCTGTTTTAAGCTATGCGTTTTTATATTTGTTTGAAATAATTGGAATTCTATCAAAAACTGTTTCCTCTTTACAGTTTTTTGTTCATGAACACAAATTATTTACAGAATAAAACTTTTTAACAAGCTGAAAATTTTATAGCTATAATGTTGAGAAATAAATTAATTCATTTTTGTTGGGACAGTATTCCATACAATGGCAAACATTACTGGTTGGTTCATTGTTTAACATAATGTTAATGATGCCTTGAAGACCTCTAAGTATTTTACATTTATATTCAATCATTTATTAAGCGCTGTTATCCAAAATGACAAAAAAAAATTTTTTTGGAGTGCAGTATTTGGGGGTCAGTAAGATTAAAAAATGAAAGAAATGTATACTTTTTAAATCTATAAATACCAAACCCAAATGTGTGAATGGTAAAACTAGGCCATCCTTATTGTTAAAGGGGTAGTTCACCCAAAAATAAAAATGACCCAATTTGGCTTTACTCAAGCCATCCTAGTTCTATACGACTTTCTTCTTTCAGACGAGTGCAATTGGAGTTATATAAAAAAATGTCCTGGCTCTTCCAAGTTTTATAATGGTTGTTGATATTCTGTAGTCCAATAGAAGTCCAATAATCCACTCCAATCCATCATAAAAAATGCTCCGGGGGTTAAAAAGGCCTCCTTAAGATAATCGATGCGATTTGTGCAAGAAAAATATCCATATTTAAAACTTTTTAAACAATAATTTCTTCTGCTAAGTCATACGAGTGTATACGGGAGAGTGGTGGTCCAGCGGATGCTGTAGGACCAAGGCGTTTTTTTACACACATGCATCAATTCGCTTCAGGAGGTCTTTATTAACCTCCCGAATCTGTGTGGAGCACTTTTTATGATGGATGAATGTGTTTTATTGTACTTCTATTGTACTATTGAAAATCAACAGCCATTCAATGGCATTATAAATCTTTGGAGAGCCAGGACATTTTTTTAATACAACTCTGATAGAAGAAAGCCGTATACAAATCTTGAGGCTTGTGGGTAATCATGGGTGAACTATCCCTTCAAGTCTTGGTTCGCACCTTTTTGAAAGTCAACCTACAAGTGGCTTCCCTTTTTTTTTTTTTCTTATGTTGTGATTTTGATCAAAGTAAAAATATGACGCTTCTTCATTTAAAAGTTTCATGACCAGGTTGGCAGATTATCTGCGATCTTTAATTGATAAGGGTTTAGTGCGTCTCTTCCGCTGTTAATCTCAGTGCTAGTCTGTTTAAATCCAGATCTCATGATCCTTAATGATTTCCTCATTAGATTTTCGTAACCCCATAATGGTGTTTCTGCTGCATGATTTGCTGTACAGTTGTTGACTGGGAAGTCATGTCAAGCCGAACTGTAAGTGTTCGGACCTGGATCATGACTGCGCCTCAGCGGTTCCTCCTAAACTTGATTCCTCCCATTAAACAGACAGGGATTTAGATTAGACGGACTCGACAGCATACTGCCTCCCTCCATAACAAGATTGCCTCTGCTTGTTTTGAGACGGTGCAGCGAGGATTAGAGAACTGGATCAAGAGAGGGAGCCATTCACCCGTAGCTTATAAATAAAGTGATGGGATTTCATACAGACAGCCAGTGCTGAAGTCACTCCCTCAGTCTCTAACCTTACCCATCCTGCATCTCTGATTAATGTGTGAGAAACCTTTTAATCCCTATGCACGGCCGTAATCCTTTCCACTTCCGCTCGGAAGAGCCTGGGATGTTACTGCATGAGCGTCATCTGTGCAGCTCAGGAAACACACTTCCTAAAATGCCCTTAGCTGTCCCTTACAATTTCCAGAGGAAATGTGTAGATGGTTGGGAACCGTGCTGCTTTTCTCCCATATGTCTGCTCATTTCGCTTGATAACAGTCTTAACGCGCCGCATTTTAACCTCCCGTCTCATTTCTCTGACATTGCT
Organism: Carassius gibelio; assembly: GCF_023724105.1. Lineage (NCBI taxonomy): Eukaryota > Metazoa > Chordata > Actinopteri > Cypriniformes > Cyprinidae > Carassius > Carassius gibelio. The sequence continues at coordinate 15,460,249 of NC_068397.1, read as the reverse complement.
CCATGTTCATGATGTTTACTCTCTCTGTTTTACATTTCCACAGCCTCCAGAGAAGTACCTCCTCCCTGAAGTTAACATAAATGACTATGGGAAGAAGTGTGTGGTAATAGACTTGGATGAGACTCTGGTGCACAGCTCGTTTAAGGTAATTTATCAGTTTTTGCCTGTAGAAGTTAGTTCAGAAACAACCAGGGATGGACTGAAGATGCAGGGTAACTGTGACTTCTATCTGTAATTTGCTCAGTGACTGTGACCCACTGTGACCTATTTTGCGTTAGGGATGTACATGTGTGCGGGCAGAGCTTCCTGTGATGCTTAGTGACGGCCCAGTCAGGGCTCATTTGTCTCTGCTGTTGGTAGGAGGAGAGTTGAAGAGCAACACTGATTGTGAAACTGAGCTTCTTGATCTGTGAATGAAGCTCAGACATTTAGTGCAGGGTTTTTATGGTTTACTTAAACTGAAACTAAGATTTAAACCATTAAAAGAAAATGTTACTTGAAATAAAATAAACTTCTGATTTTAATTAACTTCATACATAATTATAAAATTAAAAATAAAAATAAAATCATACATAAAATTAAAAATTTATATATATATATATATAAATATAACTATAATATATAAATAAAACTGAATCAAAATATTAATAAAACTATAATATAATCATATCTTATTATTAACGGTGTGGGGTAGTTTGTTTAAAAATGGGTTTTAATCCTTTAAAGCCAAATTTATCATATTAATACACAATTTTATGACTTCTAAATTATCAACATAAGAACTTTGCTGAAAACATCTGGTACACAATCTACTAGGCTACATGCCTTTTGCCATCTGATTCATAGTTCATACTTTTTTAGCACGTAAAAGACATTTTAGTATCATTCTAAAACATCCCACTTTAGGTCGCCATACACGTGTCTTTCTGCTGTGAAATCGTAAATGATTTTTATAAATTAAACAATATAACTTTTATATTGTTGGTAAGATTTCAAGATTAAATGAACTGAAGTAACTTATTTTTACTTAATAATCCATAAAAATATCCCGCCAAATATATAAATATACTCACCATGTTGGCCGTATAAATATTAGCAAAATTGCATAGTTTGTGCCCCTGAATAAACCAAAAGTCTGTGAGTCGTAGAGCATGAGCCATACAAGCTTGATATACCAAATAAGATTTTTTTTTTTTATATAAAAATAAACTGTTAAATATCAGGCTTTTTTTTTTTAGGATAAATGTTTGAGGTGTGCAGTTTTCAATCCTCCATCACAAGAGATTATGAATATTTGATTAGGCAGCTTTGTGTTGAGAGAGCACAGACGCCCTCTGCTGTTTGTCATTTTGCTTCTGCAATATGCAAATAGAGCTTATCACAAATCAGTCATATCTGATTGCGGTCATAATGCTTATCAGCTGTTATTAGTTTGTTACATAATATTTGGATATAGTAGATGTGACTTAAAAGGCCACTTGAGGATTCCTTTTTACTATAAGAAAGCTAAAGCATGAGAAAAGTTATGATTTACAGAAAATGCACATTAGAAAGTGTCATGTTTAAGTTGTTTGGGATAATGTTGAATAGCCGTGTGTGACTAAAACCATGAGAAGCCCCCAAAAGCTGTTATTTTTTAAGAATCCGGTGATACAACTGGCTGAGTAGTGATAAGTATTTTATAATTGATGGATTCATGTATCAAATAAAACCTGATATGGTTTATTCTTGGTATTGAAATGATTCTGTATTTGGAAAGATGGATTTCATGAGTCTTGCTTGCAGTAAGACAAGGTTTCAATTTTCAATGTAAAACCTACTTTATTGGAAGAAATCATGTCAGACTTAGGTTTGGGTGGGTTGAGTTGGATCATAACTTGTCTGTGTTGTGTTTGTTGCTTTCTCACAGCCCATTAGCAACGCTGATTTCATCGTCCCAGTGGAGATCGACGGCACGGTGCATCAGGTACAGTACTGATGGAAACATGTGCTGGTTTCATATTACACTGACATCAGATTGCTGAAGATGGGAATATTGAATGATTAGATGAAGTGGTGGCTGAGTGGCTGTTCCCTTGTTCAAGTAATCCAGGATAGGCTGTCTGTCCTCGAGGCCTATTCATGATTACTTGCACTAGGTGGCAGTCGTGTGTCTTCATGGAGCTAAAGCAAATCATCTGTTCCTTAGTGTTTTAACCTTCAGACTGAGGAACAAGAAAATGAATTCTATTGTGTTGTATTGTTATATTGCTACAATATATTTTATTGTGTATTGTTTTATGATCATGTACTAGTATTGTAATATGTTTCATTTTATTAAGAGTTATAAAGATGACAAAGATTAAATTACTTATTTAAATGAACTTAAATAGGTTGGCCTTTAATAAAAAAAAAAATTCTAATTTTATTATTATGTTTATTATTGAGATCTACATTTTCATATTATATTTTCTAGTTTTTTAAAAAAAGGATTTAATTTCAATATTTTTTATATATTATAATAACATAATGTAGATAATGCATAATAAAGATTACATTTATTGTTCAAATGAACTTAAGGGATTTAATGTATCACTTAATATTTTCTTGCTGTACAATTTTTTTATGTATTGTAAAAAGTGGGGATGCACCGAAATTTCGTCCACCGAAAATTTTCGGCCGAAAATGGCCTTTTCGGTTTTCGGCCGATAGACTTTTATCACCGAAACAACACGGCCGAAATGTTGTGATGACGCAAACAGAAACCGCGACCTGCACATGCAGCGCAGACCACGAGCTCCCCACGACATTCACTTATATGGAACGCCAGTGAGAACATTCTCTCTCTTCTTACTCCTTTATTCGCAGCACTAAAGCGTCTCCTAACAAAGATATTACGACGGACCACGAAGTAAAAACAAAGAAAAGTACAGTCTTATAGAGTCTGTTAGCACACGTCTCACTGAGATCTTTTCGGATCCTCTGCACTTCATCGCGAATGTGCTTGATCCGCGTTATAAAACCATTACTTGGATGCGGAAATAAGGCAGCGCGCACGAGAAATGATCCAGGATGCGGAAAACCCGCGTGGAGACGGAGAAGCGCCAAGCGCATGAGACAGATCAGAGCGCAGAAAAAAAGACTGGTCTCTGCACCAGATGAGTGGCATGTACCCTCGTTGTCTGATATGTTCAGTGGAATTCTGCAAGAAAGTGCTTCAAATAATAATAATACGTTGGCTATTTTGTTCTTAGGCCACTATATATATATATATATATATATATATATATATACACACACACACACACACACACACACACACACAAACATATATACATACATAATATCAGATTGTAGCCATATTTATGCTAGATTTTCTGCTAGATTTCTGCTTTAATTTGATAAAAAGGTTTATTTATGCCCTGGCCCTATTTAAATACACTCTCTCAAATATTTCTCAAATGTCAGGCAGATGACAAGCTCAACTGCTCAACAGCTAGATGGTTATCTGTCTGAAGTCCCCATCCCCAGAAGTGATAACAGTCTTGCCTATACTGGAGAAGTGATGCACTTTCTAGTCCTACAGAGAACAATTTCAAATGCACTTCACCTAAATGCACTTTGTTTTTATGAGAGAACATTTTAAAACCTTTCTGCAGGCCAGTACACGGTAAAGTTAGTACACGGTCATAGCAATAAATGCAATGGTACTAATAATTGGCATAATTTCTTTCGGTGTTTCGGTTTCGGTTTTCGGCCTTGGTTTTCTCTTTTTCGGTTTTCGGTATCGGCCAAGAATTTTCATTTCGGTGCATCCCTAGTAAAAAGGTATATACATTTTTATATTACTTTTTTATAGTTTGTTAAAACAAAGATTGATCTATTGTTACAAATTATAAAGATTTATAAAGATTAAATTTATCATTTAAATTAACTTAAATGTTGCAGCATATCACTATTACATTTTGTTTTATATTATTTGATATTGTATTACTATATTTAATTGTGTAAATTATTTTGTTTTGTCATATGCACTTTCATATTTTATAGTGTATTGTTTTATAAAGATTTTACCATTGTGTGTTATTTGTATATTTGTGTGTTTGAGATTTGTAAGGATTACATTTAATTAGTAAATATTTTATGAAAATGTTATTATCTAATTAAACTTAAATTTATTGTAGTTTTATATATATATATATATATATATTATATATATTTAAAAAGTACTTTAATAGCGGTTTAACACTTTATTGCATTATTGCATTGTTTTATAATGATTTTATGTATTATGAGCAGCACTAAACTGACTTAAATGGCTGTGTATCTCGATATTTCCCCTTTATAGGTGTATGTGCTCAAAAGACCTCACGTTGATGAGTTCCTGCAGAAAATGGGCGAGCTGTTTGAATGTGTGCTTTTCACAGCCAGTCTAGCCAAGGTTCGTCCACCACACTACCACACCGACTCTCTTAATGTCATCAAACATGTCAAAAGACTCCGCAGTGTTTAAGGGAGATAATGCTGTGATACACCCCTGCTCTGCTAATATCTGACCCCCCTCTCTGTCTCTGTGTGGCCTGCGTTTGTTTTAGCCGCTAATGCATGGGTAAGTGTCTCAATGGCATCTGTGACTCCTCCAGAATGCGTGCCGTGTACCAGTAGTTCCAGTCGCTGCTGCCTTCACCTTTGAACGCTCACACTGTTTGCGTTTGGCCGCTTTTACGATACGCTGTGAAGTTTCATTTGTCGCCGTATCCGTAGCCGATGTGTTTTGTTCTTCTCATAGCTGTTAGTGACACATTAGCTGTTGAGAGTGTATGCGGCTCACTGTAGTTTAGATCACGTGTCTTGGTTGCTTCCGTGTCTGTTATATTGACAGCATAACGGCTCATTGGCTTTAATAGCAAGCTTTCTTACTGAGAGCCACATTATCTGACTGTGGTTTGTAGGTTTCCTTAAAGTTCTCTTTGTAGATGTTTTTTTTTTTTTTGCACAGACATGGAAATAGAGTTGCGTTGCCCTAGCAGCTTGCTTTTCTCTGTTTTCTATTTGTATTCGTTGCAGGGAGCAGCTGGATGATTCTGCAGTGACTCGACTGTTTAATCAGTGCATGAGCAGCTTGAAGGTCCTCCTTTAACTTGTTTGTAAGTGTCTGTCGTGTGTGTGTGTGCTTCAGTATGCTGACCCAGTGGCTGACCTGCTGGACCAGTGGGGTGTGTTTCGGGTGAGACTCTTCCGGGAATCCTGCGTTTTCCACAGAGGGAACTATGTTAAAGACCTTAGTCGGCTCGGGAGAGAGCTCAGGAACGTCATCATTGTGGACAACTCCCCTGCTTCCTACATTTTCCATCCTGAAAATGCTGTGAGTTTTGAACGCTGATGAAACTCTTAACTAAACCACAGCTTGGTTACTCTTGCACTTGTAGTGCAGTGGAAAAAGAAAACGTAAACATGACATTCAGAGTCACAATGGACTCTTATGAGACTTTTCTTTAAGGGAATCACAACCATACAGCTCTGCCAATTTAGCTGATTTACGCACACCGCTTATAATTTCTGTTATGTTCTGCTTCAGACCTAAACTGGTTAATATGGTAAAACTGGTTATTCAAATGACAATGTGTAACCAAACCGTGTCTTTACCACACTCATGAGTTATTGAAATGATCATTTGCCTCAAATAAGTGAGTAAAATAAGTATCCACCCTTTAAATGTAAATAAGTATGCACTTTTTAAAAAAAATTAGTATTTTTTTAATGCAACTTTTGCAAAAGATAATAAAAAATTGGTTCAATATTTATGTATTTATATATTTTAAATACATATTTTATTTTTATATGTATATATTTTTAGTCATTTAATTAAACTTAAATTGCTCAGCATATTACTATGAATTTTTTTACCATAGTTGAATGTTATACTTATTAAAAAAATTCACATTTTCATATTTTGTGTATTGTTAATTTTTTTTATGATTTTATTATTATCCATTTTATATTATAAAGATTTCTAAATTAAGATATATGTATAATACAATATAACGACTTATAGTTAAAGCCACTTAATATAAAGTGGGAAGGATTTATATATATATATATATATATAGATGATAAAAAAAGTTTTTTTTTAATGATATTATAATTTGGAAATTGCATTCCCCAACCCACCAATTTTTCTGCCTCAGAAGTGCCAAAAGAATCGTTGTGGAATCAGAACTTGAACTCCGATACATATCTTTGTTCCCATCCTTGTTCTTTTTTGTTTTATTTAGGATCTACTTTGGTTTCAGCAGCAATTTACACTGTCTGTAAAAACCAGTACAGCTTTACCACTCTTGGCATTTTTTTTTTCGTAACTGAAAGTGAAATTTCTTCACAGTGTGACAAATCTAGAGCAATATTTGTGGTGAATATACAGTTATGTGAATCAAGATTTTGGACAAATAACAGGTCATAACATGAATGTGATTATTATTAGACCATGTCAGATAATAACTTTGTCTGTGTTGTGTGTGTTGTGAAGGTTCCTGTGCAGTCGTGGTTTGATGACATGAATGACACTGAGCTCCGGGACCTGCTGCCTTTCTTTGAGGGACTGAGCAAAGAGGAGGACGTGTACGGTGTGCTGCAGAACCTGAGGGGCAGGTAGCAGGCTGAGGGGCCAGTGCGAGTCCCCCCGCTCTCTCCTTCAGCCTGCAATCCTCACCTCATCCACGCACACCAGGACATAAACAGACTCGGAAAATTTAATGGACACTCAAATATTTCTCTTTTGAAAAGTGCTTATGATAAACCAAAAATTCAACTACTCTTTCTTTCCCGTTTTTGAAACGAAATCTCCAAGTCATAACCAATCTCCGAGGTGTCGCTATGCAGGTAGAAATCCGTAGGGTTAAAGGACTGTGGGGTTTCCTCTCCGACCCAACAAAGTGCCTTTTTTGAATGTCATTTTTATTGGGGAAATGAACATTTTGTACGCGAGAACCTAATCTTTACAAGAAATATATGCTTTAAAACGGAGGCAGGTCAGACTCTTTTTATAAAAGCACTGTTAAAGAGGCCAGAGATTTTTAAATGTGTAAAGCTGGGTACATTTCTCCATTTTCTGTTCTTCTCATGTTCCTTTTGTTTTCGATTTTGCTTTAGCTTGTGCCATTATATCGACCGAGACTATTATCTAGACTTGTATATGTTTAGTATGTTTTTTTTAAGAGCAAAGGAATGCATTTGCACTTGTTAGGTTACTCGTCTCACGTACCACAGCCTCTTTTGCCAACGAACCCCTTAAACCGTGCCAATCGCTAATATTTGTCTCGCAATCTGACGCTGAAGTACGTTTCGTTTTCAGCGAACAGGCCCGACGCTAATATTGGTGCTGGAGACAAATGTTCGGACATTTCAAAAACAGAATTATAGCCGCTAGTCTTTTTTTTTTGTTTTGGAACTTTACGTTGATCTCATTGCCTTTGGTGAAGTAGCGTAGACACTGCAGTTGTTCCCCGCTAATCGTTTTTAAAGGGGAAGTGTCCTTTATGGAAACCAGGATGCACAACTGCAAATGTAGCCCTTGTGTCGTTTTTAATTATTTTCTGTTTGAGTCGCAAGTTCTTCAGAATTGGTACAGGTCCATCATCTTTGTATATTTTTTTTATTAGTTTCGACTTGTTTTAAACCATACCCTGCTGCTGCTACCACTGTATACTACACTACAAAAGACCTCCCTGTAGGGTACCACCAGTACCAGCCCAGGGACTAGAGCGCTGTGCAGCTTGTGCCAGAGCAGAACGGACACAGTAAGGCCTCTTGCAGTGCTAAACGAAACCCTTTTTGTCCCAGTGGGGTTTCGAAAGTGTTTGGCGCAAGCTGTGCAGACTCTCCATCACCACAGTGCCTAAGACGAGAGGAGCAGTGACGGGATGTCCCGATCCGCTGCTGAACAGGCAATAACCTCCCTCTCTCTCTCTGCCCAGAGTCCGCCACGTCACAGTTCGGTCACTACATGTTGTCCCCCCAGTCTTTCATCGTCTACCCCTCTCTATCTCTCTCTCTTCATCCTGTTCTGCGGAGAGCAAATCATTCTCACATGTATGGTCTTCTGTCAGTATTTGAGATGTATGGTTCTGTTATCCCACGCTTGTGCTGTACAGCCTCTCTTCAGTCGTCGACGTCGGTCTTCCAGACTGCCTGGATATTTGGCTTGCTAGTATGATTTCTAGCTTTCTGTTTGAATTGTCAAACAATACTTTTCACATTTGCATATTTCACCTTTTTCTGTGAACACCGTATATAGTCCTGGTGATCTGGCAGCGTCAAAACACTATTGGTTTTGCTCAGTTGTTGTTTGCTTCTGTTTTTCACAACTGAACTGTCAGGTGCTGTTCTTAAAACACTGTTTTTGTCACTTAAATAGCTCAAGTCTGCACATTGTTAAATTATGCATTATTTTCTTTATTGTATTTTTCTTAGTAAGCCATACGGACACTTTAAATGGTCCACAGGGGGTTTGAAATCAGTTCAGAGAGGCTGTACAGTGCTGAGGTCTGGAGTAGATTTCAAGCTGAATTGATTCATGGTTGTTGTAGGTTTTCTTCCGGACTCTGACATGTTATATTAAAGCACCTTTTTAAAAAACAACACAATTTGAGTTTCATTTGACTTCTTGGCCTGTGCTTTAAAGTTCAGTATCTCAGGTGTTACTGTTTCTCCAAAGCACGTCAGCTCTTGCAAGGCGGGCATCTCTTAAGTGGTTGGTTGAGAGATCTTAGACTAGCTTTAGTTCGTTTACAGAATCAGCAGTCGGGATTATAGACACGATTTAACAGTTTAAATTAAAACCTGGATTTTGAATGTGGTTTGTCCCTTTAAAGCTACATAAACTCCACAAGTCTGTGTAGATCCTGATGATCGTGTTCTTCAGCATGATTTGAGATTATACAAACAACAAACCGTCCATACAAAGGAATCACATGCAATTGATTGATTTGAGACCTAGAAATAGCGTAGAATCGTAATTTATTGCTTTATCATAGCATGATTTAAAAGCTTTTAGCATGATACTCTTTCAAAAATATGCCAATGTCATGCAATTCTAAAATGATCTGCTGTTAAATAGAAAGTTCTGTGATATTACCAAACATTTCACGTGAACCGGATGTCCACTCGTAGAGATCACTTTTATGGTCTTGTAGATGTGAAACCAATGTCTAAACTGCCGAACATGGCATTGTCCCACAAGCTCATTAAACTTTCTTCATGCCTCTTTCCTCTGGTTTAAGCCATTACAAAAAAAAAAAAAACCTTTGAATAACTTACATTTATTTTGCCTTTACATGGATGTGGATCATTGGCAATGTGTTTTTAACAAAATCACAGATTTTATGAGTATCATGGCATTTAAAGTACCTCATTTAATAATGACATGAATTGAATGTGCTATGTATAACTACATAAACGACAAAGACACAAAGTCTAAAGCAGGCTTAAGAACATGTATCTAGAGATGGAGTGATTGTGTTTATTTGTAATTCCGCCAAATCAAATGATTCTTCTGCTAAAACCTGAATATCTAAAAACGGTACTCCGTTTAACTAAAACTAAGGGTTGACAGTCAACGTTTAAGTCATCTATTCGGCATAATAAAATGAAAAATGTATTTTACAAATTGTAAAAAGTACAAAAAAAAAAGTTAATGTGTGAGACCATCATATCACAACTTCAGAAAAGTTGCTCTATTCCCACAATTTCACATTTACCCATTAGAATCACTCAAGCTGCCTCATATTATACCGACCCTTTCACATTTCCATGCATGATCATTTCAGATACAGTAAAAAAAAACAAAACAAAAAAAACTGTGCCATCATGTGTTATTTAGCATCCACAATCAGGATGTGAACGAAAAGTCCAGCGAAGGAAAGGTGGTCTCCATTCATAGTCAGCAATGGCACATGGTGATATCCTGTGGCATAACAAACAAACTATTGACTGTCTGCTTATATTGTTATAGAAATATTTATCATGCATACTTAAGACAGCAATGGCAATTCACCAAATCAGAGAGGAGCATGTATTTTAACACACTGACCATTCTTTAGGCTGTTGAAGGGAAGTGTGTACTGGCCAATAAATTCATTGCTGGAACTGAAGTCGTAGTCCTCAATCAAAAAGCGCACGAGGGCTAGATCTGGCACACGCACATTAAACTGGAAGCTCTCATTCCACATGGGGTTGAAGCCTTGAGACACAATAGAGAGCAATTAAGCAACATCCTGAGGAGTCCTGACTCGGCACATTTAGGGAGTTATTATACCGTTATTCTCAATGTACTTCATTTCCACCATAGTGGTATCAGCCGGCACACCGTAGATCTGTACTTTCACAATGGGATCAACAATGGAGGACTTCCTTTCACTCACTTTGGGTAACTGCTGGGCTGAGATCACCTATTAGACCAACAGAAACAGTGCCCATGTAACATGCAGCATTGTAACGAAGGTATGCAACTACAGATCCATTACCATCAAATGAAGAATCTTGTTCTTTAACCACGGCCCATCAGGAAGAGTGAGGGGGTCAAATTTAGTGTCTCTGTCTCGTAGGTAAGAAGGCTTGAGGTTGTAACCACTCTGTCCGTTCTGGAGGAAGAGCCCCTGATTCAGATCCATCTCTGGGCAGGGCGTCTGGAAATTAAGGGCCACTGGAGAAAAGGCAGATCAAATGGATTGTTTCAATCAAGTTCGGAGAAGAAGCCTGTGAGTTTAGCATTGTTACATTTAATATCAACTTCCACTTTTAACTAGCTGTTTAACTTTAACTGTAAATAGATGTTTTTGTGTCAGTTGTATGGTGGGTATAAAATTCATGTTGTCTTTACCGATCTGACAGCCTGCGTTCCACAGAGGCACAGGGTTGTAGTTTGAGGAGTCCGTTCTCATTCCCGCTGGGTAAATCCGGCTGAGTTTGTCTATATTGTGATGGATATAATCGTTCGCTGTGACAGAAAAATGTAATTAGCTGAGGAATGGGTTTGGATAGCTGACAAATAGAAAAGACCTTTTAAAAGGCATATGATTTTAGGTCAAAATGTACACTACTGTTCAAAAGGTTGCTGTGGTTTATGTGTTACATATAAATATAATATATACATATATACACACAGGCATGTACAAGCACACAGGCTGCATATTGCAAAATATTATTAAAAATTCATATATAAATTTTCTTTACATTATTCCTGAGATGTCAAAGCTTATTTTTTAAGCTTATCCATTACTGCAGTCTTCAGTGTCACATATTCCTTCAAAAAATGTATAAATGCTAATTTTGTGCTCAAGAAACCAATTTTAAAAATGTAGCTTAATATCTGAGAAAACTTTTGATACATAGAAAATTCAAAAATCTTGTGCAACATCATAAAGGTACTTCCAGTCAGTTTTGATCAATTTAATGAATCTTTGCTGAATAAAATTATTAATTTAACATTAACATATTTGATGAATATATTTAAAACATTTAACATCTTAAAATAAAAATCTTAGTGATTTCAAACACTGAACTGTAGCGTACATTGTTTTAGATGCTGTAACTTCATTGTAAATTAACATTTTACTTAAACTAAAACTAAAATTTGTTTAGATTTGAAATGAGATAAATTAGTTTTTTTCGATATTAATAGATAGTTTTACATTCATTAATAAAATCAGTCTCTCTTTTTGCTGTCCAGTAAAGTGATGAATATATGAATGGCTCTTTTCCTTTTTAGTCACCTGCTCATTTCCATATTCAAAGTTGTGTCTCCCTCATGCAGAACCATCACCTATGACATTATGCATGTTTCTGACTGTGTATTTTGCATCGTAATAAATCTGTGCAGCTGGACCGTGTCCAAGTCTGTGTCTCATGACACTCGTGTGTTTAATAGCTTGTGTTGTGTCTGAGCGGCACGAGTCCTGACATCACACCTGATTCTTCCGCCAGTTTCACAGCTTTTCCCTCTTTGAAGGAGGCCATCTCATAAAAGGACTGCTTGTCCCGGGAATCCTTAAATCCATGGAAATGGGCACTTTTGCAGTAGATCACCATATCAGACAGCTCCTTCGCTAACTTCAGCGACTTTGTTTTCGGTTTTGGGTATATGCAATTACAACAATGAAAAAAAAAATTGCAATTAAAAGAAAGAGACATTTTTCATAAAATGATCACATATGTACATCTGCTTACACTAGACTTCTTTTCCTGGTCTTCATCACCTTCATCATCTTCTTCCTCTGTTACACTTTCTTCATCTGCTGTTTTGGACTCTGAAAACATGTCCTCAAGTTTGTCTAGTCTTTTCCCTTTGACTATGAACCGGCCTTTGAGCTCCTAAATAATACACGAGACAGCCATAAGTGTAAACCAGTGTTTAATAACTAGTGTCACCAAAAGGAATGCCATTTTAAGAGCAACTAACTAAAAATGTAATTCTTAGATCTCAGCTTAAAAACAGTGCAGAATACTATCCAATACTGGTATTTCTACATGCACAAACTGAAGATTGTTTATTTTAGGAAGCTTCTGCTGTAAGTGGAGAGCAGCAGTGTTTGTGTTGTTGACTGTCACAGTGACCAGGACAGGCCGCACCTTGACTGAGGGGAATGGAAAACAATGTTACGTAAGCTATGATAATCATCTGCTCCCCTGCTGGCAGAGCACCAGTCGTCATAGTAACACAAAGCAGAGTCTTTCAAAGCAGGTCACCACAAAACCACCACGGACCGGCGTGATCGCTAAGTCTGCATTTGCCATTTCCTCATTTCGAAGTATGCGAGCACAACTGATGTGTTGAAGGTGTCAGTCTGGGGTTTCTGAGTTGATGCTTGTAATTTTGAGAGACAAAGAGAGTTTGAGATGCAGCGATGATTTCAAATAGAGAGCAGCAGCGGTATTCATTCCACACATTCCACAGAATTCCATCCTGAAAGCATCTCCTGTTCAGACAGGCTGGAAAACTCTCTTAGGGTCTCACATCTAAAGCCACAGCTACTGGATTCAATCAACTACTTTGATCTTTTCAACTGGTTTCAACAGAGTTTAAGTAAATATTCAATTTGAATAAATGGCATATACTCCAGTGCATATTTAAACCATGCCTAGAACCCTCTTAAATTGGTCAATCAAGGCATACTGTGATCAAATATTTTTAAGTTCCAACAACTAAACAGTAGGAACATATGACATATTGGTACAATATCATTAATCTATCTTTATTAAGAGACACTGGATCTTCAGTTTTAGGTATCGTTGGTTGGTTGTATTTAAAGGGATAGTTCACCAAAAGATTTGAATTCTATCATTAATTACCCTCACGCCTCTCATAACTCTTAACACCTTCATTCATCTTCTGAACACAGATTAAGATGTTTTTGATGAAATCCTCAAGCTCTCTGATCCTGCATAGACAGGAAGGGTCCTACCATGTTCAAGGCCCGGAAAAGTAGTAAGGACATACTTGTGACACCAGTGTTTCAACCTTAATTTTACAGAGCTATGAGAATAACTTTTGTTTTCCTTGTGCAAAAAAAGTATTCTCATAGCTTCATGAAATTATGGTTGAACCACTGATGTCACACTATTTAAACAATGTCCTTACTAATTTTCTGGGCCTTGAATGTGCTAGTTATGTTGCTGTTTAAGCAGGGTCAGAAAAGCTCTCGGATTTCCTCAAAAATATTGAATTTGTGTTCATTCAGAAGATGAATGAAGGCGTTACTGGTTTGGAATGACATAAGTGTGAGCAACTATTGAGAGATTTTTACATTTTTTGGTGAATTAACCCTTTAAATGTATTGCCATGTCAGTTTCACTGGCTTTTACAAGCCAGATACAAATTAAATATTCAAAAACACAATATTATAAATATAAAAAACTATTCAAGACAAAAAAAGCAAGATTAAGCACAATTACTATCAAAGATTCTTTAAATGCACTTGTGATTAAAAAAAAATAAATAAAAAAATCTGGGTTCACAAATATGTCTTTGCATCGTTATCATCAACAAAAAAACTTATTTTGGTTTATTGCATCGGCCAGAATGTTAATTTCATCCCAACTAAATATTTTGATAACCTTTCCTGGTGACCAATCTCGAACACTGTGTCTCTTTCCATTCCCCCATCGCCTCTTTCTTCTTACATCATTTTCCTTGTTTGTTTGTTCATGTTTAACACCATCACAGTTTCTGTGGCTATTTTCATTGCAAGAAAAATGTATTACAAATTATATTAGGTTTTTGAAATGTATTTTTTCTAAAAACTCTAAAACTTAACTGTTAAAAAAATCTCTTCAAAAGAGTTAACTGCATTATAAAAAAAAGTTCTTTCACGGTTAAAACCAACACAATATAATAAAACATGCTTCAGATATAAAGGGCTTTGGCAGAGAGAACATGTTGAAGAATTTCCCCCTAGTATTAAAAACTTATGTGTCATCCTGAAGTGACCTATTCTACAGCATGTATAAACAATCTGGTTCTTCATACATTATTAAAATAATTTAAACCTCATAATTCATGCCCATTTAATTTCTTATTTACAATTGGGTGTGTAATTAGAAGGATAGCATTCAATAAGTCAAACAAACCTTCTACGCTCGAATCGGCTTCCCGAGCACCCTGTATTCTCTCTTTTATAATAACAAACGGTGTGCCTTACATATTCTTGCAACTGAGTATGCCTGTATAACATGGCTTAGCGGATTACTGAACATTAAAATCTTGCAATCACTAACCTCTGGGGAAGGGAGGCATGTGGGCATCTGATCTCCGAGGGGTTTGGTGACCAGAGCGCTACCCAGGATGGAGCTCAAGTGCTGAGCCATGGTCTTCTGCTGCTCCACACTGCAGTGGTTCTCCAAAGACAAGATCACAGGATACTCGGACGTCTGGTAAAAGAAAAAACAAACACATTGTTGACAGTCAGGCACACGTGGAACGAACACCAGAAGGACAAGCTCTACAAGTCCCAAAACAAATATTATCAGTCACTATATTATCTTGGTGAAATGACAGCTGTTTGCATTCATTGCTATAAATATTTTTACCTTAAAGGCATATTCTTGAATGGCTTCGATCACATCTTTGAAGAGGACCTTTGAGGTGAGAGTGTATCCGTGGTAAATGACCGGCTCTCCGTCTGATCCATCCCAGCAGTCCAACTCCACACAACGGCAGCCCTTCAGAAGTGCTCTATGGAGGGACAACACAACTGGGTACTTCAAAAATAAGCCATGCTTTAAGAAAGGTCAATTAATTGAGATACTTTCATTATGACCCTGAATCTTTTTATCTAATAATCTAATATCATCTAATAATGCATGTCATCCAAACAAACAAAAGCAGAATGATTGGCATGATTACTTTATGTATCCCTCAGTGCTGCTGGGTCCTTTGAGCTGGTCCTCCAGCAGGTATGTGTTGTGAGAGGAGGAGATGAAGTAATGGTTGAGAGGCTGGTTCATGTCCTGGTAAACACTTTTATGAGCCGGGTTAAAGATCATCCCCTCCGGCTGGAGCAAGTACATTAGGAAGCCATCCTTTGTCATTTGCTGTTTGGCTTTGGCTACAAAAAGTGCAAAACACAGACATGCAATTATAAAGACATTGTAGTTACACTTGCATTTTTTTCTCCCCGAGACTGAAACAAAATTCATTTTCTTACACTATCGCTCAAAAGTTTGTATCTTAAAATGTCATTTATTCCTAGAAATCATTCTAATATTCTGACTTGCTGCTCAAAAAACATTTATTTTTCTTAGTATTAATAGTGATTATAAACTTAATTGCTTAATATTTTTGTGGAAATCACAATACTTTTGAAAGATTCTTTAAAGAATATAAACAGCATTTATTTTAAATAAAAATATATTGTAACTAGTGCCGTCAAACGATTCCATGCAATTCAGTCGCATTCAAAATAAATACATATGTGTGTGTGGGGTGTATATTTATTAAGTATATATAGGTACATTTACACACACCATATATTTTGGAAATATTTACATGTATATACATTTATATTGTTATAAACAATATATTTTTCTTACATAAAAACATGCATGTATTTTTATTTACATATACATGATTATACAGCACACACACACATATATTATGTAAACAAAAATTTATTTAGGATGCAATTAATCTTTTGACAGCACCATTTGTTAAATTTTAAATGTCTTTAATTTCTGGTATGTAATTAATGAATTGAATGCATCCTTGCTGAATAAGTCATTTCTTAAAAAAAATTACGGACCCCAAACTTTTGAATGGTAGTGTATAGCAAATGTTTTTTATCTATAGCAACTATCCATAGGCATTACCTTTTTCATCCAGTTCATATTTCTCAATAAGCTGAAGGGCATCATTCTGAGACACGTCTTCTTTCTGTTCTTTCATCAGGAAATTGAGCAGGTCAGCGGCGCTCATGAGACCATCTGTCTTTGCATACTCTCCATAGATGACATCAATCTCCTCTCTTTGTGTCAGGATTTCATAGAAATGCTCAATCTCCTTCCCCTCCAGGTATCCACACTTTGATATGTCACATTTCTGAAAGAGAGAAAATAGAGGCATTACTAGTCAAGTTGTAGCAAGGACATCGGTAAAATAGTTCATGTGACATCAGCGGATCAACCGTAATTTTACAAAGCTATGAGAATACTTTTGTGCGCAAAGAAAACAATAATAACAATTTATTCAACAATTCTTCTCCCCAAGTTATCAGTGTTGTTTATGTTCAGCATGCACATGCTTTATCCTGAACGTAAACAATGCTGATTACATTGATTACGTTCTGGGGTAGGCAACTCTCCAAAATGCCGGAAGATGGTAACTTGGAGAGAACGGTTGAATAAATTATGTTATTACTGTTTTCTTTGCGCAAAAAAATATCCTCATAGCTTCGCAACATATGGTTGAACCACTAATGTCACATGGACTATTTTCTTGCTGTCCTTGCTATGTTTCTAGACCTGGGAACATTTCAGTTGAGTTGCTGTCTATGCAGGGTCAGAGCGCTCTCAGATTTCATCAAAAATATCTTAATCCCTTTAATAATATTTAATGGACCTGAGCTAACACAAACAAACTATGAACATTTCTATTTTTATTAACTAAACACTAACAATGTTCAACAAATACTGTATAAAATGTATTGCTTATTGTTAGCTAATGCATGAGATGTAGCACTGTGGGAACATCATTATAGATGAGCAAACTAGGATAAAATCCTGCATAATTACAGAAATATTACCTGAAAGAGCATTTCAGCGTAGACTTCAGACACCTTAATGTTGATGTCTTGTAGAAAGCTCTTCATCTCGTTCTGACTGATCTTGTTATCAAAGTTTTTATCTGCTTCACGCAAAGAGCTGTAGATCCAGCTGGAGCTCTGATGTAAGGACAATTAAAAAAAGGTCTGACAAGTAATTCTTGAATTGCACTTCAATGTCACAGGCGTTTGAAAAGGATACTGCTCTGTTTTCTTCTGAGGAGTGAGGTTCTTCATGTTTGAGATGACCTTCTCCAAACCGCCGACCCACTTCTTGGCTTCCTCCTCAGAGCTGGCGATCAGGTCCAGGCCTTTCTGTCGGCCCTTAAATAGGATGGAGAAAGCTCGACCCTCCACTGACTCCTCTGTGTATTTCTTCAAACCCTCCGTCTGCCGACCTGTTCGTACCTCGTCAATGTCCTCAACAGAGACTGGGTGAGAAACATAATAGTTTTTCCTAGTTTCTATTAGGGATTACTGTTAAACTCTGTACCATCACGGTAATATGAATAAGGAAATTCTATACATAAGAAAAAAATTTATTTTTGACATTTGCATACTTTGAGGGAAAATATACATACGTTTTTAAACATAGCCCCACGCTTATGTTTTACAGCACTGGTCACAAAATGACAATGTAACTTTAATGTGCTGTAGTAAAACACACAACTAGTACACAAATAGCTCATTTGGAGAAACATTTGTTTTTATCAACAGCCTTTTTAATTGATTACATCTAAAAATGATACACAAATCTTCTTGCCAATGCTTCGAAGCATTGCCATGGGCAAGAGATCATTATGACATTATTATGATGTAAAGATGTAGTGATATAATCATACATTACAATTCAGAAGTTTAGAGTTAAAAGATGTATTATTATTATTTATTTTTATCTCTTATACTGAGTAAGGCTGCATATATTTGATCCAAAACACAGTAAAACAGCATTATTGTGATTTTTATTACTATTTAAAATATTTCTAAAATTTGATTTTTAAAAATACAATGAGAGAGATATATATATAATACATCTTACAGACCCCAAACCTTTGAATGGCAATACACATCAATAATTCAATAAACCACAAGCAATGTTAATGTCTATATCAGTATTTTTGAACCACACCCAGTAAACATCGGCTTTAGTCCATCTGAGTTTGTTGGCACAACCTGATAATGGTACTCATATTCATTATAGTTAAATAACTTTAATATTAAAAAAAGATAATTTCACTGTCACAGACATTAACGTTATATTGCTTGTACATATTATATGCAACTTCATTTAGTCTTTATGCATTCATTTTACCCCGTTTATGCTTAAAAATGTGGAGTTGAGGAAGGAAGCAATGTAGTAACTTCTGTGAGAGACATTCATCAACATATATACTGACAAACAAAACACATTATAGGTCAATTCAGGACATGAGGATAGACAGGGATGACTGACACACCCCTGCGCACCTCCTTTTTGGGACTCACATGTCTGTTTGGACTTAAAGGTCTTTTTGGATTGGTGCCACATGGTCTTGCAGTCCTCCTGGAGTCTGTAGTAGCGGGGTTTTTTCCACGATCCTGAACGGACTTTCAAAAGATCTCCGCCATTCATCAGGAATAGCATGTCTCCGTCACCCTCCAAACCTGTGGCGAGGACAAAAGCAAGACTGCTCAAGCATTCATTCTTTCAAAGCTCATTCTGAAAGACAGATTTGTGGGTTATTTCCCTAGACATTCGTTTTATGAAGCCGAACAAATGAAATAGATTCTGTTGAGGAAGGAACCCACCTACTGAAGATGAAAACATGGCTTATGAGCTTTTATGTAAAACACAAAAGATTAAGACTGCTTAAAGACTGACACCAACCTAACACCTGACACCAACCAGGACCTGCTTTTAGGTCAAACTGCCATAGCAAAAATGAATTATTTACAAAGGCGTGGTGTGTATTTAGGAGTAATTTACACAACCATGAATCAATTAGGTGTGATGTGTTTTTACTCTATTTACGACAATAGCTAAAGCTCACTTACAATACATTCTAGATAGTCAAGTTAATAAAGAAAGACAACTTCCTCGATTTCCTTCGAGGTGCTTGTCAATGAACTGTACACATCTTTAAAAAACTAACTGAACGCCACTGTAAAGGCATGTATGAAAGGTCAAGTTTTCAGTTTAAATACAAGACTGTTGTTTTATTATTTGTCCTACCGAGACGTTTCATGTTGTTTCTCGCGGTTGTTTTCGTCTGCGCGCGGTATAAGGACTCTTGAGATTTGGTCCGCGCTGGCTGTCTTCGTACACACTGCATATTGTGAATATTCCGCGACAAAAATCAAAACCGCTTCTGAATAAGAAAGCCACAAGCATTTCCCAAAGACCTGTTGTGTTGTGCTCACTCGGTCGTCCCTGGATTCGGGGCGTGTACTAATCCAAAGTTCATCCCTAGAATGAGACTGAAGGGACACCTGATCTCATCGAGTGGCTATATTCGTGGGTGAATTCAAACCACACTTTAAGTATGTTTGTTTAAAGTTAGATTTAATAAGTATACTTATTAAAAGTATAGACTGTCGAATACTACACAACAGCAGGTGAAATACCTGTTCGTTTCGTTTTTTATTAGCGTCTTTCTGTGCAGAATCAATGGCGCCATCTAGTGGCTGTATTTGCCAGCAGCCGCACTTGAAATCTCATCCCTTGATTATGTTGGTAGTAATAACGATCGTTTCAGAATCATACACAGCCTTATAATTTCAGAAAAGTCGTTCATACCTACCTTAGTAGCATTTGACATGTGAGAAATATTATCTAACATATGCGTTAATAAAAAGGACATGTGAAGAGCAGAATATTGTTGTGCTGCAATGGCAATATAAATATTGTTTATATAGGCTATTCTATATGTTTAAATGTATAGGGACAGACTAATTATATTATTGTTAACAATTATTATTATTATTATTATTTATAAATTGAAAGCTGAAATTAAATACAAACCATAGATGAGAACAGTTTAAATGAAACATTGGCATCTAAGGTTTAAAACGGAATATATAAATGTGCAAATATAAAAAAAGAGCAATAAACTTAATTTAAATAGAAATATTTAATAAACAAGTGACAAAAGCACATAACATTACTAAAGTCAAAACTAAAATGAAAAATGGAAATAAAAAAAGCTGATTTCAAATGTGAATACCATGACAGTATATAAATAACACTAAAATGAAACTGATAAAGGCTACACTTATGTTTACACATTTTAATTCCATTCTACATTTCTGTACCTACTTTTCAAAGTAAACTTTTGTTATTGCACAGCGGCAATTTGTTTAAACAAAGTTCTGCACTTACGGTCTTTTGTTGACATTGTATTTGGTTTGTTTTGGATTCAGATATGTATGCATTTACCTGATAGCTTTCTGTTAAAGAAAGCAAACACTTGCAGTGGTTCTATGGACTTTTCCCCCAGTAATATTATGACTAACACTAATACTAATTTGAAGTGCGTCTATCTGCCCCTACAACCCACAGGCTGCTTCCTGCTGACATTCAGGGAGGACAGTAGAGTCTATTCATTTCCATCTGGATGACAAAAATAGTGGAGATTCAGGAAGTGTGTACACAACAAGCACGCAGTTATTTAGAAATTCCTCAGGCTTTTTAACCTGTTAAATGTCATGGGCCCTCCAGTGTGCCCACCGGGCAATTACATTATTTAAACAGTAATATCTTAGTCTGAACCAAAAGTAATCTTGACAAACAATATATCATTGGAAAGCTTAAAGAATGTAGTTTTTATATTTGGTGACTGATTTTAGTACAGACTGAATATTGTACAGAGCAACTGTAATTTATTGATATGCAAGAAGAGTACTCATCATCAGAGTCAGAGAGTGAGTTCTGACCTTTACTTTGAAATAGTGATGCATGAAATCAAGAAAAATCTTTATTCATTTTCATGGAGTGTTAAATAGATAACATCCATTGTATTTTTTAAAAAGTCTAAAAGTGTTTTGAATATATAGAAAAAGCAATACATCCTTTTTTGATGCATTGTGAACTATAACGCAAGTGCATGGTTTTCGTTGCATGTCTTTTGTGTTTTTTGAGGTTGAATTGAAACCAAATACTGCCATACTGACCCAAAAGTATGGAAAAACATGTTTCAGGTCACTCATTTATGGAAATGAAGGCACCCTTAAATGGTTACCAATGGGCTTTGATGGTCATCTATGGGAAAAGCTCGGTACTACGCCCAAACTAAATCTCACTGAAAGCTCATTTTTTGAGATATCAACCTCAAATTTTGAACACAACTTGTTCAGAATCTTGGTTTTGATTTTCTAGCAGTTTTAGAGTAAAACATGTTTTGTAAAATATATATTTTATTTAATATATTTTATATAATATATTTTTATATTTTCATAAATTTAAACTTCCATAACTTTTTGTTATATAATCTTTATAACTTTTACAATAATCTGCCAAGTGTCTGCTTTAAAAAGAGACTAACCTTAAGTCTGTGGACCAAAGCATTCAAAATTTATAACAGTTTAAGTTGGAAATGTCATTTTCACGTCTATGCTCAAAAAGTGGAACCGACAGTTAACAGGTTAAGAACCCTAACGCAGGTCACGTTTACTGTAACACTGTAACCTTCTGGGAAGAACCCTGCACAAACTGATTTTTTTTTTCTGTTATAAAATGTTTCTCTTTTTAAGAATATTTTTTGTTTTGCCACTTTTTTTTGTAAACTGTGATCTGTTGAAAAACTCAGGGTAAACCCATAATTTGACAGTCGTTTCAGGCAGAGGAACTGAAGTAATGAGAGGGATGTTATGTGAGGCTACAGATGCCTCTCCTGTGCCCCATCCTTAATAGAAAGTCTAGTAGGTTATAATATTGCTGCAAAATCAGAGCACTGTAAGAGATGGATAAATAAACCCAACACAAGACAATACAAAGTTTCTAAGGGTGTGGCAGCCATATTATGTCCTCTAACTCAATTTACACTATTCATTACCCATTCATGCTTTTATCATAAGACATCAACAGGTAGCTGTCTGAAGAAAAAAAAGTGTGATTCGCAAAAGTAGGCTATTTTCAAATCAATTTTCCAATGTATTGCACAGTACATTATAACATTTGCTTCACCATCAGTTTGTTTACCCCCTCCGTTGTTCGGAACATTGACTTTTAAATGAAATATTTCATAAATTAGTACCTGAGGAAACATGTTTGGTAATGTTCACATTCAGTTGCGCGTGGCTGAGACTCTAGCGCGTGCAGGTTTAGTGAACATGTCAGAAGATTGTTCGAAAGACTTTTTGTGACATTTTGGATTAATTTATTTCACTCGTAACAAAGTTCCGTTTTAGTTTTCATTCAACACTTACTTTGTTTGTCAGCAGTGCCGTTGGAATCCATTTGCTCATAAATACAGCAGACTGTTATATCCTCCTCGTACACAATCTGTCCAGTGTTTTCGACTCCAGGAGTTCAAAGGCAAAAATAAACAACATCAAATTTCGAAACGTCTCGCTTTTGCAAAACAGACGCGACTGAGAGCTGCACTATTCCTCTAGTCTTTTCTGCACAGGTACACATCACCCGCCTGTATGTGGCGGCTATCGCCTCAGTAAAAGAAGTAATCTCATCATGAGCCACTCCCACTGATCGCTTCAGCATCTTATAATGGCATGCTGTGCTTTCAATTGCCTCTAGGGGTCATGATAAATTATGCTCAAAGAGTAGTACAGTAAAGCAATTCAGACTGAGATTGAATGTTTGGTTTGTTTTATTGTGGAGCAGTTCTTAAACGTCCACTACGTACTGCACCTGTTATTAGAGCTGTAGACTCTAGTCATGTCAGCTGAGAGCACTATTAGTGCACTATTAGTGAAGTGAATCTGTCAGGTGGCACTCCATACTACATTTACATTTATTCATTTAGCTGACGCTTTTATCCAAAGCGACTTCCAATTGCTATATATGTCAGAGGTCGCACACTTTTGGAGCAACTAGGAGTTAAGTGTCTTGCTCAGGGACACATTGGTGTCTCACAGTGGATTCGAACCCGGGTCTCCCACACCACAGACTACTAGTAATAATGTATTGGCTTGAAAGCTGTGAGCTAGTCATGAGAGTAACAATTTTTAAAACCTTTTTTCTGAGTCATATAATGTATCTGAGACAGATATGTAGGCAAATAGAAAAACTGCATTACAGAGTAGGGTTACATTGAATTCAAATATACTATATTTGAAATATGGACTTTTTTTAAGCAATGCACCTTTAAAATAATTATAAGTATAATTAACTATTTAGTACAACTTAACATTTCAAGTTGACTTTTAATGCAGCACAACAAACTTACTTTCTTAAATGTAATTTATATATATATATATATATTCAACTGAAAATATATGAAATACCTTATTTGTTGGATTATATATATATAGCGATATTTGTTTATGAGTTTTCTGAATTAAATTAATCTGTCTTCAGAAAATAAAAACAGTTGAATTTCTCAAATATCTCTTCACTTCAAACAGGCCTATGAAAACTGCAACATGCATTCAAGCATTCTTGGGCCTCCTTCTAATTGTGTTGGTTATCATTTCACATGATTGTGGTCCTTTGTGGTTTGAGGTATTCTGTATATAAATACTGCGGCGGGAGAGGTTTAAATGTTGCTTTTGTTGAGGAATTTTTTTGCAGATTGATAGCGAACAAGGAACTCAGCTGTCAGATCTGCTGTGTTACAGCTGATTATAAAGCAAACATTCCACAAGGTTTTCTTTTGTGTGTGGTGTGTGTGCAAAATATATCAGATTTCTGAACAAACCGCTGGTGCTCTTGACTCATTTTTTTTTAAGCTGCAAACAGGCAATGCAATATGATACGTTTTGTTTGTTGAGTCATTTCTGAGCTTTCTGAAAGGCAATTTATCAGTTGATCACTGTCTGATAAGCAAGACTCATCCAAAAGAGACCAACCAGTCAGAAGAAAAAAGACAAACGCCTTCAACTCGTTTCATGAGCCTTCAATTACACAAATGTCAATGTCCGATTGTTATTGATGTAAGCTTAGAAGTAGATAAAGAGTTTTTTTCTCAGGTTATGGTAATTTCTGTGGCATTTTTTGATTTAGGCTACAGCATTCCCATGGAATACATTTAGTGTATCAAAACATCAGATCTGCTCTATAAAATCAGAGCAGTTCAGTTGCAAGTATTATTAGCCTAATGAACTGTTTAAGGTTATTGAAATCTGTCTTCAAGCCCTCATTTTTTGTGATTTTCATTAAGAACTGAACAGCGTTTTGTACTGTATGTCATGTTCTAGTGAAGTAATTCCCAAGCACATGTATGTGTAGCCCAGAGGGTTAAACAAGTTTCAGAATGTGATTTAGGAAATTACAAATTACAACCTTAAAATATCAGGACCATTAACAGAGTACATTGCAATTCATTTTATGTTTTTTGAGTCCCTTTAGGAGTCCCTTTAGGATTTAGGAAAGGAAATGATGTGTAAGTTGTGGTGGAAAATATGTGCTCATAGTTTTTGTACTATGTGCTCATAGTTTTTGTACTATGTGCACATATATACAAAGCTTACAATAGATTGTATGGTTTGTATAGTGTGTACTGGATTCAAAAGGAGGACTGAAAAAGTAGAAATTGATTTTGTGTTGCTCATTTCCACGAAGGGCAGCAAGACAAATCACTGTGACCTAGCAGTTAGTGATCATGTGATCTGAGTGAATACATTCTTAGAGAAAATGCTGTATGCATGCAAGTTTTCTTTCAGCTCATTTTTAAAGCACGCAACCTTTGAAAAATGACCTGTCGCCTGTATGTCACAGGTGATTGGTCATTATTATATCCTGTTGTTCACATGTCATACATCTCACACAGGTTACAGTAATGCCTTCACAGACAGATCTGAGATTTGAGACCTCAAAGATAAAATTAATGTCTGGACAAATACTTTACAGAAGAATGTCTGTGCTAATTCATGTGCAACTCTTCAGTGATTTTAGGAAGTCATTGTGACTTCTAAATCCAAATCATTGTGATCCCAAATCCATCTATATGTTGAAGGGACCCAGGATAAGAATGCAGACAGAAGAGATTATTTTGTGCATTGGTTACAATAGTCAGATTACTTTGATCTAAACCTTAATAAAACAGACTACATTTATACATAAAAATTTAAATATACTGTACAACCTGTTTATTCAGTTTCATAAATTAAGCCTTTAAGATAATTTATAAGTAGTCTGAACATCTAGCAGTTAGCCAAGGGGCAAAAAGTCTAATTTTTCAGATTAAAATGAGATCAATCTATGTTTTGGTAACTGACCTAAAAAAGTTATGATCAATTTTTAAGACAAAAATTAGATGACAAACTTAAATGATAATGTAAGACTAATCTAAACATTTTATGCAACTGGCCATAGCAGGTCACGCTTTCATTAAAGTTATTTATGTGTATTTAGAGAAACCAAAACTTTAAACGCATGTTACTGATACTGAGGAACAGAGAGACATATAAGGGTTTGTAGGATATGGGAATGCAGTGAATGCTCTTTTATATAGTTTACCACATGATGCAAATCCTCTAGCACGCTACTCTCACTCACATTACTATTAATATTAATGTTGTAATAAGTCAACAAAAAGGTTCTTGTTCACATTTGAATTTACATGGTGTGATGCATTCAGATAATTCAGACACATTAAAGGCTGTTGTTTTTTTGTAGAAAAATGTGTACTTATTAACATTGATAGCTATTTTCATGGGCCTGTATTAAGAGGGAAATTAAAAAGGATATTTTTTATTATCATAACTTAATCTAACGGACTTGGCCCCTTAAATGGGGCAACTTAACTTTGTAAAAAGAATGTGATCCATCCAGTTGGGTAAGATACAGTGCCAAGTCTCTGTATGAAGAATTTCATACAGAGAAACTGCATTTGTTAAAATTACAAATGACCTGCTCCTTGCAACAGATCAAGGCTGCATCTCATTTCTAGTCTTACTTGATCTTAGTGCTGCGTTCGACACCATAGATCATGACATACTCATAGACAGATTACAAAACTATACAGGTATTCAAGGGCAGGCTCTAAGATGGCTTAGATCCCACCTGTCCGATCGCTACCATTTTGTTTACTTAAATGGGGTGTCATCTCATTTATCATCAGTAAAATATGGAGTGCCACAAGGATCCATCCTAGGTCCCCTTCTATTTTCAATATACATGTTGCCCCTTGGTAATATTATTAGAAAATACGGAATAAGCTTCCACTGTTATGATGATACTCTGCTATTTATCTCAAAGAGACCAGATGAAACTTCTAAATTATATAAGCTAACAGAGTGTGTTAAAAATGTAAAAGATTGGATGACAAATAATTTTCTCCAATTAAATTCAGATAAGACAGAGATATTAATTATTGGACCAAAAAACACTACACAGAATCTTGTAGATTACAATCTGCAACTAGACGGATTTACTGTTACTTCCTCTACAGTCAGAAATCTGGGTGTCATATTAGACAGCAATTTGTCTTTTGAAAATCATATTTCCAATGTTACAAAAACTGCATTCTTCCATCTTAGAAACATTGCCAATTTTTAGATTTACATCCCGTGGTAACTAGGATTTACACAAGCTCCAGTCTGGATCCAGAACACCTGAGAAGAGATGATGCTGACCCTCAGAGGACCTCAGATGATGCTAACCCTGAATCAACAACAGAACTAACAAATATTGCTACAAGTGTGACTGCATCATATAACAATTATTAATTAATAATATTAATAATGTTCATCGTCTAGCTGACTACGTCTTGTATAATTTTTTTCTAAAAATCCTGTCAAGCGTGCACAAACTGACAGTCACCACCATAAGCTACTACTAAATATTGTAGAAACATAATTTTCTGTAAAGTTGCTTTGTAACGATTCGTATTGTAAAAAGCGTTATACAAATAAACTTAAAAAAAAAAAAGTCAAAGACTTTGGGAAACATGTTGCTTCATGCTACGGTTCACATAACTAACAGTGTTTTGCTCTGGCCTTTACTGTGACCCTGCTATGACCCTTCTGAAGAAACACTGGGACTATGTTTCAATTTGGCCACATAGTCTATACAGATAGTAAATGTATTAAAGAGAAAAAGAAGTAATTCTCTTAAAGAAACAAAATCAATCTTTCTGTACCTGCCCTAAATAGAAGTATGCTGCAAACAATTATTCACTTTTGATATAAATTAGATAGAACAAGTGCATCTTTCTTTAACAATAAAAAGTGAATTTCAGTGGAAAAAGTGCCCTTTAATGCTGAGAGCAAAAAAGGTTTTATTTCAGATCTCCCTCTGACCAACAATTACAGTTAAATAAGCCTGATGTCATAACTACAAAATACTCTAAGATCAATTTCACCTTCATTTGATGTATTTTATATCTTCTTTGCTTTCCTTTTTTTTCTTATGACTTTATATCAAAATATAACTTAGAAAGGCTCAATAGGCTACCCAAGGTGAAGAAAATGAGAAATTAAAATATTTTTCATAAATCTAAAAATTCTAAAGTAATGCAATATTTTCCTTACACCTTGGTTTTTCTTTATTTACAGTTATACCTTGACTTTTTATCACTTGATGGACTACAAAGATATCAAAACGATATCTCAATTCAGCAATTAAAAACAATAAAGGGATCGTGGAGAGAAGTAAAACTGGACCACAGAGGGTTAACCATGGATATTTACAATAAGCGCGTCACCAGCGTGCACCGGAAGTAAATCGCAATGGGACGCAGTCGATTTCAAGTACATGTTGTCAAAACTTTTCGTCCGATGTCTTGTTTTGTGTATTGATTAGAGTCAAGAGCGCACAGTGCCACGATGGCACACCGATACCTGCATCTGTCCAGAGGCTGCAGGAACCTTCTCCACGCTCTGCTGCCAAATGTCAGATCAACAAACCGTGTGCAATCGGTAAATGTGCAGCTTGACTTCTTTCTCTGGAGCTTTCATCATCCGGGAACGCATCACCATACGCTACGATCTGATCGCGAATACGCATTTATTCATCTGTGTGGTCCGTGTGTGTTGTCTGCTGCAGACCGGAGAGTTTGACAGTAAACAAGGGTCGGCCTGTTTGACATTGCGTTGGGTAACGCGTCCAGCTCATGTTATGTCACAGTTCTTCACATGAAATCTGATATAACGAGACAGCGTCCAAAACATCAGTGCTATCGCTAACTCTGCATTGCTTCTTTAATATTGTAATAATTCTTGTGAACATCGTTATTATAGTTATAAATACCATTTAGATCCAATAGATCTGTTTCCGCGTTATCTGCTGAAAATAGTTACATAATAATTCATAATGGGAAAAGAGCAGGAACCTTCAAAAACTAAGGATGAGTTTTAGATATATAAAATTAGAGGATCCTAGAGGTTCTCGAAATGGCTTGAGTATTTCATTATTATTATTATTATTTTATAGCAGTTGTAATTATGTCTGTTCACCATCTCGGTATATTTGCTTTTGAAGGTTCAGGGTGTTGGGCAAATCGTCCTAGACAGAAGATCCTTGCTCTCTCAGGTCTTGGGCACCTATAGAAGATTGAGCTCCAAACCTCCTAAAGGTGTGAATTACAGGAATTATAAAATGACACAGAGTTCTCTAACCTGGACTGTTCTGCTAATTGCATTTTATCTTCTTGCACTGAAGGATTTGAAAAATATTTCCCTAATAATCAAAACGGTGGTCCAAAAAATGGTGAGCCCAAGCCATCCAACGCAGAGGTCAAAGGTAATATTTCTCATAATCTTGTAATGTGAGCTAATTGCCTTTTGACTTGCAATATAATCATGTTGTTTTCTGTATCTGTTTTAACCCAGAGGCCAAACCAACCAATGCTCAGAAGACCACTGGTGGAGGTGGAAGTAGTGGAGGAGGAGGAAAAAGAGGGGGGCGGAAGGATGAATCCAGTTGGTACAGCCGTCTCCAAAAGGTTAAACGTTGTCTAGCAATAACTATTGGTAATACTAGGCTTATTGTAAAATTTAAAGCTCGTTTAATACCGTTTACTGAGGCAGATGTAATGATACATCATATGTCACCAAAGAGAACTCTTGACATTTAATTGGAAGATCAAGGGTAACATTTTGCTAAAAAAAAAAAAAAAAAGCCTTCACCTTAAGATCAATACAACATTGCCCTAATTTCTCTGTCATTTGATGCAGGGTGATTTGCCGTGGGATGATAAAGAGTTCCGTATGTATTTCCTGTGTGGAACAGCCTTCTGGACAGCCGTCACATATTATTTCTTCTTCCGAGATGGAGGAAGAGAGGTCACCTGGAAAGACTTTGTAAACGGTTACCTTGCTAAAGGAGTGGTAAGGAATTACTTCTATTTGATCTGTATTTTCAGTCAATGTTGTTTGGCGTTTCTTTCCACCTACACTTGAACTTTGACCCATGAAGTTATGTATTTTATCTCCGCTAGGTTGACAGGTTGGAGGTTATAAACAAGCGATATGTAAAAGTCATCTTTACCCCTGGTAAAACTCCAGTTGACGGGGTGAGTTCTTCACAATGTTTTGATACAGTTATGGTTATTATTTTTAGATAGTCATTGGTAACCAAGCCAGTGATCATATAATTACACAGATCGTCCATTAGCAGCCTGAGCCAAAGTAGGATATATATTTATGAGAAATGAATACTTTTATTCAGCATTAAATTGATTGAAATTCACAGTAAATATATTTTAAATAAATGTTTATATAAATTATTATTATTTTATTTTATTAACATAATTTCTATTTCAGATTGGAATTTTTTTTTATCATGGTTTCCACAACTGTTTCCAACATTGATAATAATAAGAAATGTTTTGTGAGCACCAAATCAATATATTAGAATGATTTCTGACACCGAAAACTGAAGTTACGATTGCTGAAAATTCAGCTTTGCATCAGAGGAATAAATTACAACTGAAAAAATATTTAAATAGAAAAACAAATTTTTACAGTTTGTTTTTATTCTGTATCTTTGAACAAATAAATGCAGCTTTAGTGAATATATAAAAAAAATCGAATAATTATTTGGTATAATCTTGCTAGAAAAAGATTTAGAATGGTTATCATATGTTAATGTAAAAAATCTTGTGTAACATAATTTGAGTTTGTTTGATGGTTTTTATTGTAATTTTGGTTTACTTGTATTTTTTTTTTATTGTTATTTTTTTGCCATGAGAAAAGCCTAAGATACTGACATGGCATTAAATAAAAATTTACAACTACTACATAAAAAAAAAAAAAAAATCACTGACCCCAAACCTTTGAATAGTAGTATATGTACAGTATTTTTTTATTTTGTCTCTAAAAACTATGCATATTAATGACACAATGAACTGTGATCCTTTCTCCAAGCAGCAATATGTGTGGTTCAACATCGGCAGTGTGGACACATTTGAGCGAAACCTGGAAACTGCTCAGCTGGAGCTGGGGATCGAAGGAGAGAACCGACTGCCAGTCGTCTACTCCACTGAAAGTGATGGGTGAGATATTGACCTCAATTTGCAATAAATTGAGTAACGGAGAAGAAAAGTGTCATCAATCAATCCATGAACTTTAAATGCTGTGCATACTTGATTCTTAATTTCAGTCTCATTCTTCCATCATTTCCAGGTCATTCCTCTTCAGCATGTTGCCCACTGTAATGATCATTGGGTTCCTACTGTTCATGCTGAGGAGAGGGCCAGCCGGGGGAGGGAGGCCGGGGAGGGGAATGGGTGGGCTCTTCAGCGTCAGCGAGACCACTGCCAAAGTACTACGAGACGAGATCGATGTCAAATTCAAGGATGTGGCGGGCTGTGAGGAAGCCAAACTGGAGATCATGGAGTTTGTAAACTTTCTTAAGAACCCAAAGCAGTACCAGGATTTGGGTGCCAAGATTCCAAAGGTAGCGCGAGACTTTTACATAACATTACACAACAGGTTTGTAACTTAGTAAGTCGACTTAGATTTCAACAGAGGGTTTGATCTACTTGTTTAGGGGGCTATTTTGACCGGACCCCCGGGCACAGGAAAGACTTTACTAGCCAAGGCCACTGCGGGAGAGGCCAACGTCCCCTTCATCACTGTGAATGGATCCGAGTTCTTAGAGATGTTTGTTGGGGTTGGGCCAGCCAGGGTCAGTAGATTTTCTGAATCCTATTATGAGCTTCGTGGTGTTCAGTATGCTTTCCAACAAACTTTGTTCACAGTGTGACTGAAACACTCTAATTTTGGGTAGGTTCGGGATCTCTTTGTATTGGCCCGGAAGAATGCACCCTGCATTCTCTTCATAGACGAGATCGATGCTGTAGGAAGAAAGAGAGGCAGAGGCAACTTCGGCGGACAGAGTGAACAAGAGAACACACTCAACCAGTTACTAGTGGAGATGGATGGTTTGTATCTAGAAGACCAGATCCACAAGTTTTTAGTCATTTCAATTATTATAATTTTTTATTTCATTGACATTTTTAGATCGCTTTATAATTTCATTAAGATTTCTTGTAATAAAAATATGAGCATTCTATTGGTCGCAAACCTTAGATCCTTCACGTGTCAGATCATCAAACAGTATTTATTGATAGTATTAAAAATGATGTAATGGAATTATATATGCTAGTTTCTATCCCTCACATTCTCTCTCATTTGTAGGATTTAACACTGCTACCAATGTTGTAGTGCTGGCAGGCACCAACAGACCAGATATTCTAGATCCAGCTCTGATGAGGCCTGGACGCTTTGATAGACAGATATATATCGGTAAGGGGTTTTGTCACAGCCCATTTTTTTTATTTATTTTTTATAGTTAATTACAAATTTCATCCTTTAAATAGTTGGGGAACTATAATCACAGTTTAAAAGCTGCTTTTCTTTCTTTCTTTTTTTTTCTTTACATGTGTTTAATGTTTTAAAAGTGTACACCTCAATTCAAGTGTAAGCCGTTGTTAAGATTTATTTTTGGTAATGTTTTTAAAACGTTTCTTATGCTGACCAAGTCTATATAAATATACAATGAAACCGCGATAATGCTAAATATTATTATAAATCAAAACAAATGATTTCTGTTTAATATATATTAAAATGTTATTTATTCTTGTGATAGTAAACCTTCAGTGTCACATGATTCCTCAGAAATCTTTTAATATGTAGGTTTTGTGATGTTAAGAATATTTGTGCTGCTTTATATTTTCATGGAAACTTAATTATTATTATTTTTTGATTCTTTGATAAATAGAAAGTTCAAAGGAACTGTTTATTTGAAATATTTTGTAACATTATAAATGTCTGTACTGTCTCACTTTTGATCGATTTAATTCATCCTTACTGAATAAAAATATGAATTTCTAAAAAAAAAAGATCTTAATGACCCCTAACATTTAAACTGTCATTTAAGTTCATGTGTATTTAGTATATTGCATAATGATTGCAGGGCCACCAGATATCAAAGGCAGAGCCTCTATTTTCAAAGTCCATCTGAGACCACTAAAGTTGGAAGCAGAGTTGGACAAAGAATCTCTGGCAAGGAAAATGGCTGCTCTAACACCTGGTTTTTCAGGCATGTAAAGAATTTCATACATTTGAGTTTCAAAAGTTGTTTATGAGATGTGAAGTAAGTTTCACTGCTTACTGATTTCTCTCTGACAGGTGCGGACATCGCTAATGTGTGCAACGAGGCTGCGTTAATTGCAGCCCGCCACCTATCTGATGCCATCAACCAAAAACACTTTGAGCAAGCCATCGAACGAGTCATTGGCGGTAAGTGACAGATGTGAAATTTGAAAATCTCACTTCAGTTTTTTTCTTAAACATATTTATAGTAAACTGTGATATTAATCTATTAGAGTGCATGCATAGTTTTGGTGTGAAGTACAGATCATTGTAAGCTCCCTGCATGTTTAGGTCTTGAGAAGAAGACGCAGGTGCTGCAGCCGGAGGAGAAGAAGACCGTGGCTTACCATGAGGCTGGTCATGCTGTAGCCGGCTGGTTCCTTGAGCACGCTGACCCTCTGCTTAAAGTAAAACTCAAACTTTTTTACCTGTACTGTAATACTCTGCTTTTTCCTTTTTCAGTGTACTGAGTCAAATCATTGGTCATTTCTAGGTGTCCATCATCCCGCGTGGGAAGGGTTTGGGCTATGCCCAGTATTTGCCTAAAGAGCAGTACCTGTACACCAAGGAGCAGCTTCTGGACAGGATGTGTATGACGCTGGGTGGACGTGTGTCTGAGGAGATCTTTTTTGGCCGCATTACCACAGGGGCACAAGATGACCTGAAGAAAGTAACGCAGAGTGCCTATGCACAGGTCAGTCATCTATATATATGATTTGACCACTGGTTTATCATTGGATGAATAAATGTGCTGTTTCGGAAAATGGAGAGGAAAAGAAGTACATACTGCTGGTCAAAAGTTTGGAATAATGAATACATTATTGTTTTCATTTTGGGCAATGCGCTGACATATGGCACGGTTGTGCTTCAGGTGTCCTGTGTTCAAATCCCACCTTGTGGACCTTTCCCAGTGCCATCTACCTCTCTCTTTCCCAGTTGCTTTGTCAGATATCAATCGCCCTGTCATAAAACATGCAACAATGCCTAAAAAAGCCTTATTTTTTAAAAATAATTTTTATTGTTTAATAATTAAAACATTTCTTATTGTCAGTGTTGAAAAAGTGTTTTTTCTTAATATTTTTGTGAAAAATCTTGAGTACCTACCATTCAAGGATCGGTAAGTTAGAATAAAAAAAGTTTATAAAATTCAAGAATGGATTAATTTATTTTTTTTAAAGATATTTATAATGTTACAAAATATTTATATTTCAAACTTTTGTGACTTCAGTAGGTGTGTATATATATATATATATATATATATATATATATATATATATATATATATATATATATATATATATATTATTTATTTAAGAAAACAATTTTTATAATAAAAATAAGAAATGTTTCTTAAACACCAGATCAGTATATTACAATGATTTCTGAAGGATAATGTGACACTGAAGATTGAAGTAATAACTGCTGGAAATTCAGTATTCCATCTTGGGCTGCAAAACTCAAATCAATTCAAAATAAGTGTTTTTGTTTAAATAGTGTATGTGTGTGTACTTTAACTTAAATAAACACACACACACACATATATATTAAAGACAAATATGTTAGATTTAAATGTAAAATAATTATATATAAATTATATACAAGTGTGTACATACAATTTTTTTTAATATTATATAAATATATATATACACACACACACACACTAGATATACACATTACACACACATAGTATGTAAACAAACTTTTATTTTGAATCGATTTATTTGCGACTAATCATTTTACACCCCTATTTCCATCACAATAACATTACTGTATATTTTAAAATATATTAAAAAAAGAAAACAGCTATACATATATTAAATTACTGTATCTTTTACATATTATACATCCTTAATATATTCCACAGACTCCAGCTGAAAACTGTTACTCTTTCATCTACAGATTGTGCAGTTTGGCATGAATGAAAAGGTAGGGCAGGTGTCTTTCGACCTGCCGCGGCAGGGAGAGATGGTTTTGGAGAAGCCCTACAGCGAGGCCACGGCACTTCTCATCGACACAGAGGTCAGAAACCTCATCAGCATGGCCTACCAGCGCACACTGCAGCTGCTAAATGAGAAGAAGGCTGAGGTGGAGAAGGTACAGCAGGCCACTATCAGGATCAATGCCTTTTATTTGTATTGATTCGGTTTCCTCATCATGTCACATGAATTGTGTCTACAGAAAACAACTGTGAAACTAACAGTAATGCTCTCTTTTGACCACTAGGTGGCACTATATCTACTGGAGAAAGAGGTGCTGGATAAGAACGACATGGTGGAGCTGCTGGGCCGAAGGCCGTTTGCTGAAAAGTCAACTTATGAAGAGTTCGTGGAGGGAACGGGAAGCATGGACGAGGACACGTCGCTGCCGGAGGGCCTGAAGGACTGGAACAAGGAGCGCGGCAGCGAGAAGGAGGAGAGTACGGAGGAGCAGGTGGCCCGACAGATCACTGGTGGTATGCCCTTCTGAGGACACCCGTTCACCATGACCCTGGAGGATCCAGAGCACTTATTTAAGAGATGGGGAACACTTGCCTAAAGGGCACTCAGGCAAGTACCCTGCCCTTCAGAAGATCTGCAGCTCTTGGTAGTAAGCGTTGGACTTCTGTTGTGTACAGTAGGGTGTTTATGAAATATAAACTTTTTTGTGCTGATGTTTGTGTTTCAGCAAAATGTAAAGGATCAGGAGATCTTCTGTTGAAGGTGAAGTGTATTTTACGTGATGCATCATGTGCATTGCCCGAAAATCTGTTTAAGGAAGGCAAAAGCACTGTAGCTTGTCAAGAAAGATTCTCTTTATTCATTTCAATTTTACACATCAATGACCAAGAATCTCTTTCTTTATATATATATATTCATGTCTAACAGAAGACATGTTAAATCACCTTTAAGCTTTGCTGCTGATATGCACAGGTTGCGTTAACTCTTTCTGTACATTTAAGATCCCAGTTCAAAACTGCCGCAATTTCGGTGACTTTCTGAAAGGTCTTTCTGCAGTTCTGCTTGCTCACTGGCTTCTGAAAGACTGAAATATACATGAATGTTGTAAACAGTGCACAAAGTCACTCGTGTCTTTCACAGATTTGCAGTGGCATGAGCATCAGCCTTTGGTTGTTATTTTATGCAGTTTATGATCACGTCCTTTGATTGAAGGACCGAGCAGTCATTTCTGATGTGTTTTCTTCTGTTGAAGTTTATATGCTTCATTTATGGCCCAGGCAGCTGCTATTTGTAGTGCAGGCTGATTAAACTAGAGTAAATATTGAAATAGTTACATACGACATAATTCACATTTGTAATGAAATAGGATGCAAGCATACACAAATGCAGATAAGTAGTTCATTATGTTAATGATCAGCTTATGAACGTGTGTGATTTTTGACAGCAGTATTTATTCTACAGTGCAAATCCAAAACACAAATCGAGCTTTGAGCTTAAAAACAGAACTCAATCTAATATGCATTGCCCTTTTGTGACTTCAGCTTGATATTACATCTAAATGTGTATTTTGTTCTGTGCAAAGGGGTTTGAACATGTTTGAAAACCTAAATAAATCCCCAAATATTTCAAATTGTTTCTCTTTAATCGTTAATATGATCTTTGTTTGTGAATTTGTTAGTTTTGTTTAGTACATGGATTTCAGATATCTATAAGATACACTGATCCAGATTGATAAAAATGGTTGCAAATGCAGCAAAAAATATGAATTAAAATGATTTGAAATCTAGTGGTACTGATGAACCGGGAAGCTTTGAAAATTAACTGCTTCTTTTTGTCGAGTCGGTCTAAAGGATTCATGAAACAATCCGTAATCTTGTGTGCTCACTAGCATTTAAATACTTTTGGGAGTTCATCGTTAACTAGTTTTTTATTAGAAATAATTTGGAAACTTGCTGTGATTGCTTGCAAACTGGTTGTTCATGTATAATTGAATGGCACGTTTTTCTCCCCACTGTTCTGCATTTAAAACAAAAAAAACAAAACAAATCAAAACATAAATCTGTATACAATATATATTCAGTAGTTGAACTACAGCTGAAACAAATATCAGATAAAAATTATCAACATTGCATTGGATGCTAAATTAAATAATTTGAAGTACTAAAACTAAATTACGTTTCAAAATGACAAACTTTAAAAATCAAATGATTACAAATCATTTCAAATCAAAGGAATGTAATAAATACTATGATAGTATATATAACAATACTTAAGTAAAGTCAGAGTCACAGAATTTTACATTAAAAACAACCAGTGTCACACAGTAGTGTCTGTCCCTAGTAAATTAATGAACAAATTTTTAAAAGGTCATCTTTATCAAGTGAGTTTATAATCTGACAAAAAAAAAAAGCTTGAAAAAGGAGTTATTTGGCTCTTAAACGTTTCCTTTTAGGGGCCAGTGTCACTCTTGTCGTTTTGTTTGTATAGAGGACTGAAATTTTAACGAGGAGAAATTCCACTCTTTGTTTTTGAACTGTTGCTGGAAGCAAATATGGATCAGTTTTTCTCTCAACAGATGCAGCGCCCCCATGAGAATCTGGTAACGTGCTCAAAAGAAAGCGTGGACTTCAAATGTGTATTCACGCGAGCATTCGTGATGAGTGTTCGTGAGGAGCATTCAAAAATACACCGCAGCCCACTTTCAGTGGCGTAACGTTTGCTGGAGAGCTGCGTTTAAACAGCAGTATGAATCAGCTTCTCGCTTGCCGGGGAGGATGTCCACATTTAGACCAGGCAAACATGAAGAGGCTTCCCTCTCGGTCTCCTCTGATTCAGCACTAAATGAAAGTCTTCCCCACACTGTGACATCACCTGCATAGATTAGCAGCTCGCCTCTGGAAAGTGGGAACTGCTGGAGTCAAAGTCATACTGAAACTGCTTTAAAAAGTCAAAGGAGCTTTTGAGTCACCATTTGTGACGTCTGTTCTTATATATATATATATGAGCTGGATGATGCAAGACTGCTTGCGTTGATCCTATTTGGACAGGAAGATTTGAGGTTCGTCAGTTTAGAACCTGTGACATTTCTTGGCCAGCTAAAATATGCCTCCTTGAAAGTCAAGTGAATAATAATGCTTTCACTGGACTGGAGAGCATGGGGATGAGATAGGGGAATAGGATTGGCAAAGGACCTCAAGCAGCAGGGAATCGCTCTCGTGTCACCGTAGGCACAGTTGCACTGTGGGTCGCCTAACATAGAAGTCGCCACCATGTTTTTACTGTAGCCCTTAATGGACAAACTGCTCTACAAAGCATGTTTTATCACTTTGTTGTCCATGCATGCGAATAAAACAATGACATAGTGATGAACAAGAACATTAATATTTGCAATAAAATCGATTTATTGAATAATTAAGCAAACAAAATTCCTTAATTTACCTTTGTAAAGAAATCTCATTGCTCTCTGTTGTCTTTACCGATGACATCTTGGTCCAGAATCGGCCACTGTAGCTTCTCTGAAGAGAGGGATGAGTGGGGGACTGTATACAGTTTACAGATGCGCATGTGATTTCTTACACAGTCAACGTGCTTCGGTCTGTTGTAGCGAATCAGCTCAAAGGGGAAATATGGATAATCAGTCATAACTAGTTATTATTAATTATAAACATTTAGATCCGATGTATGTTTTTACTTGACCACTCAGTGTCAACTGTCAATTATAAGAACGTTACTTTCCTAGTTAAGGAAAATAACTTTCTTACTGTACAATACTACTCCGAGCATGTAACAAAAATCTGCAGTTAGGGACTCCAGTTATGAGCAAACAATGAACAACCTCAAGTGTGATACAAGTAAGACTTTATTAACTACATAAACACTTAAACTAGTCTAACATACACACACACACACACACACACACACACACAGAGTTGGCATAAGAAGAGGGGTTAAAGCTTAAGCAGTAAAGAGAAGAAAAATTAAGACATGAAGCTATGGTACAATTTGATATTTAGCAGATCTACAGCCTGAAGGAAACATCAGTTTCTTAGTTCACACAACACAACTCTGTAAAAGATGAATATGATACTTAATGTATCAATTAATAAGTCTAAGTTTGATTCTTGCACGTGTCTCCTGTTTGAAAAAGAGTCCTGATGCACTTTGTGGCCCCAGTTGGTCTCTGCTGAAATGAGATGATGAGAAAGACCAGTTCGATTCAGAGGATTTTGATGAATGGAAAGTCCAGGCCGAAAGCCTGGCACAAGTTTAGGGTGGTTTTGAAGGCTCTTAGCTCAGCATGTTCTCATGGAATTCCTGAATCTAAAAGAACAGCCCTGATCTGGTGATCAGTGATCTATATAGGGTGACAATGTCACACCCTCAGGATTTGAGTGAGCCAATGAGGAATGGCACCTTTTGGAGGGAAGTTATACAACACTTTGTCTCTAGTATGGTGTCTTGTATATGGAATTAAATTGGAGGGTTCAAGATAAGATTTTTTAAGATTCTTACTGTGCGTTCACGCCAGACGTGACTTGCACGAATAAATTGCGCTGTTTGCGCATAGTTGGACGCTTGAACATTGAGTTTATTAGATTCATTCAAGCGTGAAATTAACTTCACAACACAACCGCAAATTCGCATCATGGGGGGAGCGATATAACAAATAGTTGTGTGTCTGATTGGTCCAAATGCTATAGTCAATAGAGCCCTTTTCACACTGAGATTCCGCATAATACATGAGTAATGTTTGCTGGCAATTGTTCCCAGATCATTAAATTTTGGTTCATTCACACTGCCAGTGATTTCCCGGAATCTGTGTGTGCATTCACACACAACCCGTAAAGGTCCCGTAATGACACATGACATCAGGATGTGACTTGTAATGTACGAGTCAAAAACGCTAGGCATGTTAACTTTCACTTAAGCTGGCAAATGATCTCAGCTTCAGCGCAGATAGTGAGGAGCTACAGTAGCTGATCTCTGCTTCATTACAGTTTACGGCAATTTTCTGGGACCAACAAGCAGTGTGAAAGGGGCTTAGGAGAAATGGAGTGAAAGAACGTTCACTTTCCCCCTTTTGGTTTAAACCGCCTTGAAGGGTTAGTTCACCCAAAAATGAAAATTATGTCATTAATAACTCACCCTCATGTTGTTCCAAACCAGTGAGATCTCCATTTATCTTTGGAACACAGTTTGAGATATTTTAGATTTAGTCCGAGAGCTCTCAGTCCCTCCATTGAAGCGGTGTGTACGGGTATACTGTCCATGTCCAGAAAGGTAAGAAAAACATCATCAAAGTAGTCCATATGTGACATCAGAGGGTCCGTTGGAATTTTTCGAAGCATCGAAAATAAATTTTGGTCCAAAAATAGCAAAAACTACGACTTTATTCAGCATTGTCTTCTCTTCCGTGTCTGTTGTAAGACAGTTCAAAACAAAGCAGTGTGTCATATCCGGTTCACGAACGAATCATTAGATGTAACCGAATCTTTTCGTCCGACAGAAACGGTTCTTAACTTGTGAATGAGTCATTATCAGGCTAGGCTCGGTGTTCTTCTTCAGTTCTCTCTTCACAGCAGTTCAGTCAGTGTACTGTTCGAGTAAATGAATTACTCTGGGATATTGGTTTGTTTGAACTCAGAGGAAGTGTCAGCCACATTAAAAAAGTTAACAGCTTAAAGCTGCAATATGTGATTTATGTAATTGACCACAAGAGGGCACATTTCCAATAATAACAAAGGCGAAGCTTGATGACGCTATGAAGCAGGTGACGATGGGAGATGTCGTTTTTAATGCGTTTTCACCATAGCAATGTATCTAAATTGGATAAACGAATCATGATCACGGATGAGGTAATTTATTCATTTTTGTATTACCTGTATATCTTACCGTATTATTTTGTCATCATAATGAACTGCAAGGAACGTGAAATGTTATACTATATGTAACCCCTCTCTCCCGGGTCCTCTCTGACACTCCTCGCACTCGCAACGAGTGGGGCTCGAACCCGGGTCTTCGGTATGGGAGGCGGATGCACTAACAAGGAGCCTAAATGTTCTAAAAGTAAATTTGAATGAACATTTGCAAGTAATGACTAAATATATTTTAACAACACATATCCGATTGTATTTAATTGTACAGCCATAATCTCGGTCACCACACGTGATAAAAATCCTTACCTTAGTACAAAGACCGGAAACTACACCGGAAACTAAAGTATAGAACGGACATTGCGTCACTGAGAGGCAACATTTCTTTTCCGGGACAGCCAGTTATTTAAAATTGTAATTTCTCTGAAATAAAAAAATCCTTGGAGACTTTTGAGATATTGTAAGTACACAACTGGAGGAAATATATCACACTGTGCAAGTTATTTTCAGAAATTTTATTACAAAATTCCTCCATATTGGAGCTTTAAGTAATTTGCGGATTAATGCGCATTGGAGACGCGAACCGTTTAAAACGATTCAGTTCGATTTGGTGAACCGTTTCAAAAAGATCCGGTTACATCAAATGATTCGTTCATGAACCGGATATGACAAACTGCTTTGTTTTGAACTGTCTTACCACAGACACGGAAGAGAAGACATTGCTGAATAAAGTCGTAGTTTTTGCTATTTTTGGACCAAAATGTATTTTCGATGCTTCAAAAAATTCTATCTGACCCTCTGATGTCACATGAACTACTTTGATGATGTTTTTCTTACCTTTCTGGACATGGACAGTATACTGTACACACAGCTTCAATGGAGGGACTGAGAGCTCTCGGACTAAATCTAAAATATCTTAAACTGTGTTCCAAAAATTTACGGGTTTTGAACAACATGAGGGTAATTTATTAATGACATAATTTTGCAAATTGGGTGAACTAACCCTTTAAATAATATTAACTTACCCTCAAGGCATCCTAGGTGTATATGACTTTCTTCTTTCAGATAAATCCAATCAGAGTTATATAAAATAAAAAAAAATTCCTGGCTCCTCCAAGTTTTATAATGGCAGTGGCTGGGTGTTTTCAATAAAACACATCCATCCATAGTAAAGAGTGCCTTACATGGCTCAGCGGATGAAAAAAGGCCTCCTATAGCGAATCGATGCAGTATTGTAAGAAAAACATCCACATTTAAAATGTTAGAAAGTTTCTCTAACCTCCACTAACTGTTATGCGTGTTTATAAAAGACAGCCTTTCTGTGGATGATGAAGGACAAATGAATAGCACATGCACCGGTAAAAGGTGACAAACGCGGAAGCGCAAAGGAGAGAGCAAAAGAAAACACCAGTCACGGGTTATAAAAATACAAAATAAGGATTTGAAAAGAACAATGTTGGAGGATTTCGATATAAGCCAAGAGGAGACTGTTTTTCCTTTGCTTAAGTAAGGAAATTTTGATGGTTCTTGCGTGACTAGCATATTCTCACCTATCGCCCTACGTCCGGAACTGCTTGTGTATATGACAGTTAGCAGAAGCTAGAGAAAACAGTTTCTATCATTTTAATAATATTGATAATTTTCTTACAAAAACACATTTTTTTAAGAAAGATTTGGTACCGGAGGCCTTTATTTACTCCCCAGATCTGTGTGAGACACTGTTTGCATTTTGATTCAGCCTAATGGTTTGGTCAGATCACCTCTCAATCAAACTCCTGCGAAAAGTCAATTACTATCAATGTTTAAAACAGTTGTGCTGCTTAATATCTTTGTGGAAACGTAATAATTTTTTTCAGGATTCTTTGATGAAATGAAAGTTCAGATGAACAGCATTTATTGAAACCAATTTTTTTGTATAACATTAGAATTGTGTTTATTGTCACATCTTATTTTACTGACCCAAAACTTTTGAACGGTATTGTACGTGTGCTGCACACCTTGTAAGTATAATTTAAAATCACCAGAAGTTTGCTTATGTCACAAGTTTACATGCCCTCAGGAAGTTTGAGGAAAACTAACTGTTACTCATTTTGACAGAGAATAACTCATGGACACATGCAAAAACGTGATTGCTTCAGGAGATGCAGAGGCAGTTGGCAGTGAAAGTTGCAAACATGACTTCAGGTGATTCATTGGCAGCGTCTGGTGGAGCAGGTAGAGTGATGAAGAGAAAGAACGAGGGATCCCGCCTACCATCAGTACCACAGCGTCACTCAGCGCGGCCTGACTCAGACAGGAGTGTAGTAGTGGGTGAGGACTATCCTGCCAAAACTCACTCCTTACAGCCTCTTACATCATCAGACTCACAGTTATGACACCATAACATAACACAAGCACAAAATACTACAGGAACGAGACATTTTTAACAACTTACAAAGAATAGTTCTCATATTTTTGTTCTTCAACGCATATGAGGAATTTGACTTAAGAGGGAAAAAACTAAATAGACTTGTGGGTTTGATTAAAGTAATTGAGTGAATGAGATTTATAAAATGATGTCTCAAGACAGTAGAAGTTTTCTCAAGAAAGAATGTCAATTAGAAACACGTGAGAATGCACAGATGATGAAGCCTGTCTTACTCATTCCCAGAGTGCCTCAGTGTGTCATCTATAGAGAGAGGAGGCGTGGCAGGCAGTAGGATGTGTGATGACACCACCTTATGGGCACCTTTCAGAAATAGCAAACTCACCACACGCTGCCCAGGCGAACATGTGGCAATGCTAAGAATAAGTGTTTAAGAGTTGAGAAAGATCCACTGGAGTGTTGTGTTCTTTTATTCTAAGTGTTAACAAGTCCAGGAATAGATGCAGCGATGCCAGTGG
The DNA here is from genome assembly GCF_023724105.1 of Carassius gibelio. Classification (NCBI taxonomy): domain Eukaryota; kingdom Metazoa; phylum Chordata; class Actinopteri; order Cypriniformes; family Cyprinidae; genus Carassius; species Carassius gibelio. Next base: position 15,416,572 of record NC_068397.1, on the reverse strand, counting down.
GCGGATGAAGGGTTGCCTATATGATGATCCCACAAGCACATCAGCAAGAAACTTTGGGAGTTGTTATGCTTTTGCAGTTAATTATAAAAAATAATTTTAATTAAAAACGATATATATTAAAAATCATTAGCATCAGTAAACAAGAACATGCAATCCAAAATTGACAATCTGGACCAGACTGACTTTCATTGTATGGAAAAAAATATTTTCAAAATATGTTCCACAGAAAAAGAAAAAGTCATACAGGTTTGGAACAACTTGAGGGTGAGTGAATGCTGACTTTTTTTTTAGGTGAACTATGCCTTTAAGCTATATATATATTTATTTTACACAATACCGTTTAAATCAAGATATTTTAGCTGATTATCCACAACATGTAGATGAGAAAAATATTTAAGTTCTTAGTTTAAAAATAGACTAACTTTCAAAAGTTTGAAGTCGGTCTTAAAGAAATATTGAGAAAATCGCCTTTAAAGTTGTCCAAACGAAGTCCTTAGCAATGCATATTACTAATAATGAATTAAGTTTTTATACATTTACAGAAGGAAGTTTACAAAATATCATCATGGAACATGATCTTTACTTAGTATCCTGATTTTTGTGACCAATACAATATATTTTTGGCTATTGCTACAAATACAGCCCAGCGACTTAAGACTGGTTTTGTGGTCCAGGGACACACATTATTACATTCATGCAAATGCTTTTATCCAAAGCAACTTTCAAAAAGCGGGACAAACAATTAGTAAAACAATAAGTAAAAATAATATTTATAGTACACAATGAAGGTTAATGAGACAATGATAAATGATTTCTGAAGGATCATAAGATGCCGAGTAATGGCTGCTGAAAATACAGCTTTGCCATCACAAAAAAAAAAAAGAAAAAGAGAAAAGATTTAAAATAGAAAACAATTACATTTTAATTATATTTTGTAATGTTAAAGTTTTTGGTCTCACTTTATATTAAGTGGCCTTACATGTATTTACATTTTTAAAAATGTACTTATTGTGTTGCATATTGTATCGCAAAACACTTTTGCTGCAATTGAGGTGGGATACGGGTGAGGTTAGGCCCAGTTTGGTGGTATGGGTAGGTTTAAGGTTGGGTGAAGGTGAAAATGTTAAAATGTGCATGTACACAATAAGCACTGTATCAAACTATTAATTTTAATGTATGTACAAAATAGTTAAGGCCACCTAATATAAAGTGGGACCCTGTTTTCTGTATTCCTGATCAAATACATGCAATGTTGGTGGTAAAAATGTAAAATTGCTCAGCCTTGACTTTCACCTACAGCCATCATGATCGAGTGTTTTTAAAACTGAAGTTCAGGAGGGAAAGCGTTCACAGGAGCCAAGGAATGAAAGGTGAGATGTGCTCCAGCTCACACAGACACATGTATAGACCAGCATGCATCTGTCTGACATAAATGCATCGTGGCTGAACAGCCCTCATTGGTCTCTAGAGGCACAAGGTCTGAACTCCACTAACATCTGGAGAAACGCTGCGGTGTGTCTGTTCTGCAGTCATGAACATTCCTGCGTTCAGCTGAATCACCTTCAGGGGGGTTCATTTCTCTTAATTGGTCTATTTGCTGTTCGTGGGATAATTGCTTAAAATCATTTTAAATTATGAGAATCTACATTTTAGAACCACAAGAGGGAGTCGAGTGATGTCACTGCCATGCATCACTATGATGCAAATGTTACAGATACAGACATGAAATGCAAAAAAAGATATATAGGTAAATAGGTTTAAATAGCTCAAAATGTATTTTTAGGAAAGTCACATTTAAACAGATGAATCCCTTTAATGTCTGTTCTGACTGAATGTGTGAATATTAAATATAACAGTTTTGTCTTTTTTTTTTTTAATGCTCATTCGATCTAAAGGAAGTGCCTCACTTCCCACCCATACCTTTTTCTACAAAAATCATGTCTGTACGCTGTGTGTGTGCCTAACCGAGCATGAATGAGTGACCTGTTGTGTTTACACGTGTGTTATGCACACAGATAGCCATGATAATCATGTTGACCTCTTGACTCTTCCCTCCCCAGGAGATTATTCCACCACACAGTTAGCCAGCCTGCACAACAGGTGCTGACGGATTGATGGCAGGAGAGATGAATGATCGGTGGAAAAAAAAAAAAGAGAGGGAGAGTGCGTAAGAGCAATTTAGATTCTCACGAGGAAAATAATGGTACACGTTGCTGGAGGAGTCACTGAAGAGAGCGAGAGGGAGGGAGATGAAAAAGTCAGTGAGTCAGTAGTGAGAAAGATTGCAATAAAGTGAGAGGGAGGGATGAAGGAGGAGGAAGGTATAATTACAGAGAGAGAAAGAGAGAGGGGACAAACAGTGAGAAGCCAGAGAGGGAGAGAGTGCTAAAGAAAGAGTCAGAGAACTGTCTAACCCTGCCCACTTTCCACTCAACCATTCAACTCCGGCACGGGCAGCCGTGCACCGTCAGGTTTCTCCAGAGCGACCCGCAGCTCATCGACCTGCAGGAGGAGCTCACTGACGGCGCTTCGTTCAACCCTCTTCAACTTTTATCACCATGACCGCTCCGCTCAGATAAGGATTATTTTGGACTGGCTCCCGCTTTCCGCATCGATTTGACAAGCAAGCCAGCGCGGCGACTGTGATCTTGGCAGCGGAGCAGAACAGGACCGAGGTGTGAGTCTGCCTTCACTCAGGATGTCCTCACTCACGCTCGTGACAGGGGTACTGCTGCTCTCCGGCTGTTTGTCAGGGGGCTGCTCACCCACTCCAGCCGAGAGTGGCTCTCAGGGGACGGGGCGGCCGGATGATCCCGTGACCCCCTGCCCATCCTGCGCTCTAGCCCAAAGGCAGAAGGACTCAGAGGAGCAGACCGACATGGTGGAGGCGGTCAAGAGGCACATCCTCAACATGCTGCATCTGAACACCCGGCCCAACGTCACACACCCGGTGCCCCGAGCCGCCCTGCTCAATGCCATCCGCAAGCTGCACGTGGGACGGGTGGGGGAGGACGGCACAGTGGAGATGGAGGAAGATGGAGGGGGGCTGGGGGAACACCGAGAGCAATCTGAGGAGCAGCCCTTCGAGATCATCACCTTCGCTGAGCCAGGTGAGGGATGTTTTAGTGCCTCGTGGGGAAATGTGATGACATTAATAGCTTGTTTGTGCTATTAATCAATTGATGAACTCTCACCTGTTGAGTGAGACGGTGGAGAAACGCTCAAGTGCAATGAGTCTTTGTGACTTAAAACCTTGGTGTGAATTTTAGTAATATAGTCACAAGTATTACTACTTTAATTAATTTTGAACATTAATTTTATAGCATTTATTTATCTTAGTTAATGGTAATTTCTACAGATACTAATATATACGTTTACCTTTTGAAATTGTATACATTAACAATTGCTCATATATTACAAACATGAATTAACAAAGAAATTTTTTAATTTATATATGACCTTTAATCAAAATGCTGTAAACCGCTTCATTTTAATGCCTAATGTCTAATTCATTAACTGAACTTTACTGTAAATTATTACCCAAATATTCAATATGACTGAACTGATCTGAAGCATTATATAATGTTTAATAATGCATTAATGATATTTTAAAGTGGGACTTCAAATGGATAAAGAGTACTCCATCGTTTTTTAATTGAATTGAATTGCTTGAGTTGTCAAATAATTCGCCCCATTATGCTTAATTAAGACTGTCCGTTTCGTTGTTCCTTCTTAAGATGTACACCGCAAACGCTTGCAGTATATATGATGTACAGTGGATGTCACCTCAAATGGCTCCACTCAGACTACTGTTTGGAAGGAGTGCTTTTAAAAAGCACTCAGGTAGGTGTTAGCGGAGGTCTGAGGGAGGGAGAGTCATCTTAAGGGGAACACATGCGCTGCAGCTGTGGAGTATTAACACTCTGACTGTGCACTGCTGCAGGAAATAAAGGCGCCATGCTACTGATATGAAATGAGGAAATGATTCCCGTATTAGCAGCTTTTGAATGGAGCCACTTAGACATCTTCAGTCCTGCCAAGCAACAGGAAACTGTAGAGACAGTGATTTAATATCAAATGAACACTTTATCATGGTATGCATTCAAAATATGTTGAGTATTCACTTAAAATCTACTTGAAAGTATAGTTTACCCAAAAATTTAAATTCCGTCATCGTTTGCTCACCCATGTATTGTTCCAAACCTCTATGACTTTCTGATTTCTGTAAAGCCCCAAAGAATATATTTTAAAGAATGTCAATGGGGTCCAATATTTTTGGGCCCAAAATGTTCTTTTTTCAGAAGAAAGAAAGTCATGCAGGTTTGTAACAATAGGAGGGCAGAATTTTTATTTTGGGTGAGAGTCCTTTAGAGAGACCAATTCTTGTTTTTTAAAAGTATCCCTCATTTTAAATGTCATAAAGTTCATATTAACTCAACATAACATTAACTAATGTTGAGGTTTTTGACTGTGTATCTGCTAACCCGATGTCGCTAATGCCAGTAGACAGCCATCTATTTTTTACGATGATTCAGAAAAAAAAAGCTGAAAATGACCAACAATGCTCTTTCTTATCTGAAAATGCAAAAAAATGGTACCGCCTTTAACAAACACTACTTCCCAGTCGGTTCAATAAACTAGGCCTAAGTCTGGGATGGGAAGATCCACAAGTACATTCCATTTTTAATTGGTTCCTCATGACTTATTTATAACAATGTCACTGATCCACAAATCAGCATGACACTGCTGTAAAAAAAGAAGCTAACAACATTTGCCTGAATGGGGTGCGGAAGCGGATGGTTGAAGCGGTCCAATCTCATGGCATTTCATTTTTTCCCCCAAAAAACAATATAGCAGTGTTTCTAAAGATATCAAGGCTGACCTATCTTTAGACCAGCACTGGCCATTGGCAGTCACATCTGATTCTTATGCACAGATTGACCACCAACAGTCCCGCACAGTCTTAAAGAGATGATTTCCGCAGCTCATTAATTGCAGCTATCATCATTGAGCGCAAGGAGGACCCAGCAAAAGTTTGACGGCGTCTTCTATTGTGCCTGTTTGCTTACATAAATGTGCATTATGCCTTGATGCTATAAATAGACCTTTTGAATGAACCTAAGATTAAAAAGGCCCCTCAAAGCCTTTATGAGATTGCAGGGGTGTTAATGATGCTCCAGGGAATGGAGGGGAGAGGGTTGGGGTGGTTCGATCCCATTCAAAACCCACAGGGCTGTTAGCTGGCCATAATTGCTCTATTCATCAAAATATGGGGCCCAGTAATTACTCTAGGATGCTCTGTTGGTGTATGGAATGGTGGAGGTTTCTTTGAAAGTATCTTAGTGAAATAGAAAGATCAAGTTTGTTTGAAATGTACAAAATCATTAATCTAAGGGATAGTTTATGCAAGGGATAGTTCACCCAAAAATGAAAATTCTGTAATTTACCCTCAAGTCATTCCATTTTTTCCCCTGTGGAACCGCAAATTTAGATATTTTGAAGAACATATGGTGCTCTAGCAACATAGGTCCCCATTGGCTTTCATTGTATAAGCAAACATTTATTTTTTATATCTTCTTTTGGGGTTAGCAGAAGAAAGAAGGTCAAACAGGTTTGAAACCATTTGATTTTTGAGTGCACTATCCATTTACTGACATTCCAGTGCCAGCTCTGGTCTTCTGGGAGGGATCTGTTGTGATCCACTCACAAAGGTCTCGAAACTGTCTGAAGAACTGAGATGAGAGTGGGACTGACACACTGGAGGAACTGTATCTGAATCTCAAGCAGTATTGCTGATCTAGTGTGGATAGCTTGGCTTGGTGCCTCTCTGAGACGCTTCCTGAAACTGCTTAGAAGTTGACCGATGCATTATAGCAGGTCTTAAAGTTATTAGAGGATTACTCTGAGGGATGTTATTAACTATTTATTTTTTTGCTCTGACCCTTGTGTCAACCCTGTCTCCTGAGGATTCATACCTGAGGCTTCATTATTAGGATACAGATAGGTGATAGCTTTGTGTATTGTACGAGACAAAGCCGTGCAAGACAGTATTATAGGTAAACGCAAGATAGCACTTGATATGAATTTGTTTTGTGTTGTGGTCATCAAGTGTTTGGGGACTGTAATCTCACTTTTACATCCTGGTACAACAATACATCTGACTACAGTGAGGCTTCTTGTCAAAGAAAGTTTTGGGTGGATGCTGTTTTTTTTTTTATCTAACACAAAAGCTATTGACTTTTGGTCTATTTATAAAGTAATTCAATGATCTGACATCAATTTTGAATACCTTTAGTTCAGTGATTTCCAACCAGTGGTATACTATCGTTCAAAAGTTTTAGGTCATTTCCATAATTATTAATTATTTTATTCAGTAAGGATGCATTAAATTGATCAAATGTGACAATAAATACAGTACAATGTTAAAAAAGAATTTTAATTAAAAATGTAAAAAATTATCATTGTATAAATTTGATAAGAAATGTAACTTGAGAACAAATTTTTAAGATTATTAAAGTGATTTAATATCAAGGACCATGCGACAATGAAGACTGGAGTTTTCATAATTTCATAATTTAATTTCATAATATTTCAAAAAATATAAATATATAAGCTTTTACTGTACATTTAATCAAATAATTGCGGTGATCACACACGAGACTTGTTTCTGAAACATTAAAATTTACACTAAATTTTTTAATTATTTAACTATTTATGGTTATTTTATACTTATTTTAAACAAGTTGGTTCAAAGGGTCAAAGAGGGGCTGCCAGCGATAAAAACAATTAAATTGCATTATTTTAAAGGAAATAAAAAATATTTATATAATTATACGTTTTTTTCTACCGTTTTAGCTTTTCTATTTTCATCCCATCAATATTAAACTAAATCGGTTTCTATATTTTTAACTGCTTTGGTTTGTTGGGATGCCCCTGCTGTTTGTGTCTGTTTTTCTCCAACGGTGTCTGCTGAATTTAGTTTAATACAGTTCAAACATTTAGTTTGTAGGCAAGCCAAAAAAAGGTTGAGAAATACTTTTTTCAGTCCTGATGTCATCAGAAAGTGTTTACCTGGTTATCTCATATCTCTTGGCAGTGTTTCATTTTTAAACGACCCACTGCACGAATGTAACACCAACTAAACAATCCTTTGATCTTCTCTGATATTCTACATTATCAAAACTAGTCATGCTAATTGTGCATAAAGCAGATTATTTCATGCAAATCAATCTTGTCCTTGATATTGACAGTGCGCAGTTGCAGACACAACTGTAGCAAAATTTCAACATATAAAACAGATAAAGTATGATAAGAGCGTACAAATAAGAGGAATGATTCAGTGTGTTACGTGACAGTGGGCACCGCTAACCTTCGACCCCAAACTGTAGTACAGCGAGTTTCTGAAGTGTCGACCTCACCCAGACCTCAGAGACACGTGGCATGTGTTTAAACCTAAAGAAAGACAAAACAACTATAGTAAACTAAGACTTACTCAGGAACTAAATGACAATGGCAAAAGAGCAGTTGCCTTTTAATATGGAAATAAATATTAATCTACAGAGTAAGGGAATATTTTCTTTAAAAATGGTATGTAATTCCACCAAACCGAATTTCTAAAATTATGAATGGTGCCACAAACTCATGGCATTGTTTGAGTTGAGTTTTGTGGTGAATCAACGGCTATGTATGTATCTGCATATTAAGCTGGAATAAGAATAAGTATTTTAGCATCCAAACTACACACTTAAGCTTTAAAAATAGTTCTTCCTGTTATGTGTTAAGTCCATTCAGTGTTTCGTGGGAGTTTTCTGACAATGTGAGATTCAATGAAGAGAACAGACCATCCAGTAAAGTTACTCATCGAGGCAGATTTTCAGAATAGCCTGACAATCGAGGCCCAAATTAATAAACGGTTGCTCTTGTGTTCAAAAGCGGCTAGAAAGAATGCGGTGACATCTTAAAAAACACAGTGCTCATGGTGCGACACGCTGAAAAAAAAAAAAAAACAAGACATTCAAACGGCTACAAATTTCAGTCTGGCGCATGTTTACATTGACAAACAATTAAAATGGTTTAGTCCAGTGTATTGTATTACTGTATTGACCCTTCTTTAGTTTCATAGATCACTATTATATACAGTGTCATATGAGATGACTGAGTAAAGTAAACCTGCAACTGTATTTGTCTAGATAGATATCTCAGTGCCACATTGACGAGCATAAAAAAAAAAAAGTCTTTTCACAGACGCTGGACTGTCCTTTATATCCGATAACACAGCATTTCTTTAATGTAGACATGTTGACTAAATAGCTGAATTAATAGCCGTCCTGTTGAGGAGGGGTTGGTAGAGATCATTCAAGAGAGTCAGTATGTTGGGTCTGTAAATCAGCAATGGTTACTGATGCTGAGCTGGCTTATAGCAGACAGTCATGTGCAAGTTATAGGGAAGGCCCTTGTCATAACATACATGCTTTATGTACACAAATGGAGAGCCAGGATTTTAGAAGCAGGAAATGTTTTTATGGACTGAGGCTAGGTGTTGACGAAGGACTGCAGATGGTGGCGATTGACCGCAAAAAAGAGAGAAACAGAAAGAGAAAGAGAGAAACAGTTTAGTTTAGCAGGCGTTATGTGTCTTCTGATCATGTTGAGCTGGTGGCTCTAACAGAGAGAGTTTGCCATTAATAAACTGAGCCACACTGAATCTCTGCATGAAGATCACCACTGAAAAATTGGCAGATTTCCATAGAATTGGAACAACCACCATTCACAAAATTCTACACATTCCCATCAGTTGATTTTTGTTTAGTAGTTATTTTGGTTAAACTGATCATACTTTCTGTAAGAGGGCAGTACCAGAATTTATATTTTTTCCATTTTTTTTCACTCTTTTCCTGTTTTCACTCTTACTAGTTTTAATTTAATTTTAGTTGTTGTTTATTTTGTTTTAGTTTTTCGATTTCATTTATGGAGCCAAGTTCATTTCCTGATTTGTATCCTTTAAAATTTTAAACGCATTTCTCATCACAGTTTATTGTAATTGGTATTCATTTTCATGTTTACTGCAGGTATGCTTCAAAGTTTTCAAGTTTCATAAATCATGTATCATAAATCATAAAAAAAAAAAAAAAAAAAATATATATATATATATATATATATATATATATATATATATATATATATATATATATATATATATATGCCATGCACACCTGCATCAATCATTAATATGTTGGGTGAAAATTAAAAAAAAATTTTTTTAATTTTTCCTATTTTTTCCATTTATTTTTGTATTTTAAGTTTTTATGTGTGGAGTACCCACAATTACATTTTTCAAGGATTTTCCTTCAAAATAGGCACAGAAAAAGTTTCTTCCTAGTATTTAACTTTTTGTTCGTTTTTAAGCTGTTACAAAGTTAAAATGTGCTGTGTCATACAAAACTCAACAATGCAATCCCCAACATAAAGCTAACCAATTGCCTCATGTGTTTCATCCACAGGAGATGCCCCTGACATCATGAAATTTGACATTTCTATGGAGGGCAACACTCTGTCCGTGGTGGAGCAGGCCAATGTGTGGCTGTTTCTTAAAGTTGCCAAGGGCAGCCGAGGAAAGGGGAAGGTGTCTGTGCAGCTCCTGCAGCATGGCAAAGCTGATCCAGGCTCTGCGGACGGACCCCAAGAAGCGGTGGTGTCCGAGAAGACCGTGGACACGCGGCGCAGTGGCTGGCACACACTACCGGTGTCCCGCACAGTGCAGACCTTGCTGGACGGGGACAGCAGCATGCTTAGTCTCCGCGTCTCCTGTCCCATGTGTGCCGAAGCTGGCGCCGTGCCCATCCTGGTGCCCACAGAAAGCAACAAGGGTAAAGAGAGAGAACAATCTCACCGACCCTTCCTCATGGTCGTGCTCAAGCCAGCCGAGGAGCACCCGCACCGGCGCAGCAAGCGCGGCCTGGAATGCGACGGCAAAATCCGTGTCTGCTGTAAACGGCAGTTCTACGTCAACTTTAAGGACATCGGGTGGAGCGACTGGATCATCGCTCCGTCTGGGTATCACGCTAACTACTGCGAGGGCGACTGCCCCAGCCATGTGGCCAGCATCACAGGCTCTGCCCTCTCCTTCCATTCCACCGTCATCAATCACTATCGGATGCGCGGGTACAGCCCTTTTAACAACATCAAGTCGTGCTGCGTACCCACCCGTCTACGGGCCATGTCCATGCTCTACTACAACGAGGAGCAGAAGATCATTAAGAAAGACATCCAGAACATGATAGTAGAGGAGTGTGGCTGCTCATAAGACCATGAACTCCTAACAAACACTTTAATGTTGGTACAAAGCACATATCAGAGGACTGGCACACAAACCTTTGAACTGCAAACTCGGGCAACCTATTCGTTTCTAGATCATTCCAATAGGACTGATTATTGGAGCGGTCTTCGTGGCACTTTCATATAAAAATGATGGAGGAGAATAAAACCTAATATATTTTTTTTAATGAAGGGAGATTGAGACTGAGAGGGAACGGGTGCATGGGTCAAAGTGTCAGCAATGATTCTCTGCACTGCAATAAAGAGACTTATTTTGAAGCGTGGAATTATATATTCTGAGAAGAAGAAAAAAAATACATGCAACTCTATGCAAGTCAAGTATTAATACTGGATGTTCTTTTTTATTATTATTATTATTTGTCTTTTAGCTTATGTTTAATGTTGTTTATTGTCATCCCTTTTCTCACAGACAAAAAGGAGTCATTTGTTGTACATCTTAAAAGAAGTAGTTGTGTTTATTTCATTTTTCTTATGAGAAATACTTGAAGAAAAATTTGTTTGACCAGCTGCTGCAGCCAAACTACATTATTATTATCATTATTATTATTTTATTATTATTATATTGCTATTATCACCTATTATTATTTTTCTCCTAAACATTCTGAATGTTGATGAAAAGTAATATTAATTTGCACTAAGCCAACATTCACACCATGTGAGGCCCTGAGCATTATGGGTCGAATTCTAGTTGCCATATCAGAGTCTAGAACCACATGCATTTGGAACTTACACATACAGTAGTAAACCAAAGACCATACACATCCCATTCTCAGAGCAAATCCCCAAAATGCCCGGCTCTGTGAATTTATTCAAATTAGGAACAACTGTGTATGGCCAACATAATATACCATTAACTCAATATAGCACATAAATAACTTTCATTTCTGTTTGTTTCTTCCTGAAACAGCCTAGATGTTAAGATATCTTTTGTTCTCTGTGTTTCAACAGTGTTTGTCTCTACCAATGTATAACCAAGGTCTTAGATTCTGAACTGAAACCTAGCCTTCTTGACAAATATATTCAGTAAAAAGATAGAAACAATGTCCTGGCAATGACAATCTGCTTTGTCAGGTTTAAAGTACAAGACACTAAATGATCTTACTGTGTTGTCTTCTGTAGAGTTATGCAACATATGGTTGTATGTTGCTATGTTGTACAAATCAAAATAAGTGCTTGTCATGTTTTATATCTAATTTATTTTGCAGCATATTCTTTGCTTCACTATTAAAGCTGAATTGTACAACTTCACCTTTTGGTTTAAATCAGCAGTGTGTGTGTGTTTACTAGTCCAGCTGGCGAACTGTATTTCAACATTAAATGCTAGCTAGTTTGGCTTTTACTAAATGTAGTCATTTAGTGATAAATCTGACACATTACCCCAAATATTAGCACTGCACAGCCAAAGCAGATGCTGTGCAAACTAGTGTGAACTCCTCAAGGACCGTTTTCTGTCATTTTTAGCCACATAGTCTGTTGGGAGGTTTAGATTGTAAGGAGTCAAAACAAACATCTAATATGTGATGCTGGACCACAAAACCAGTCTAAAGTTGCTGTGGTATATTTGTAGCAATAACCAAAAATACACTGTATGGGTCAAAATTAAGGACTTTTCTTTTATGCCAAAAATCAATAGGACATTAAGTAAAGTATTTTGTCCAGGGTCTCTCTCTCTCTCTCTCTCTCTCACACACACACACACACACACACACAAACTAGATATCATCTAACTGTCATCTGACTGAAAAAAAAAGATAAATATCCATGGCTCTAAAAGATATTGATAATTTTCTTGAAATAAGTCAAAATAATAAAAAATGTAATACAAAATAAGCACTTAATTGATCAAAAATACAGTATCATAATCAATCCTGAAAACCGTTGTGCAGCTCAATTTTTTATTGTGGAAACCTTTTTTTGGATTCTTTTTTGGATTCTTTGATAATTAGAAAATTCAAAAGAACAGCATTTTTTTGAAATGGCAATCTTTTGTTACATTTTAATTGTCTTTACTTTTGATATATTAAATGTGTCCTTCCTTGCTGAATAAAATGATTTTTTGTTGCAAAACTTTTGAACAACAGTGTATAGGTCAAAACCGATATGCATATGTATAAGTGGTTTGCCATTTGACATAAGCATAACAGTGCACTTACAGAGGGACCTTGTCAGCACACAGGCATGCTGTATCAGGACAAGAGATGTGACCCAGGGGTAGAAAGGTAATTACTGCTATCATCACTCAGCAAATAAAACCCCCCACAGGTCCTGTGAAAAAGAGCCTCTCTCAGAGGAGGACATAATCTCTTCCCCATAAACCCTTCATGCACAGCACAGCACAGCAACAGAACACACAGCTGATTTATCACGAATCATGTAAAATAAATCTCTCAGCATAGAAACACACAAAAAGATGATCAGAGATCACATGCTTAACAATCGTATCCTTTTCCATTGCCGCCTGTGACAAGTACTTTCATATGACTTTGCCTTTGAAGATCCAGTATGAAATATAGTCCAAGGCCAGTTCTCTTTTGAAACGGTCTTGCAAACTTTATAGAGATGTTCTTTTAGCTTGGACATCTTGATGTCTGAGGCTTGAGGGTGTTTACATGGGTCTTTAATTATCCGCCTATATACACAAACAATACATGCTTTGAAATGGTGCATGTGTAATATTGCTGGTGACTGTTATCCAATGCGTCACACATGCATGTGTGCCTTTATAGTGCCATAAAAGGCATTTGCATATTTGTTGGGTTTACTTGTGTTGATAACTCTACATCCTCTGGTAACATTCATCATGGAACCATAAAAAAGGGATGATGAACCAAAACAAACACGACAGATTTCAAGTTAATATCCTGCTGCTACAGCTTCCACACAAGCACAAACTGCAATTTTAAATGAATTTATTATAAGAATTTGTTTATATTGATCCATTTCATTTATTATGCATAATTATTAACTGACAGAAACAAGCTGCTTGCCATCTAAGATTGACAGTGAATATCATCAGTAGACGTTGTGAGGTAAAAACATCACATGCATTCCTGTCCTTCAAGGACATGAGCTTGTAGAACTCAAAATACCCCCGACAGGAGAATAAAGGCTGAGAAGAGGGGACTGGATCTACACAATCTGTGTGGGTGTTAAGCATTGTCAATCCTCCAAGAATAAATGTGTTTGGAAGGGTGTTTGTATATGTTATAAGGGCTGAACACCTCATCTGTCAAAATGAAGACAGGGGATGTGTTTTACATGCCTTCTAAAACTTGGACTCTGTATATACCATCTTTTGGACAGTATGACACATTTTAAACCCTGAATGGGACATGGTGGCCTTGAATTAGGGCAGCGCCCTTTCATTCATATTTACAGAGAGTCTCAAAAATGATGACTGGCTTACGTTAAGTTCAATATTGGCTAAAATCCCTGTTCAAGAGTTTGAAAACTGGTAGTCTGTTGCACACATACAGTATGTAAAAAAAAAGGCACTTTTTGAAAAACGGGCTGAAGGACAGGGTTTTCTGTGCACTGTGAAACAACAGATATTAGCATATATATATGTTTAACAAAAGGTTTTTAAACATTTTTAGGGCCCTATAAAATCGGTTAAATTTTTTTAAATAATTCTTTTTTCTTTTTTACTCGTTCTAGAATGCGTTTTAATGGTTAAATAAAATATTATTTATCAAAAAGCATATCTAATAAATTGAAATCAGGAAACTTACAATAAAAAACAGAAATGTATTAAAAGTTTAATAAAAAAATAATGAAAAATAATGGTCCCGTAAAATGTTTTATTTTTTCCTCAAATTATTATTTTTTTTAACCAAATTCTGTTTTCCATTCATTTCTGGATTCCATTTTAATGATTTTATTAAATATCAATAATCCAAAACAACTCCAAAACAAAAATAAAACGGTCTCAAGTATTTTGCTATACCTTTGATTACGCACAGGTGAGTACCCACTAGTAAAGCGAAAGAGATGAATCAGTTCAGGTGCGCTGAGGTGTCTACAGCGATATATCAAGCCACATTAAAGAGTGCCAAAATGGTATTTACTGAATTTCTTGTTTAAAGCTGCAGTAGGTAACTTTTGTAAATATATATTTTTTACATATTTGTTAAACCTGTCAATATGTCCTGACAGTAGAATATGAGACAGATAATCTGTGAAAAAATCAAGCTCCTCTGACTCCTCCCAGTGCTCCTATTACCATTTGCAGTTACGGACCGCTCCCGGTAAGAAATCAACCAATCAGAGCTGCGGTCCGTAACTTTGTTTGTGTTCAAAATGTAGAAAAATGTATATAATAAGCGAATACACCATGAATCCATTTTCCAAACCGTGTTTTTAACTTGTCCTGAATCACTAGGGTGCACCTATAATAAGTGTTTATATTCGGACTATTTTAGATTGCTTCGGGGGTACCGCGGCAGAGTAACCCAGTACCTTTGTGATTCTTCATAGACATAAACAGAGATAAGTAGTTCCGGCTACGATGTTCTTCCGCAACACGCAAGCAGTACTGTTTATTAACCGCTAGAGCGTCAAAAGTTCCCTACTGCAGCTTTAAAGCTCTTGAATTTCCTAATAAAATGGACAGAATTTAAAATCTGAGACTTACGTACAAAGACATCGCACAAAGCATAGCTCACTGCAATTTACTGGATGGGAGTTGCACGAGATGTACGGTTCATTCATCAACTGAAAACAGAATCAATTGGGATTTAAAAATCAATATTGGTTCATAAAAATTTTAAACTATTAAAATTCATTAAAAAATTGTCTCCTATGTCACTACAGGGTGTGTGTTGAAAAGTGATGTCTCTGTTCATCGGGTCTCTTCATAAATAAATAAATGCATACGCTTATTGTCAGCCCCGTGCTCCTGTTTTGTTGTGTTTTGGTCACCCTGAGCTCCCTGTGACCCGGTTTCTCCCTTCTGTTGGTTGAATTCATTCTGTTCAGGTGTGTCTTAGTTATTACCCTCATTAGTCTCTCACCTGCACTCAGTCCACGATCATTATCCCCTCGAGTCAGTTCCCCGCACTTGTCACCACTAATCAAGCTCCCTATATCCTTGCACTCTCCTTACGGTTACATTGTCTGGTCTCACAGATTTTCTGCCTGCAAGTTTGCTGCAGCATTCTGCTCCCTGTTCTCCTCAGCTCCAGTCCTTCATCCTATTCATGCTTCTACATTTCCCTGGTACCCCCTAGAAAGGAAATGGGACTCAGTTACTCAGATATACTGGTACATTTTCTCCAGTACTTTACTCTTTGTAATTACAAAAACATTTATTTCAGTGTAAAGATAAGTCCATAAAGTCTCAGTTTAAAATTTTTGAACAAACTTTTTCTTTCTTCTTTTTCTTGTTTTAATTTTTCTGAAATTCAAATGAAAGCATTAAACATTTATTTCAAATCAAATGCAAATTGAATCCTTTCATTTTTTGGCAAACAAACTGAGGTTTATTGTTGAAATTTATACATGGAAGAAAATGTATGTGAATATTCCTTTAAAAACATTTTTAATAGGCTAATAATTGTATTTGTTTCTACAATTAAGTGATTAATCCAGTTGTAATATTTATTTTCATCATTTAATTGTTTATTTAAATTTGATAGAAAATGAAATAAAGATGTACATTATGCTGTACAAAAGGTAATACACAAGAGTAATAGATTTCTGTTACATGTTAAACCATACTTTTATTTTGACAGGTTGCCATGAAGTTCCTGTGTGTATACTGTATGATGATGCAAGTTTTCTCAAATGAAACTTTTAAATTCTTGTGAAGTGACTCTTACAGCAGCTCTGGAGATTAAGTTTTTGTATTCATACAATCCTACAGTGAGACACAGAGGCCGAAAATCACCTGCTTGAGTCACATGTACTTAAACCTGTGTTTCTGCAATTCATACATAAAAAGGCAAGCAGAACATGCAGGATTCATATTTAGCGTTTTATTCACAGACACTAGTTCATTTCATGATTCAAATTAGGTAGGAAGACCTACTTATGATTTATTCATCCAAAATGGACGAAAAATAATGATTTATTCGTCCAAAAATAATACACTTTAGAACATTTCGGTTCTTGTTTTGTTTAAAGGAGCTGCAGGGGCGATATCACAGGGTCACAGGGTCTTTCTCTCTCTCTCTCTCTGTAGCATATGTTTGATTTAACGTGAATCAGTACTCGTTAGTATCGATGCAATTCAGTCGGTACCCTTAATTGTACAGAGTTCGGTACTCAACCATAGTGCTAACCCTTGCTGCTCCTCGAATTCTCACCTGGACTCTTTGCCTCATTTTCTCCAACCTGCCTGTGTTCAAATAAACTTGCTTTTGTTTGCACTTACCACTGTGTCCCTTTGTATATCTGCTGACAGAAGTACAGACCATCATATCTCAAGAAGAACTGGAGCACCATGGACCATCTTCTATATTCTCTTGTTCAGAATGGCCAGCCAATGGTGGAATTCGAGTTCAGAGAGCTAGCAAAAACTTCCTCAATGGGCGACTCAAGAGTTGATAGCTTTGTTTCGAGGAGGCTTAGATGATTTGATGTACTACAGAATTCCCATGAAACTTCTCACAAACTTGCTTGAGGAATGCATGTACTATGCCCTCCAGTTGAGTCAATCCACTCCATCCAATCCTCCATCTAAATTGTTACCAATCATGGCCGCCAATCCAGAGTCTGCTTTAGGGAGTAATGTTCCTGAGCCTGTTCCTGGTTTTGGCCCAAAGCCTATTTCAAAGCCAATTGTCCCCATAACCTCTGCCAAGAGGAGAAGGCGGAGAAAGCATAAGCCTCCAGTGTCAGCTCCAGCTGCTGAATCTACTACAGCCCAAACTAATTCAGAGTACGTTCTAAGCCCAGAGAAGGCTCCTGTCTCCATGTCTGGCCCAGAGTGGGCTGTTGTTCCAATATCTTGCCCAGGGAGGCATCAGATCTTGAGTCTTCCTGCTCCGCCATGGCCCACCGAACTGCCTGATTTGCCATGGGTCTCTCGACTGATACTGCCATGGCCCCCTGAACTGCCTAAATTCCCATGGGTCTCGAGACCAGTACTGCTCTGAAGCCTGTCCCTAGAGGCCTCCAGAACACCTACGCCACTTCCCCTCTGGAAATTATGTAGTGTGAGGATGCGCCTTCCAGGAGGAGTGTTCCTGTTTTGCTCCCTGTGACCCAGTTTCTCCCTCATGTTGATTGTGTTAATTCTGTTCAGGTGTGTCTTAGTTATTTTCCTCATTAGTCTCTCACCTGCTCACAGTCCACGATCACCATCACCTGGAGTCAATTCCCCACACAGGTCACCGCTAATCAAGCTCCCTATATCCCTGCACTCTCCTTGCTGTCACATTGTCTGGTCTTACAGTTGGCTATGCTACCTTTAATTGTGATTTTCTGCCTGCAAGTTTGCGCCAGCGTTCTGCTCCCCTTTATCCTCAGCTCCAGTGCTCCACCATTACCTTGATACCCCCTGGAAAGGAAATAAGGGTAGCACTTTATTTTAAAGTCCTGTTCCTCATGTACATACTATGTACTTATTATAGTAATTACAATAACTATGTAATAACTAGGTACTAACCCTGAACCTAACCCTAAACCTAACCCTACCCCATGTAGTTACCTTGTATTACCAGAACTTTCTTAGATAAATACACTGTAAGTACACTAGAAGTACATGCAAGTACATGTACTGTAAAATAAAGTGCAACCGAAATAAGATTCAGTTACTCAGATAAGTAACTAACTAACCGCTAACCCTTGCTACTCCCCAAATTCCCACCTGGACTCTATGCCTTGTTTTCTCCTACCTGCCTGTTTTCAAATAAACCAGTGCTTGTTTGCACTTACCACTGTGTCCCCTTGTGTATCTGCTGACACCTTTGTGATTGTCCAGCAGGTTTATTAAAATGAGAACAAAAATACAAGCAATTAAATGCATTATTATAATTAAAATATCCCTATCTAAAAACATCCGAAGGTGAGCTATGGGCGTTTCGTTTTATAACACGTACATGCGGAACAACCAATCAAAACTCACTGTCAGTTGACCAATCAGAACACAGTATGCTACCGAAAGGTGGGGTTTAAGGAAACTGAATCTTTTGAACAGCTTCGCGCGAACCGTTTGGGGATCTCTGAGAATTTAGGTAATTTTAAAATGATATTTTGACAAAATTACAATGTTTTTTCAACCTTGCATGGATTTAAACCTGTTGTACAGGACTTATAAACAGTGATAGGAAGCTTAGAATTTTCATCTTTCTGGCTCTTTGAGGTTTGGTATAGGTTAAGGTTAATATAAAAATGTTCACACTAAAATCTTTTTTTATACATATTGTTTATTAATTATTTTACTTTTTGAAAAAAAGTGAGCATTTTAACATTTATATATTAGCTCTCTTTAGGAGAACAAAATCTTCACTTTCTATGAAACTTGCACAAAGTATCAGTAAAATAAAAAAAAAACGTTGCTGCAGTCAGGGATGTCTGTGACTCTTTTTTCCTACATAATTACTTGCACGGATGAAATGCAATAACAAATGTCCTTTTATCTTGTGTTCGGAGGCAAATGTTTGAGAGTGTAATCGTGTGAGACAGTTTTGAGAGGCAATTATACCAAATCATCCTGATGACAGATCTTTGCTCAGGCATTTCAGATAGACTAAAACAATATTTTAGAAGGTGTGCAATGTGATTGGTCCGCTGGTTGGTCAAGTGTCCAATCACATGATCTGTTGAGGCAAAGTCACGTTTTAGTTGCACATCCAGGAATTTATTTTATATACATTTTAAACAGAATAAAAAATTATTCTCTTTTAGTTTTTTAAATGTGGATTATAAGATTTAATGTGGACCTCGGTTTTTTAATGCACAAATGCTGTCAATTGAGCTTAGCTTGTACTGAACGTGAAATATTCGTTTAACAACCATAATTACAAGCTTATAGAAACACATGCTTTGTGTTGGGTGTTAATCTAATACCTGATGTGCACTTGTCTTTTTCAGATGACCCAGGCTGTCTATTCAAGACTCAAAAGCAACAATGGTACCATGGCTCTGACAAAGGCTTCCTCCTGGGAACGCCAGTGAAGAGAGAGTTATCTCAAGGTTGTCAAGAGCTTAATCTCATGCCAGGCTTCCGCGGGGTTGTGCAAATCTTGACACTCTTTTCATGGCGATAAAAAAGTCTTAAAGATAGAAAAGGCTTAAAAAAAACGAGGTCTTGCTGCCTTGGCCTACAGTAGAAGTCCACACAAGGTGGTCTGTTGTTTTCAAGGCTGAGAACAACGTATCATGTCTGCTGGTCTGGTCAGCTTTCTCACTTTGACAATAAGAGTGAGAGTGACTGGGAAATTCAACACTCATCTCTTTGTTTGTGGAGAAAAACTAGAACGGCAGCCTACAGACTGCACGGCTCCTGTGTTATCACTACAAACCTCCTCTTCCCTTTTTTTCAACCCCTGACTCCTCTTCTCTTCGCTGAGACATAAACTCCTTTATAGTGCATAGTATGTGGGATTGAACATGGACGCAGGTAAAGTAATACCTGCAGAGGGCACAGAAAGTGCATTCAGGGCAAGACAAAGACGCCTGATAAGATGATGGGGAGCATGGCCCTACACAGATCTGTCCGTTTGTGCACTGACCCAAAATCCCATCAATGGTTTTATCGTCTCATTAGCAGGAAAACAAAGGGTGTCTTACGCATTCTAATTAGCGCTATAACAAAGTATAATTTTCATACCAAACAACGATGACAATGTAATAAACAAAGAAATGTTTTTCCTTTGCGTTTTTGAAAAGTGTTTACTACGGATGACAACATTGTCAAAATGACCTCCCTTCACATGGATCATCAAAAATGTCTAAAACTGTATTATGGATGCCAAGCCATTAGTTGGCGATGTCAATTTGTAAAGCCGCACTGTGCACAAACCTGTACACTGAAAACATAATGAACATAATGAACATGATTCGATGTTTCCCGAAACCATAGTTCAAATGAATATTCACAAATACCATTGCAAACTTATGTGGTTGGAACTAGAGATCTCGACTTGTGGTTAGAAGCATAGTTTCTTGTTAGTAAGACATATGGACTTAAATAAACATGCCATTGGGCACAATAAGCAAGCAAGCTAACATGCAGTGCAATCTCTACAAAAATTACAAATCACTTGCTTCTTGCATCAGACCAAGGCTCCATCCCATTGCTAGTTTTACTTCTTAGTGCTGCATTCGTAGACCATAGATCATGACATAGGCCTACTCATAGAGAGATTACAAAATTATACAGGTATTCAAGGGCAGGCTTTAAGATGGTTTAGATTAGAGCTGAAGATCTTTGTCCGTACCCAACAGGACCTGTTGGGACGCCAATGGGTTTGGTCAGGTTCGGGCTTAATTTATATAATTTTACACGGGCTCGGGCAGGGCTTGGGCTTGCGCTCCGGTTTGCGAGGTAAATGAGCGGTAATGTGATGTGTTACGATAAGTGCGAGAAAGATGTGGAAATAGATGCAGAGTAGGTGAAACGGAGGCTTGCCTCTTGCGATTACGTTTTGGTCGCACCAGCAACTAAAGCAAAGAGGTGTGGAAAAGATTTGACCATGTTTATAAATGTTAAACAAAGAACTAATGTACTTTGTCACAACAAAACAACAGACCTCTTGGCTTAAGGTGTTTGGCAGGACTAAAGCATTCAATAGAAACCAAGCAGCTAAAGGAGCTGTCACTGACACAGCTACTTTAAGTTGGACAGTTTTAGAGTTCCATTGCAATCCTTGCTTTATCACATAAACATGCTCACACATCAAAGCTTGTCATTTTTATTTCAGTTTGCAGCTTTTGACTCTGCAACTTTTTATTCTTCCTTTCACTCTTTTAACGTCACTGCATCAAAAAAAGATACAACAATCAACAGTATCTTTTAATAGACATCATTCAGCTAGAGTGTAAATATCCCACAGCAATGAATGCCACATATTTTTGGAGAAAACCCAATAAGCGAAGGCCACTTAGTTATTAAAGACGAGATGGAGAAAAAAAAACCCATTGTTTTCTTCCACTGTCATTTCTTGTCCTCCCTCAGAGAATTTACACGTCTGTCCTCTTCAGTAACTTTTTTTTCTATTTGTTTATAGTTGTTTTGTATGCATCTTGCTTCAACTTAATATTCTAAATTTCCCAGAAGACACCAGCAATCAAATGCAAATTAATGGCAAATTAAGATCCCATCCTCTCCAAGACACACTATAATTCTGTTTCCCTCATGTGCCGAAAGAAAACAACAACAGGGTCACTTCAGGCAAAGGAAGTGGTGCATCGTTTGATGAATCTGCATTCCTAACACATTTCATTTGTATAACATTGTAAAACTATAGTAAACGCTCTTTCCATGTCACAAATGGCTAAAGCAACTAAAGCTGTGTGCAACATGGACCTTATCTGAACGAGAGAAAGAAAATACTGGTGCAAAGGGGGAGCACAGAGCCAGTGGATTGAGTGAAAAAAGATAAATGAGGAAAAGTTTCTGCAAACAGACAAAGTGCAGTGACCCCGTTGACAGGTTAGTCAGAGCTTCTTTAGGAAACACTTGGTTGGAGTGGCTCAGGGTGAGGCAGCTCAGCGGGTGGCGCAATATTTACTGCTCAAATGCCATGAAAGTCCCGCTCTGACGGGACTGTTCAACATCACTCAGCAAAGCACTTATACCATGTAATTATTTATGACTTCAAATAAGCACAACTTGCCGGACAAAGCTAAGATATTGTGGAAAAACAAGCTTTGATGGATCCCAATGGATAACAGTACAGTGTGTGTAAAAGAATAAAGATTGCCTGGACTGTCGCATTAAATATAGAAGAACATCAATCTTCATAACATGAACCATGTGGGCCAATGACATGATACTCTTTTATTTGTCTAGATCTATTAATTTATAATAATAATAATAAATAGCTATGAACAGTGGTTGAATACACTTCACCTATGATAAGCATGTTTTCAGTTCTGGATTAAATATTTACAAATATTTTCTAATTAAAATAAAAAATATCAAGGTGATAAAATTGTGGTGATAACAATTACTCTTATTAAATATTAAATAATGCCACCAATAAATGTTTTATTGTTCCTTAAAAATGTTTAAAAAAAACTGCTACAGTGCTTAATATTTTTTTTTTAAAATTGCTCACAAAATTAGTCATGTGATGTGATCAACATGCATAAAAAAAAATAAAACAGGAAATTATATCATATAGAAATATAGACACACACACACACACACACACACACACACATATATATATATATATATATATATATATATATATATAGTTTTTAGGTGTTTGAACAATGGTCCATGGTGATTCATATAACGCAAGTCAGCTGCTTTTACGTTTTTGAGAATAAAAAAAAAGCATGTTGTAAATAATATTCAGTTTCGTTCACAGACCAATCATTTTGCTTTATGAGACCTCAGTATATCTTCAGGAGCCACTTGTATTCATTTTGCATTCCTTTATATGCTTCTTGCTTGAGTTGGCTTGTTGGGATAGCAGACAGGTTTGAGGACAGGCTCTGGAGCGAGTCTCATTCATGAGAGCCAGTGTTGTCCTCCTGTTATTTTAGGCATAAGGAAGTGACGTGGATGAAATAGGCAGCCATTGTCTTCTGATGCGTTGACCTCATGCTCCCTTTGAGACTGTCTAAATATTATTTCTTGCAAAAATGTTGAGCACTCTCGATCGACCCTTTTTCACACAGCCTCCTCTCTACCCCTGCAGTATGACAGCTTTGTGTGTCGCTTCTCTTTTGTGTATGTCTTTTTGGAAATTTGGAGGGTTTATTAAATGTCGCCTGAATTGTGCAGAATGTCATCAATGGATCTCAACAAATTAAATTACAGCACAAGACTATCCATATTCATCAGCGCTGCTGACCCACGGCTAAAACACAAACGGTGTTTATCACATGAATTTTAGCCTTGCAATTTGATTACAATTTGTTTCTCTTTCGTGGAGACTGCTGCAGCTGTATGGTGGGAATTTGCGCTTTGTAACTTTGTGTTCTCATTAATTTTACAGGCCATGACTTTGGCAAGTATGCTACACTTGTTTCAAGTGAGTTTTGTTTTCACGGTCTTGTAAACTTTGGTAGTGTATGATAATTAAGACAAAGCGTTGTTGTGAATATCAGCACTGGCACGAGGCCGCTGATATTCAGAACAACAGCATGCTTTCTCATGATATTGCTTTAAAAAACATGTAAACTAGTTATCAAAACATGATACTGAATAACATACATTTTAGACAGAATACTGATAGGTAGGCTACTTACTATTTTTTCTCCGTCAGTTCCACGCGAAACAACACAATGAAAAAGTAATTGCCTCTGAGCAACACATTGCAACGGTGAAATGATTCTGAATCTGAACAAATCATTTAAGTGAATGATCAAGTGAATCACTCATGTCATTTCTTAACTGAATGAATCAGTCCGATACAACGAATCGGTTCAATGACTCATTCATAAAGACAACCCCCTGTCGCCTCCTACTGGCGTATAAATGAATTCCAATATCTTGAAATATATTTTGAATATAATTGTAATTCCTGAAGGGAATTCAGTTTGCATTTGATAACAAATGAAAATGGGATATGGACAATTAGATCTTACATACATAGTTTACTGTCTATTTTGTCTTGTGTATTTTATAAAAAATAATATATGAAATGATAGTACTTAAAGGGATAGTTCACCCGAAAATGAAAATTTGATCTGCTTACCCCCAGGGCATCCAAGATGTAGATGACTTTGTTTCTTCAGTTGAACACCAGCAAAGATTTTGAACTCAAACCGTTGCAATCTCAGTTTTATAATGTAAGTGGATGGAGTGAAACCACGCCCACCTAGCTCGACAGCAGTGTTAGCAGCATAGACTGTATAAAGACAGGTCAGCAGAGCCAATCCACCTGTCACTCAAGTGGCCACGCCCTTAATTATGCAGAACTTTAATGCTTAAAATAATTTAACAGGATGCATTATAAAATAAAATCACCCCCTCACAGTTATATAGACCAGTATAGATACAGTATATAGACCAAAAACATTTTTTAAACCATGTTGTCTGCTGTAAAGGGCATTTTAACATAAGGAGTCTACGGGACTGATTCCCATTTTTCAGCAAGCCTCTAGCGGCCAGTTGCTAATTACAGTTAAAGTCACATCCATGTTCTGAATTGCCAACAGTGATTGTCACTCACATGAATGAGCACTGATTTGCCTCCGATTTCGGCATTTGTTAGCAATTTTGCGAAACCTGCTGGCAAGTGAGAATCTGGGTTAAAATCATGCAGTGTGAACTTGGCATAAGTGCGAACTCATAAATTGACTATGGTGGATAAGCCTCAAGAGGGCTCTAATTTACTTATACTAATTTATTATATAGATTCCAGTTTTGGGGTTTATATTTATTATTTCTATCTGTTAGTCTGAAAAAAATGTAGTGGACACTTTGTGGTATCTTTAAAGCTGCAGTCGGTAACTTTTGACGCTCTAGCGGTTAATAAACATATCTGCTTGCGTCTTGCAGAAGAACATCGCAGCCGGAACTACTTCTCTCTGTTTATGTCTATGAAGAATCACAAAGGTACTGGGTTACTCCGCCGCGGTACCCCCTAAGCAATCTAAAATAGTCCGAATATAAACATTTATTATAGGTGCACCCTAGTGATTCAGGACCAGCTAAAAACACGGTTTAGAAAAAGGATTCATGTTGTACTCGATAATTATATACATTTTTCTACATTTTGAACACAAACAAAGTTACGGACCGCAGCTCTGATTGGTTGTTTCTTACCCGGAGCGATGTATTTCTGCAAATGGCAATAGGACCACTGGGAGGAGCCAGAGGAGCTTGATTTTTTCACGGATTATCTGTCTCATATTCTACTGTAAAAAATATATTTTTACAAAAGTTACCTACTGCAGCTTTAAGGCATAATTAAAAGATGGGAATGTAGAATATGTATGCATGATATGTAGAATCTGTTTAGAAAATATAGCCCATTTAATAAAAAATTGGAACAGTAAATTTATGTTGGCCAAGTGCTAGCTGTGTGACTGTGTTTAATTTCTTTGAACTGCAATTCAGTAAATTCCTCTTTCTGCCATTCCAGCTCATGGGCCGTGCCCAGTTCAATTCAAAGTCCAATTTTCCCAGTCCTGGCGCTCATGCATTTGTGTTCTGAGGATCAGCACAGCCTGTACCGACTAACAGGGAGAAGCAGTGAGTCGGTTATGGAGTTGTGTATGGTGGAGTGTCAGCTGGGCTCTGGATGCATCCTTCCTCTGATGAGACTGGAGATGCTGACTCACTCCTACAGCTATAGTGGGTGATTAAAGTGTAATGCCATGTGTGCCACCTCCACATACAGCACATGCACACACACACACAGCCTGACTGGTCATGCAAAAGTAACAAATCTCACACTCACAACTGCACATGTACAAACCAAAGTAGTCATGCTGGTTTGTCAGCATTTGTCAGCGTTTGTGCAACGTAAGATCAAACCGCAGCTGTAACTTTCCTGAAGGCCACACCTCTTCACGGTGAGTAACGCACATCGGTTAAGGACATGGCATACACTGTGTGGGGGCTCGTGAAGAATGTAGGCTGTTGGATGAGGGACTAAGAGAGGGAGGCTATATTACCGCTTCTACGTCTTCAGTCAGGCTTTTCACTCTTAAGAACACGTAGCACAATTATTTAGAAAAAATGTGTGCGGTGGGTGGTCCTGACCTCGCTAATGACCACAGATTGCACACATGCAGTACTGACATATTTGCTAAAATGTCAGACGGGGCAAACGGAGAGTCTCTCACATATCACGAGCTTTGTAACGACACCGTACTGTGGGAGAGGCTGTAATTAAAAAGCCAAACATGTTGTGTTGAACTTCATACGTGGATCTCAGTGTTCGCACCAGCGTGAGCCAATTTGGAGGGGTACATTTAATACCTCGCTCTCTGTAACGGGGTTTACGAGCTTGTCAAATGCTCGGCGGATTTTAAGGGCTGAAGTAAACAGCATGCGTGAGTTCCAAGTCCTAATTACCTCTAAATGTCGGAGGATTTGAGAAAACTTCCTCTAGAATAAACTTCTGCTCCAGGTTTGTTTGAAAGGCCTGTCAGTTTTCTGAATCCTTTTGTATACCTACTGATCAAGAGGTTAACCACTTCCTTTAAGGATGCAAAGGCTGACCTGTGATTGGCTGTGTCAAGCTTTGAAACGATGACGTGGCCAATCACGGGCCTGGTTGGTCAGAGTAGGCTTTCTGTGGGATAAACTTCTGGGAAAGGTTTGTTTGAAAACTTTGTTCAATTTGGATTTCTGGATCATATTGTATGAAAGAGTTTAGTGATCAAGAAGCTAACCACTTCCTTTGGCATCCACAATACAGGGCTGACATTGGCTGTGGCTGGAGCGGTGATGATGACACATCGGTCACGAGGCAGCACCATGTTTCTTCTCGTCCCAGTGGTGGAGACCTGTCCCCCCACTACATGCCCACCCTGAAATGCATCCCACTTAGAGCCAGGCCTCTCTCTTTCTCTCTCTCTCTCTCTCTCTCACTCACTCTCATGCCGGTTCTGCCCACTTCAATACATAGAGAGAAGGAAAATAATAACTTCATTATAGATCTGCCTCAAAAGGTTACCCTACAGCTCACCTACACCTATTCCGTCTCCCACACTCTCAGCTCAGCTTATTATGTGCTGATGCTTCTCACTTATAGTTCTACATGTACTGCGGTGCGGTTGCAGTGCATTTGTCTCATGTATATGCTCCTCGTAAATAGCCTCGCTGATCTGAATCCATTATTGACCTCTCCTATAATGAAGTGTGTGGTTGGCACAGAGCTATAACATGATTCCTAGGACTGAGTCTCATTTGCATTGTTTTTAAAAGGCTGTATTAAAATGACAGTGGTGATAGTGAAATGAATACCTGTATAACCTTGACTAAACAAAAGCTATATGTACTTTATTGCTGCCCTAGAAAAAAAAGATAAATCAGTTTACTTACAACAGAATATTTATTTTTTCATACATACACACACACACATATATATACATAAACTAAACTCAGTGTCCTTCCTATCAAAGAATATTTATTTATACATTATATAAAATGTATACATTATTCCTGAAATGTAACAATTTAACAACACGTGACCCTGGACAACAAAACCAGTCAGGAAGTAGCAGGAGTATATTGGTAACAACAGTCAAAAATACATTGTATGGGTCAAAAAGATTGATTTTTGTTTTATAAGAAAAATCATTAGTATATAAAAGGTAAAGATCATTTTCTGTGAAGATATTTAGTAAATTCCCTACCATAAATATATAAAAACTTAATTTTTGAGTAGTAATATGCATTGCTAAGAACTTAAATGCTAAGAACTTAAAGTCTTTAATGAGGAACAGACCAAAATATAAGACGCAATTCTTTTTTGCCTCTAATTTGATAGGACAGTGACAGCGTATAGAGAAGACAGGAAGCGAAGTGGGAGAGAGTGAGAGGGGGATGGGATTGGAAAGGTCCAACTGGGACTTGGCACGGTGCCAACCATGTAAGTCATTATTCAATAAAAATACTTTTTCTAAAATTAAATTAATCAACGAATAAAAGTACATATGAACCTATGTGGCAGGTTTTGGATGTCATTCTGGAGGAATTATCTATTAAGCCTGTGTTGATGTTTTTTATTGGTTTCCATGGCATTAGAAGGGTTGTCCTGAAATATATTCGTGAATGAACTGCATAATAGATTATGCAGCTGAGCTGAATATTCAGACCAGTAACCCTGAACGGCTTCCAGACATGTGTTTTCTTTAAACATGACAAAGTATCCCAAATATGTTTTTATGTAACAGAGAGATTGAGGAAAGCCCTTTCAGGCCATCTTGAGAAAAATCGCCTGCATTGTGTTTCATTTCATTTGATTGTTTTCCTGAGAAGATTTACTCGTAATCTCAACTCCCTCTGGTCATACAGTCATTCAGAAGATGTTGCTGCCAGCTGGACTTTAACCAATAAAGAAATTTGAATGCAAATGCAAGGGATCTATCGTGTCCTCACCTTACCAGGACAAGTTATCAATTTCACATATTTATTTACGTCGTTTTGCTTTGCTTTCGAACAAAAACACTGTTAATTAGAAAGATCTTTCAGGCACAGTGTTTACGTGTGGATGCAGGAACTGTAAAATCTCTTCCTTTACAATTGATAGCATTATGTGCCGTGGGCAAGGGCCGTGTGCCATCCTCTTGCCATGCCTAAACAAGGCTTCACTCACAGATATGGGAATATGGGATGTTTTTTCCCACTTTCAGTGACTGTGCAGCGATAAACAATCCAACATCCCACTCCAACCTTTGATAATTAAGGACTGTCACGCATGCTTGACCACATGGAGTGCTCTCTGTTTTGCTCTCTTTGTTCTGGATGTTGATGTGTAATCAGCCACATCAGAGAAGGCTATGGCCCAACTACAGGGGGTATGAGCCATATGTCCTCTGCCAGTCTCTGCAGGTTCCTCTGTGAGTCAAAAACTGGACCACACGTTTCCATCCATTGCTTTGTTGTATTGTATAATTCTGAACACACATCACTGCTCTCCAGGAGATAGTTACAAATGAGCTCAGCAATATCACTGTTGGAGACATAATTCTTAGGGTAACCGGTGCTATTCATTTATTTACATTCAGTGTCATATTAATGTGCAGCTCATTCTAAAAGACTGTGGAATAAGGACAGAACATCGATAATCAACAGTGCAGTGCCATATTACCTATTGATAGACACAAAGCATCTATTTACAATTATGTATTGAATTCATAATAAATGTCATTTATGTGTTGGGCGGAGCTTGATTTTAATTCAGTTGATTGGATGAAACATGGACCAAAGAATTGCACACAATAAAACCAAAACATGTATTAAAGTTCAAATGTCGAAGCCTATTTTGTTTTTGTGTGAGAGTAAAGTTACATCAAAACGGAGGTAGTGACAGATCTACTGTTTAACATCCTTCCTAAGCACCTGAAAGAAGTCTTATTTTTACCAAAATGCCAAAATATTATGACATTCTGATTACATTACGAAGCCATGTACCATGATTGATGCGTTTTTGTTTGTTATTTCCATAATTAAAACATAATAACTTTAATGTAGCTTGCGTCAACAGTTGAACACATAAGCAGCTCCAGGCTGATGGCGTATGGAGTCAGCGTTGCGTATGCCCCGGTGAGTCTCATGAAAACCAACGTTTGTTTATCACCTGTGGAGACACCAAGACACCTGTGGACTGGGTAAATAGCTTTATGTTCCTTGGCGTTCACATCAACGAGGATCTCACATGGTCTACACACACTGATTCAGTGCTGAAGAAGGCACATTAACGCCTCTTCTTCCTGAGACGACTGAGGAAGTTTGGATTGAGCCCCAGCATCCTCAGAACATTCTACCCCTGCACTGTGGAGAGCATCCTGACTGGCTGCATCACTTCCTGGTTTAGAAACAGCACCGCTGGCAACCGCAAAGCTCTGCAAAGGGTTGTGCAAACTGCCCCCCACATTTTTGGAGGTGATCTTCCCTCCCTCCATGACATACCAGGTGGTGCATAAAGAAAGCCCAGAGGATCATTAGTGACTCCAGCCACCCATCCTACAGCCTGCTCTCTCTGCTGTCCTCAGGAAGACATCTCCGCAGCATCCGATCCTGCACTAGCTGACTGAGGGATAGCTTTTTCCCCTCAGGCTATCAGACTAATGAAGATTCAGAACTAATACACCCTACAGCACCTTTCTACAATACGGTATGCCACTCACTGTACTTTAACTCCAGCACAGTCCAATACTAGACTATATGTACATACAGCACTAAATACAATAATCTATTGGCTAGCACTCGATACCATCCATGACAGGGTCATATTCTGTCCATGTATAATCTTTTCCACCTTCGCATACATACACATTGTAATGATGAGACCGAGAGGTTCGCATCCATGTGCAGAACTTTTAATGAGAATGGTCAGACAGGCAATGATCAGCAACAGCGTCAGGTATATAGGGATAACCAGAATCGAAAACAGGAACAAGCAGATGTCAGGGGCAGGCAGCAGAGAATCAGAGTCGGTATAAACAATCCAAAAGGTCAGGTACAGAGAGATCGAACACAAGGAAAATGCTCGGAAATGACAGACACAGCAAATCAAGACTTCGCAAAGAGTGAGAGTGAGTGTGCTGCTTATATGTGTGTGTGTAAATGAGGTGCAGGTGTGGCAAGGAGATTGAGTGAGGAATGATGTGCAGGTGTGGCAGGGTGATTGTGATGCAGAGACTCATGGGAAATGTAGTTAGGGTGTGGTGCAACAGATAAGAGGTGCTAGAGTCCGAGTGACATCTGGTGGTGAGTGTGGAATTGTCCTGATTGGAGTGCCCTCTACAAAAGTTCATGGGCACTCCATGTAATGATCGTGACACACATCTCTCTCTCGCAGAATGTGCACATACTGTTTGTTCACACCCTGGAGCCGTGTAAGACGCTGCGCTGTAAAACATCCAACGGGTAGTGGGGTGGGCACTCTGGAGGACTCAGATATGGCAACTCCGGGTGCTATGGTGGAACTGGCAGCACGGGGAGCCATGGCGGATCAAACGGTTCAGGAAGCTAGAGCGGGCCCCTGCTCCGGCCTCTACGGCTGGAGCCCTACTCACCCCCTAAAAAAATACTTGGGCACGCTTATGGGCTCCAAGGTGCCTTCCCTTGCACCTGGGGTAAGGAGCCCTCACTGGGCTGAACTTGGGAAATGGAGCCCTCCGTGGGCCCTACTACACCCTCCAAAAAATATACTTGGGGATGCTTATGGGCTCCAAGGCCTTCTCAGGGCTAAAACCAGGGACAGGGGCCTTCCCTGGGGATCGGGAGACCGTTCTGTAACGGTCACTTGGGGAAGGAACAAGAAGATCCAGGAGAACACATCAAATTCAATTTTAATTAAAACAAATAGACACAACCACACGAACTAAGGC
Source organism: Carassius gibelio (assembly GCF_023724105.1). NCBI lineage: Eukaryota > Metazoa > Chordata > Actinopteri > Cypriniformes > Cyprinidae > Carassius > Carassius gibelio. Next base: position 15,385,099 of record NC_068397.1, on the reverse strand, counting down.
ATGATGAACAGAGAACTAGGAACTGGGAATACTTTAAATACACAAGACAAGATGATACACACCTGGAACTAATGAAACATAATAACAATACAAACTAAATGGAGAACACCTGGACTAAATGAACATACAGACAGGAACAGGAAGGATCAAATAAGGACAAGGAAGGCAAATGGGGAGCAAAACACACACAATAAAAGGGCAAAATGGACAAAAAAATAAATTTTCAAACAAAAACATATTAAGGGGGGGAGGGGAGGTGAAATGCTATTTCATGTATACTGAGCTTTTTACACTGTTAAAGAGTTGGATTCCCATGCTAAACATGGACAAAGTTTCAAAAATTAAGTTGTACATTTGAAGGAGTATTTCTGTTCCAAAAATACTCCTTCCGGTTTGTCACAAGTTTCGGAAAGTTTTTTTCGAGTATGGCTCTGTGTGACGTTAGATGGAGCGGAATTTCCTTATATGGGTCCTAAGGGCACTTCTGCCGGAAGAGCGCGCGCTCCCGTAGAGCAGAGCACTGAGAGCACAACAGACATTCACTGATCAGAGCGAGAGTGTCACGAAATGTCACAAAAGAAGTGTTTTTGGTTGCCAGGGCAAGACAACCCTGCACAGATTACCAAAAAAAAAAAAAAAACCAGCATTAAGGGACCAGTGGATGGAGTTTATTTTTACAGAGCATCAACGGAGTTGTGCAAGTGATTGTGTTTGTTCCCTGTATTTCGAAGATGCTTGTTTTACAAACAAGGCCCAGTTTGATGACGGATTTGCGTATCATTTATTTCTTAAGGATGATGCAATCCCAACGAAAAAGGGTCACGATCGTGTGTTGGAACCGCAGGCGGTGAGTAAAACTGCTTCAAATATCTCTGTGTTGTTAACTTAGCTATCCGCGCTTAAGCACATCAAGTAAACAACATGCGATGTTGTCATCAAACTGCACTTTCCACATGTACAGCTTAAAAAAAAAAAAAAAAAAGACAAAGTGGAACTTGCATACTTGGTGGAACCACTAAGCAAATATATACAGTTTCAGTACATACCACATAGAGACGTTGTTGCTGATGCTGCTCTTGTTAAATTTCAGCCTCTGGATCTGATTCTGGATCATAAATATACGCTGAATCTGACTGTTAGCCATGGTTTGTTTTTCCTCACGGTAATGTCACAGCTTCCAAACGCTCTAAACGCAAAAGCCTACTGGCGCTCGTGATTCTTTAGCTCCGCCCACACGGCACGCCTTTCAGCCGCTCGTGTTTTTCCGGGAAAAATTGGTACAGACTATCTTTCTCTTATGAATATAATAAAACTAAAGACTTTTTGGAGTTATGAAGGATGCAGTACTACTCTATAGGTACTCAAGATTAACAGGATATTGAGTGAAAACGAGCATTTCACCCCCCCCCCCCCCCCCCGTTAAGCGTAAACATTGCCTAAGTTTCCTTCAGCTATAGCCTTGAAATGTGACATTTCCTGATCCACAAAGAATGCAACAAGAGGTGGCCCAGACTATCCCATGATTAATTGCACAATGGTGACAACAAGATTTGAGAGAGAGATGATTATACTTTTAAATGTAAGTATTGGATTTCAACTTACATGAATATCTATTAATACACTACATTTTTTAAATTAAAAAAAGCACTTTAAAGCAGTTCAGAAGACTCATATCTTACAAACATGTGATTTTATATAGATGGTTAGAGGGGACATAACACACACCATTTTTGCTAATCTCATGTTAATCTTCAATGCCTATAGAGTAGTTTTGCAAAAAGGGTCTTTAGTTTTTCTTCTCTCCAAAAACAGTTGAGCTCCTGGAGGCATGCTGTGGGCAAAGCTAAAGAATCATGGGCATTTTGACTTAAATTTTAACTTGTTCATAAAACATTCATCACTGAAATGCCGTGAACAAAAACAAACACACTTTCACAACTCTGTTTCTGCCCCAGAGAAACAAACGATATCCACTGTTCCCTTAACACTGGGTACTTTGGGATGCTTATCAAGGTTATCTTTCCCTCATAACCAAAAACACATTTCTTTAGTGACATAGTTGATTTTGTGGTCTAAAAAAAAAAAGACAAATCAATTCTCGAGGAAGTCCTGTACAGCATTGTGGACGACTTCTATAACCCGAATGAAGCACCTGGTGGCTTTGCTCTTGCTGTCGCTCTGGTAGACATGTGCACGCATTTCCGGGAGAAGTGCCCATACAAGGAATTCTTCCTTTTATGATGTCATACAGGGTTATACTCGTAAAAAATCTCTGAAACTTATATGAAACAAATATGAGTGTATTTGGTACAGAAAGCATGTAAAAGTTGTGAACACTTTTTGTCAGTTTATCACTTTCAAAAAAGTCCAGTACAAAACGTTACTACCCCTCGTCAGCTTCAGCTGTCACAGTTGATAGGTCCTAAATCTCAACCTCAATCCTCCGTAAACCCAACCATCCCATTTAAAAAAGCTTGGTTCGACCTTTGACCTTCGGCTTGTCCTTTGAAGTCTGCATGCTTCCATGATATATCCTGCATTCAAAGGTAAATGTCACACTCCTACCCCATTCACATCAGTTCATCAGGAGCTCATTGACTTCTACTCACTGAGTTCTACTCTTTCACCAATAAATCCCATTAACAATTAATGAAGCTATTTACATTGCACAACGAATGTCATATTTAAATGATGTCAGCAATTAATTTGATATAAGTGCAGCATTTGCAGTGTGTGTGTGTGATGAACAAAACTGATTTGGTATTCTTTTGAAGAGGGACTAATTTAAATGCCTGTGACTGGACTTTGCATTCACTTTAACCTTTAGCACATTGGTAAATAGAATACTAATAGTCCATTTTTTGATTAGTTAATTGTTATCAAAATTATCTTTTCGATTAATTGTGCAGCTCTACCTACATACAGAATCTGTTTGATGTGGACAAATGTAAACTCTTTGTGTTCTGATTGGGTGATGATTCATTTGACTTGATATGATTGCATGTTAATGGCAAGTACAGGACCTTGTTCAAACCCCAAAGGAGTGATTTGCTCAGAACTCATCACTCATGATCACAGGTGTGACAGTTGTAACAAGTGCACATGGTGCTCGGGCTCTGTCAGAATCCTCATTATGTGCAATATCACAATCATGCCAGGAGAATGTTTGTTTGGAGATGACTGTATGAGACATACTCACACTGACAGTAAGTAACAAAATGAGCTGTTCCCAGGTGCCATTGCGTTTGTGTTTGCGGTCAGTGACACGGCTGTAGAGCATTGTGGGGTGTGATTTTAAATCTGTGGTTGTGTGCCCAGGTGTAATACTCTAATGCTGTATGGCAGCAGATTGTGTGTTGTGGTTGGACTGAGGGTATCTGAGTCAGTCCTGTGATTTTATTTGAGTTCCCCCTCAGCAAAAAACTGAACCATTTTATCCCCTTCAGACATCCTCCTTCCTGTACTTATTGGCACATATGCTTGTCTCACAAATGCACAGAAGGAAACGGGTAAATATATCCTTTGATCATCCAAACCTGTTCTCCATTGAGGTCTCTGGCACCATTTGGTTTCTTGATCACAGATACATTTTGGCAACATGTGCAGTGTGGTCTTTAATTTGTACGTTTCATTCAAATGTAGTGTATTATAACAGAACAGGGCTAAATAGGAAGTTGGTGTAAAAATGACAATATACGAAGTCGACATGCCTTTTAACATTTTCCCTCAACTAATGTAGATCATATTTTGGTAGATTTAAAAAAAACAAAAACTGTGAGTCAGACCAGGCTCTGATTTGCTCATTTTCGGGCTCATTCACTCTTACTGTCATTAAGCATGGACCATCTTGTTATTTGAGTCTATTGAACTTCATCACATTAATTGTAAATTACAAAAGCATCCTCGCAACATTACACCTGCAAATTTTAAATGCTATAGTAAAAACCTGTTAATAGACTAACTGTAAGTTATTTTATACGCCACCATAAACGGTGAAAAAAATGAATGGTTTAACATCACATTATATGTAAATATATGGTAAGATACTTTACAATTTATGAGTTTTGGAGATAAAAACGATGAATTATGCAATTTATGGTGAAATTAAATTCTCATAAGTCCCTGTGTGCCATATTACATAAATTATTATGTTTTATTTATGATGACCTCTGATTCTCTGATTCTGATGTGTCTTCCTATTGAACCACCTGTATTTTTATGGTGGTGTCAGAACATTTTAAAGCACAAAGGAGATTTTGGTAGCTCAAGCAGCATGATATATTAGCATTAATATATGGTTATAAGTTGTTTTTTAAACCCTTCTTAAAAATAGGTAAACTATCATTACATTTTCGAAACCCATTCGGATTCGCTTTCTTGCCTTTTTTTCTCTGGCAGTCTCCATACGGTAAGCCTATAATAATGATTCTTATTTAGACCTGTTGGGTTATATTTAGCGGAAAAGTTGAGTCGACCATCCCATCATTGGTCCTTGTGTGTTTACATCACGTCCATAAGAAAAGAAGGTCCAAGTAACTTACAATTTTATGTCTCATCCACAGATGGCGATAGAGAGCCTTAAAGTCTGGTTACAGGTCAAATTAAATGGTTAATGGAGCACACACTTGTCCCATCTTTGCTCTTTTGCAGATGTGTTCCATACCAGGTTAATTTCCATTAAAAAAAAGTCATTTGAATTTGCCCGACTCCTCAAATTAGAAA